>NC_091988.1:119718899-120070938 GCF_044704955.1 Pristiophorus japonicus | reverse complement strand
GATCATTCAATTGCCGAGTGATTGGGAGCATTCGCTTGCTGAGTGATGGGGATCATTCACTTGCTGAGTGATTGTGATAATTCCCTTGATGAGTGATTGAGATCATTCCCTTGCTGAGTGATTGGAACCATTCCCTTGCTGAGTGATTGGCATCATTCCCTTTCTGAGTTAATGCGATCATTCCCTTGATGAGTTATTGGGATCATTCACTTGATGAGTGATTGGGATCACTCCCTTGCTGAGTGATAGGGATCATTCACTTGATGAGTGATTGTGTTCACTCCCTTGCTAAGTGATTGGGTCCATTCCCTTGCTGAGTGATTGGAATCATTCCCTTGCTGAGTGATTGCGATGATTCCCTTGCTGAGTGATTGGGATCATTCACTTGCTGAGTGATTGGGATCATTTACTTGCCGAGTGATTGCGATCATTCCCTTGCTGAGTGATTGGGATCATTCACTTGCTGAGTGATTGGGATCATTCTCTTGCTGAGTGATTGGGATCATTCCCTTTCCGAGTGATTGGGATCATTCCCTTGCTGAGTGATTGGGATCATTCCCTTTCCGAGTGATTGGGATCATTCCCTTGCCAAGAGATTGGTATCATGCCCCTCCTGAGTGATTGGAATCACTCCCTTGCTGAGTGATTTGGATCACTCGCTTGCTGAGTGCTTGGGATCATACTCTTGCTGAGCGATTGAGATCATTCCCTTGCTGAGTGATTGGGATCATTCCCCTGCCGAGTGTTGAGATCATTCCCTTGCCGAGAGTTTGGGATCATGCCCCTGCTTTCTGTTTGGGATCACTCCCTTGCTGAGTGATTGGAATCATTCCCTTGCTGAGTGATTGGAATCATTCCCTTGCTGAGTGATGGGGATCATTCCCTTGCTGAGAGATTGTGATCATTCCCTTGCTGAGTGATTGGAACCATTCCCTTGCTGAGTGATGGGGATCATTCACTTGCTGAGAGATTGTGATCATTCCTTTGCTGAGTGATTGGAATCATTCCCTTGCTGAGTGATTGGCATCATTCCCTTTCTGAGTGAATGCGATCATTCACTTGCTGAGTGATTGGGATCACTCACTTGCTGAGTGATTGGGATCATTCCCTTGCTGAGTGATTGGGATCATTCACTTGCTGAGTAATTGTGATCATTCCCTTGCTGAGTGATTGGGATCATTCTCTTGCTGAGTGATTGAAATCATTCCCTTGCAGAGTGATTGGGATCATTCCCTTGCTGAGCGATTGGGATCATTTCCTTGCTGATTGATTGAGATCATTCACCTGCCGAGTGATTAGGATCATTCCCCTGCCGAGTGATTGAGATCATTCTCTTGCCGAGTGATTGGGATCATGCCCCTGCTGAATGATTGGGATCACTCCCTTGCCGAGTGATTGGGATCACTCGCTTGCTGAGTGATTGGGATCATTCTCTTGCCGAGTGATGGGGATCATTCACTTGCTGAGTGATTGTGATAATTCCCTTGATGAGTGATTGAGATCATTCCCTTGCTGAGTGATTGGAACCATTCCCTTGCTGAGTGATGGGGATCATTCACTTGCTGAGAGATTGTGATCATTCCCTTGCTGAGTGATTGGAATCATTCCCTTGCTGAGTGATTGGCATCATTCCCTTTCTGAGTGAATGCGATCATTCACTTGCTGAGTGATTGGGATCACTCATTTGCTGAGTGATTATGATCATTCCCTTGCTGAGTGATTGGGATCATTCACTTGCTAAGTAATTGTGATCATTCCCTTGCTGAGTGATTGGGATCATTCTCTTGCTGAGTGATTGAAATCATTCCCTTGCAGAGTGATTGGGATCATTCCCTTGCAGAGCGATTGAGATCATTTCCTTGCTGATTGATTGAGATCATTCACCTGCCGAGTGATTAGGATCATTCCCCTGCCGAGTGATTGAGATCATTCTCTTGCCGAGTGATTGGGATCATGCCCCTGCTGAATGATTGGGATCACTCCCTTGCCGAGTGATTGGGATCACTCGCTTGCTGAGTGATTGGGATCATTCTCTTGCCGAGTGATTGGGATCATTCAATTGCCGAGTGATTGGGATCATTCCCTTGCTGAGTGATGGGGATCATTCACTTGCTGAGTGATAGTGATAATTCCCTTGATGAGTGATTGAGATCATTCCCTTGCTGAGTGATGGGGATCATTCACTTGCTGAGTGATTGTGATAATTCCCTTGATGAGTGATTGAGATCATTCCCTTGCTGAGTGATTGGAACCATTCCCTTGCTGAGTGATTGGCATCATTCCCTTTCTGAGTTAATGCGATCATTCCCTTGATGAGTTATTGGGATCATTCACTTGATGAGTGATTGGGATCACTCCCTTGCTGAGTGATAGGGATCATTCACTTGATGAGTGATTGTGATCACTCCCTTGCTAAGTGATTGGGTCCATTCCCTTGCTGAGTGATTGGAATCATTCCCTTGCTGAGTGATTGCGATGATTTCCTTGCTGAGTGATTGGGATCATTCACTTGCTGAGTGATTGGGATCATTTACTTGCCGAGTGATTGCGATCATTCTCTTGCTGAGTGATTGGAATCATTCCCTTGCTGAGTGATTGCGATGATTCCCTTGCTGAGTGATTGGGATCATTCACTTGCTGAGTGATTGGGATCATTTACTTGCCGAGTGATTGCGATCATTCCCTTGCTGAGTGATTGGGATCATTCACTTGCTGAGTGATTGGGATCATTCTCTTGCTGAGTGATTGGGATCATTCCCTTTCCGAGTGATTGGGATCATTCCCTTGCTGAGTGATTGGGATCATTCCCTTTCCGAGTGATTGGGATCATTCCCTTGCCAAGAGATTGGTATCATGCCCCTCCTGAGTGATTGGAATCACTCCCTTGCTGAGTGATTTGGATCACTCGCTTGCTGAGTGCTTGGGATCATACTCTTGCTGAGCGATTGGGATCATTCCCTTGCTGAGTGATTGGGATCATTCCCCTGCCGAGTGTTGAGATCATTCCCTTGCCGAGAGATTGGGATCATGCCCCTGCTTTCTGTTTGGGATCACTCCCTTGCTGAGTGATTGGAATCATTCCCTTGCTGAGTGATTGGAATCATTCCCTTGCTGAGTGATGGGGATCATTCACTTGCTGAGAGATTGTGATCATTCCCTTGCTGAGTGATTGAGATCATTCCCTTGCTGAGTGATGGGGATCATTCACTTGCTGAGAGATTGCGATCATTCCTTTGCTGAGTGATTGGAATCATTCCCTTGCTGAGTGATTGGCATCATTCCCTTTCTGAGTAAATGCGATCATTCACTTGCTGAGTGATTGGGATCACTCACTTGCTGAGTGATTGGGATCATTCCCTTGCTGAGTGATTGGGATCATTCACTTGCTGAGTAATTGTGATCATTCCCTTGCTGAGTGATTGGGATCATTCTCTTGCTGAGTGATTGAAATCATTCCCTTGCAGAGTAATTGGGATCATTCCCTTGCTGAGCGATTGGGATCTTTTCCTTGCTGATTGATTGAGATCATTCACCTGCCGAGTGATTAGGATCATTCCCCTGCCGAGTGATTGAGATCATTCTCTTGCCGAGTGATTGGGATCATGCCCCTGCTGAATGATTGGGATCACTCCCTTGCCGAGTGATTGGGATCACTCGCTTGCTGAGTGATTGGGATCATTCTCTTGCCGAGTGATGGGGATCATTCACTTGCTGAGTGATTGTGATAATTCCCTTGATGAGTGATTGAGATCATTCCCTTGCTGAGTGATTGGAACCATTCCCTTGCTGAGTGATGGGGATCATTCACTTGCTGAGAGATTGTGATCATTCCCTTGCTGAGTGATTGGAATCATTCCCTTGCTGAGTGATTGGCATCATTCCCTTTCTGAGTGAATGCGATCATTCACTTGCTGAGTGATTGGGATCACTCATTTGCTGAGTGATTATGATCATTCCCTTGCTGAGTGATTGGTATCATTCACTTGCTGAGTAATTGTGATCATTCCCTTGCTGAGTGATTGGGATCATTCTCTTGCTGAGTGATTGGCATCATTCCCTTTCTGAGTGAATGCGATCATTCACTTGCTGAGTGATTGGGATCATTCCCTTGCCGAGTGATTGAGATCATTCTCTTGCCGAGTGATTGGGATCATGCCCCTGCTGAATGATTGGGATCACTCCCTTGCCGAGTGATTTGGGATCACTCGCTTTCTGAGTGATTGGGATGATTCTCTGACCGAGTGATTGGGATCATTCAATTGCCGAGTGATTGGGAGCATTCCCTTGCTGAGTGATGGGGATCATTCACTTGCTGAGTGATTGGGATCACTCCCTTGCTGAGTGATAGGGATCATTCACTTGATGAGTGATTGTGATTACTCCCTTGCTAAGTGATTGGGTCCATTCCCTTGCTGAGTGATTGGAATCATTCCCTTGCTGAGTGATTGCGATGATTTCCTTGCTGAGTGATTGGGATCATTCACTTGCTCAGTGATTGGGATCATTTACTTGCCGAGTGATTGCGATCATTCTCTTGCTGAGTGATTGGGATCATTCACTTGCTGAGTGATTGGGATCAATTCCTTGCTGAGTGATTGGGATCATTCACCTGCCGAGTGATTAATATCATTCCCCTGCTGAGTGATTGCGATCATTCTCTTGCCGAGAGATTGGGATCATGCCCCTGCTGAGTGTTTGGGATCACTCCCTTGCTGAGTGATTATGATCATTCACTTGCCGAGTGATTGCGATCATTCCCTTGCTGAGTGATTGGAATCATTCCCTTGCTGAGTGATTGGCATCATTCCCTTTCTGAGTGAATGCGATCATTCACTTGCTGAGTGATTGGGATCACTCATTTGCTGAGTGATTATGATCATTCCCTTGCTGAGTGATTGGTATCATTCACTTGCTGAGTAATTGTGATCATTCCCTTGCTGAGTGATTGGGATCATTCTCTTGCTGAGTGATTGGCATCATTCCCTTTCTGAGTGAATGCGATCATTCACTTGCTGAGTGATTGGGATCATTCCCTTGCCGAGTGATTGAGATCATTCTCTTGCCGAGTGATTGGGATCATGCCCCTGCTGAATGATTGGGATCACTCCCTTGCCGAGTGATTTGGGATCACTCGCTTTCTGAGTGATTGGGATCATTCTCTGACCGAGTGATTGGGATCATTCAATTGCCGAGTGATTGGGAGCATTCCCTTGCTGAGTGATGGGGATCATTCACTTGCTGAGTGATTGTGATAATTCCCTTGATGAGTGATTGAGATCATTCCCTTGCTGAGTGATGGGGATCATTCACTTGCTGAGTGATTGTGATAATTCCCTTGATGAGTGATTGAGATCATTCCCTTGCTGAGTGATTGGAACCATTCCCTTGCTGAGTGATTGGCATCATTCCCTTTCTGAGTTAATGCGATCATTCCCTTGATGAGTTATTGGGATCATTCACTTGATGAGTGATTGGGATCACTCCCTTGCTGAGTGATAGGGATCATTCACTTGATGAGTGATTGTGATTACTCCCTTGCTAAGTGATTGGGTCCATTCCCTTGCTCAGTGATTGGAATCATTCCCTTGCTGAGTGATTGCGATGATTTCCTTGCTGAGTGATTGGGATCATTCACTTGCTGATTGATTGGGATCAATTCCTTGCTGAGTGATTGGGATCATTCACCTGCCGAGTGATTAATATCATTCCCCTGCTGAGTGATTGAGATCATTCTCTTGCCGAGAGATTGGGATCATGCCCCTGCTGAGTGTTTGGGATCACTCCCTTGCTGAGTGATTATGATCATTCACTTGCCGAGTGATTGCGATCATTCCCTTGCTGAGTGATTGGAATCATTCCCTTGCTGAGTGATTGGCATCATTCCCTTTCTGAGTGAATGCGATCATTCACTTGCTGAGTGATTGGGATCATTCCCTTGCAGAGTGATTGGGATCATTCCCTTGCTGAGCGATTGGGATCATTCTCTTGCTGATTGATTGAGATCATTCACCTGCCGAGTGATTAGGACATTCCCCTGCCGAGTGATTGAGATCATTCCCCTGCTGAGTGATTGGGATCACTCGCTTGCTGAGTAATTGGGATCATTCACTTGCTGAGTAATGGGGATCATTCTGTTGCCGAGTGATTGCGATCATTCCCTTGCTGAGTGATTGGAATCATTCCCTTGCTGAGTGATTGGGATCACACCCTTGCTGAGTGGTTGAGGTCATTCACTTGCTGAGTGATTAGAATCATTCCCCTGCTGAGTGAATGCAATCACTCCCTTGCTGAGTGATTGGGATCATTCCCTTCCTGAGTGATTGGGATCACTCGCTTGCTGAGTCATTGGGATCATTCACTTGCTGAGTGATTGCCATCATTCCCTTGCTGAGTGATTGGGAGCATTCACTTGCTGAGTGATTGTCATCATTCCCTTGCTGAGTGATTGGGATCATTCCCTTGCTGAGTGATTAGGATCATTCCCCTGCCGAGTGTTGAGATCATTCCCTTGCCGAGAGATTGGGATCATGCCCCTTCTGAGTGTTTGGGAGCACTCCCTTGCTGAGTGATTATGATCATTCACTTGCCGAGTGATTGCGATCATTCCCTTGCTGAGTGATGGGGATCATTCACTTGCTGAGAGATTGTGATCATTCCCTTGCTGAGTGATTGAGATCATTCCCTTGCTGAGTGATGGGAATCATTCACTTGCTGAGAGATTGTGATCATTCACTTGCTGAGTGATTGAGATCATTCCCTTGCTGAGTAATTGGAATCATTCCCTTGCTGAGTGATTGGCATCATTCCCTTTCTGAGTGAATGGGATCACTCGCTTGCTGAGTGATTGGGATTATTCTCTTACCGAGAGATTGGGATCATTCAATTGCTGAGTGATGGGGATCATTCACTTGCTGAGTGATTGAGATCATTCCCTTGCTGAGTGATGGGAATCATTCACTTGCTGAGAGATTGTGATCATTCACTTGCTGAGTGATTGAGATCATTCCCTTGCTGAGTAATTGGAAACATTCCCTTGCTGAGTGATTAGCATCATTCCCTTTCTGAGTGAATGGGATCACTCGCTTGCTGAGTGATTGGGATTATTCTCTTGCCGAGAGATTGGGATCATTCAATTGCTGAGCGATTGGGATGATTCACTTTCTGAGTGATGGGCATCATTCTCATGCCGAGTGATTGCGATCATTCCCTTGCTGAGTGATTGGAACCATTCCCTTGCTGAGTGATTGGCATCATTCCCTTTCTGAGTTAATGCGATCATTCCCTTGATGGGTTATTGGGATCATTCTCTTGCTGAGTGATTGGAATCATTCCCTTGCTGAGTGATTCGGATCATTCCCTTGCTGAGCGATTGGGATCATTCCCTTGCTGAGTGATTGGGATCATTCACCTGCCGAGTGATTAATATCATTCCCCTGCCGAGTGATTGAGATCATTCTCTTTCCGAGAGATTGAGATCATTCCCGTGCTGAGTGATTGGGATCACTCCATTGCTGAGTGATTGTGATCACTCCCTTGCTGAGTGATTGGGATCATTTCCTTGCTGAGTGATTGGGTTCACTCGCTTGCTGAGTGATTGGGATGATTCACTTGCTGAGTGATTAGAATCATTCCCCTGCTGAGTGAATGCGATCACTCCCTTGCTGAGTGATTGGGATCATTCCCTTGCTGAGTGATTGGGATCACTCGCTTGCTGAGTGATTGGGATCATTCACTTGCTGAGTGATTGGGAGCATTCACTTGCTGAGTGATTGTGATCATACCCTTGCTGAGTGATTCGGATCATTCCCTTGCTGAGTGATTGGAATCATTCGCTTGCTGAGTGATTGGGATCATTCCCTTGCTGAGCGATTGGGATCATTCCCTTGCTGAGTGATTGGGATCATTCACCTGCTGAGTGATTAGGATCATTCCCCTGCCGAGTGATTGAGATCATTCCCTTGCCGCGAGATTGGGATCATGCCCCTGCTGAGTGTTTGGGAGCACTCCCTTGCTGAGTGATTATGATCATTCACTTGCCGAGTGATTGCGATCATTCCCTTGCTGAGTGATGGGGATCATTCACTTGCTGAGAGATTGTGATCATTCCCTTGCTGAGTGATTGAGATCATTCCCTTGTTGAGTGATGGGGACCATTCACTTGCTGAGAGATTGTGATCATTCCCTTGCTGAGTGATTGAGATCATTCCCTTGCTGAGTGATGGGGATCATTCACTTGCTGAGAGATTGTGATCATTCCCTTGCTGAGTGATTGAGATCATTCCCTTGTTAAGTGATGGGGACCATTCACTTGCTGAGAGATTGTGATCATTCCCTTGCTGAGTGATTGAGATCATTCCCTTTCTGAGTGAATGCGATCATTCACTTGCTGAGTGATTGGGATCACTCACTTGCTGAGTAATTGGAATCATTCCCTTGCCGAGTGATTGGGATCACTCGCTTGCTGAGTGATTGGGATCATTCTCTTGCCGAGTGATTGGGATCATTCAATTGCCGAGTGATTGGGATCATTCCCTTGCTGAGTGATGGGGATCATTCACTTGCTGAGTGATTGTGATAATTCCCTTGATGAGTGATTGAGATCATTCCCTTGCTGAGTGATTGGAACCATTCCCTTGCTGAGTGATTGGCATCATTCCCTTTCTGAGTTAATGCGATCATTCCCTTGATGAGTTATTGGGATCATTCACTTGATGAGTGATTGTGATCACTCCCTTGCTTAGTGATTGGGACCATTCCATTGCTGAGCTATTTGGGTCATTCTCTTGCTGAGTGATTGGGATCATTTACTTTCCGAGTGATTGCGATCATTCCCTTGCTGAGTGTTTGGGATCATTCACTTGCTGAGTGATTGTGATCATTCCCTTGCTGAGTGATTGGGATCATTCCCTTGCTGAGTGTTTGGAATCATTCCCTTGCTGAGTGATTGGCATCATTCCCTTTCTGAGTGAATGCGATCATTCACTTGCTGAGTGATTGGGATCATTCCCTTGCTGAGAGATTGGGATCATTCCCTTGCTGAGTGATTGGCATCATTCCCTTTTTGAGTTAATGCGATCATTCCCTTGAAGAGTTATTGGGATCATTCACATGATGAGTGATTGGGATCACTCCCTTGCTGAGTGATAGGGATCATTCACTTGATGAGCGATTGTGATCACTCCCTTGCTAGGTGATTGGGTCCGTTCCCTTGCTGAGCGATTTGGGTCATTCTCTTGCTGAGTGATTGGAATCATTCCCTTGCTGAGTGATTGCGATGATTCCCTTGCTGAGTGATTGGGATCATTCACTTGCTGAGTGATTGGGATCATTTACTTGCCGAGTGATTGCGATCATTCCCTTGCAGAGTGATTGGGATCATTCACTTGCTGAGTGATTGTGATCATTTCCCTTGCTGAGTGATTGGGATCATTCCCTTGCTGAGTGATTGGGATCATTCCCTTGCTGACTGAATGCGATCATTCACTTGCTGAGTGATTGGGATCATTCCCTTGCTGAGTGATTGGAATCATTCACTTGTTGAGTAATTGTGATCATTCCCTTGCTGAGTGATTGGGATCATTCCCTTGCTGAGTGATTAAAATCATTCCCTTGCAGAGTGATTGTGATCGTTCCCTTGCTGAGCGATTGGGATCATTCCCTTGCTGAGTGATTGGGATCATTCTCTTTCCGAGAGATTGAGATCATTCCCCTGCCGAGTGATTGGGATCATTCCCTTGCTGACTGATGGGGATCATTCACTTGCTGAGTGATTGGAATCATTCCCTTGCTGAGTGATTGGCATCATTCCCTTTCTGAGTGAATGCGATCATTCACTTGCTGAGTGATTGGGATCATTCCCATGCTGAGAGATTGGAATCATTTCCTTGCTGAGTGATTGCGATCATTCCCTTGCTGAGTTATTGGGATCATTCCGTTGCTGAGTGATTGCGACGCACCCGTGCTGAGCGATTGGGATCATTCCCTTGCTGAGTGATTGGGAACATTCCCTTGCTGAGAAATTGGGATCATTACCTTGCTGAGTGATTGGGATCATTACCGTGCTGAGTGATTGGCATCATTCACCTGCCGAGCGATAAGGATCATTCCCCTGCTGAGTGATTGAGATCATTACCTTGCCGAGTGATTGGGATCATGCCCCTGTTGCGTGATTGCGATCACTCCCTTGCTGAGTGATTGGGATCATTCCCTTGCTGAGTGATTGGGATCACACCCTTGCTGAGTGATTGGCATCATTCCCTTTCTGAGTTAATGCGATCATTCCCTTGATGAGTTATTGGGATCATTCTCTTGCTGAGTGATTGGAATCATTCCCTTGCTGAGTGATTCGGATCATTCCCTTGCTGAGCGATTGGGATCATTCCATTGCTGAGTGATTGGGATCATTCACCTGCCGAGTGATTAATATCATTCCCCTGCCGAGTGATTGAGATCATTCTCTTTCCGAGAGATTGAGATCATTCCCCTGCTGAGTGATTGGGATCACTCCATTGCTGAGTGATTGTGATCACTCCCTTGCTGAGTGATTGGGATCATTCTCTTGCCGAGTGATTGGGATCATTCACTTGCCGAGTGATAGGGATCATTCCCCTGCCGAGTGATTGAGATCATTCCCCTGCTGAGTGATTGGGATCACTCCCTTGCTGAGTGATTGGGGTCATTCACTTGCTGAGTGATTAGAATCATTCCCCTGCTGAGTGAATGCGATCACTCCCTTCCTGAGTGATTGGGATCATTTCCTTGCTGAGTAATTGGGATCACTCGCTTGCTGAGTGATTGGGATGATTCACTTGCTGAGTGATGGGCATCATTCTCATGCCGAGTGATTGCGATCATTCCCTTGCTGAGTGATTGGAATCATTCCCTTGCTGAGTGATTGGGATCACACCCTTGCTGAGTGATTGAGGTCATTCACTTGCTGAGTGATTAGAATCATTCCCCTGCTGAGTGAATGCGATCACTCCCTTGCTGAGTGATTGGGATCATTCCCTTGCTGAGTGATTGGGATCACTCGCTTGCTGAGTGATTGGGATCATTCACTTGCTGAGTGATTGGGAGCATTTACTTGCTGAGTGATTGTGATCATACCCTTGCTGAGTGATTCGGATCATTCCCTTGCTGAGTGATTGGAATCATTCGTTTGCTGAGTGATTGGAATCATTCCCTTGCTGAGCGATTGGGATCATTCCCTTGCTGAGTGATTGGGATCATTCACCTGCTGAGTGATTAGGATCATTCCCTTGCTGAGTGATTATGATCATTCACTTGCCGAGTGATTGCGATCATTCCCTTGCTGAGTGATGGGGATCATTCACTTGCTGAGAGATTGTGATCATTCCCTTGCTGAGTGATTGAGATCATTCCCTTGTTGAGTGAGGGGAACCATTCACTTGCTGAGAGATTGTGATCATTCCCTTGCTGAGTGATTGAGATCATTCCCTTGCTGAGTAATTGGAACCATTCCCTTGCCGAGTGATTGGGATCATTCAATTGCCGAGTGATTGGGTTCATTCCCTTGCCGAGTGATGGGGATCATTCACTTGCTGAGTGATTGTGATAATTCCCTTGATGAGTGATTGAGATCATTCCCTTGCTGAGTGATTGGAACCATTCCCTTGCTGAGTGATTGGCATCATTCCCTTTCTGAGTTAATGCGATCATTCCCTTGATGAGTTATTGGGATCATTCACTTGATGAGTGATTGTGATCACTCCCTTGCTTAGTGATTGGGACCATTCCATTGCTGAGCTATTTGGGTCATTCTCTTGCTGAGTGATTGGGATCATTTACTTGCCGAGTGATTGCGATCATTCCCTTGCTGAGTGTTTGGGATCATTCACTTGCTGAGTGATTGTGATCATTCCCTTGCTGAGTGATTGGGATCATTCCCTTGCTGAGTGATTGGAATCATTCCCTTGCTGAGTGATTGGCATCATTCCCTTTCTGAGTGAATGCGATCATTCACTTGCTGAGTGATTGGGATCATTCCCTTGCTGAGAGATTTGGATAATTCACTTGCTGAGTAAGTGTGATCATTCCCTTGATGATTGATTGGGATCATTCCCTTGCTGAGTGATTGAAATCATTCCCTTGCTGAGTGATTGGCATCATTCCCTTTTTGAGTTAATGCGATCATTCCCTTGAAGAGTTATTGGGACCATTCACATGATGAGTGATTGGGATCACTCCCTTACCGAGTGATAGGGATCATTCACTTGATGAGTGATTGTGATCACTCCCTTGCTAAGTGATTGGGTCCATTCCCTTGCTGAGCGATTTGGGTCATTCTCTTGCTGAGTGATTGGAATCATTCCCTTGCTGAGTGATTGCGATGATTCCCTTGCTGAGTGATTGGGATCATTCACTTGCTGAGTGATTGGGATCATTTACTTGCCGAGTGATTGCGATCATTCCCTTGCAGAGTGATTGGGATCATTCACTTGCTGAGTGATTGTGATCATTCCCTTGCTGAGTGATTGGGATCATTCCCTTGCTGAGTGAATGCGATCATTCACTTGCTGAGTGATTGGGATCATTCCCTTGCTGAGTGATTGGAATCATTCACTTGCTGAGTAATTGTGATCATTCCCTTGCTGAGTGATTGGGATCATTCCCTTGCTGAGTGATTAAAATCATTCCCTTGCAGAGTGAATGCGATCACTCCCTTCCTGAGTGATTGGGATCATTTCCTTGCTGAGTAATTGGGATCACTCGCTTGCTGAGTGATTGGGATGATTCACTTGCTGAGTGATGGGCATCATTCTCATGCCGAGTGATTGCGATCATTCCCTTGCTGAGTGATTGGAATCATTCCCTTGCTGAGTGATTGGGATCACACCTTTGCTGAGTGATTGAGGTCATTCACTTGCTGAGTGATTAGAATCATTCCCCTGCTGAGTGAATGCGATCACTCCCTTGCTGAGTGATTGGGATCATTCCCTTGCTGAGTGATTGGGATCACTCGCTTGCTGAGTGATTGGGATCATTCACTTGCTGAGTGATTGGGAGCATTTACTTGCTGAGTGATTGTGATCATACCCTTGCTGAGTGATTCGGATCATTCCCTTGCTGAGTGATTGGAATCATTCGTTTGCTGAGTGATTGGAATCATTCCCTTGCTGAGCGATTGGGATCATTCCCTTGCTGAGTGATTGGGATCATGCCCCTGCTGAGTGATTAGGATCATTCCCTTGCTGAGTGATTATGATCATTCACTTGCCGAGTGATTGCGATCATTCCCTTGCTGAGTGATGGGGATCATTCACTTGCTGAGAGATTGTGATCATTTCCTTGCTGAGTGATTGAGATCATTCCCTTGTTGAGTGAGGGGAACCATTCACTTGCTGAGAGATTGTGATCATTCCCTTGCTGAGTGATTGAGATCATTCCCTTGCTGAGTAATTGGAACCATTCCCTTGCCGAGTGATTGGGATCACTCGCTTGCTGAGTGATTGGGATCATTCTCTTGCCGAGTGATTGGGATCATTCAATTGCCGAGTGATTGGGTTCATTCCCTTGCCGAGTGATGGGGATCATTCACTTGCTGAGTGATTGTGATAATTCCCTTGATGAGTGATTGAGATCATTCCCTTGCTGAGTGATTGGAACCATTCCCTTGCTGAGTGATTGGCATCATTCCCTTTCTGAGTTAATGCGATCATTCCCTTGATGAGTTATTGGGATCATTCACTTGATGAGTGATTGTGATCACTCCCTTGCTTAGTGATTGGGACCATTCCATTGCTGAGCTATTTGGGTCATTCTCTTGCTGAGTGATTGGGATCATTTACTTGCCGAGTGATTGCGATCATTCCCTTGCTGAGTGTTTGGGATCATTCACTTGCTGAGTGATTGTGATCATTCCCTTGCTGAGTGATTGGGATCATTCCCTTGCTGAGTGATTGGAATCATTCCCTTGCTGAGTGATTGGCATCATTCCCTTTCTGAGTGAATGCGATCATTCACTTGCTGAGTGATTGGGATCATTCCCTTGCTGAGAGATTTGGATAATTCACTTGCTGAGTAAGTGTGATCATTCCCTTGATGATTGATTGGGATCATTCCCTTGCTGAGTGATTGAAATCATTCCCTTGCTGAGTGATTGGCATCATTCCCTTTTTGAGTTAATGCGATCATTCCCTTGAAGAGTTATTGGGACCATTCACATGATGAGTGATTGGGATCACTCCCTTACCGAGTGATAGGGATCATTCACTTGATGAGTGATTGTGATCACTCCCTTGCTAAGTGATTGGGTCCATTCCCTTGCTGAGCGATTTGGGTCATTCTCTTGCTGAGTGATTGGAATCATTCCCTTGCTGAGTGATTGCGATGATTCCCTTGCTGAGTGATTGGGATCATTCACTTGCTGAGTGATTGGGATCATTTACTTGCCGAGTGATTGCGATCATTCCCTTGCAGAGTGATTGGGATCATTCACTTGCTGAGTGATTGTGATCATTCCCTTGCTGAGTGATTGGGATCATTCCCTTGCTGAGTGAATGCGATCATTCACTTGCTGAGTGATTGGGATCATTCCCTTGCTGAGTGATTGGAATCATTCACTTGCTGAGTAATTGTGATCATTCCCTTGCTGAGTGATTGGGATCATTCCCTTGCTGAGTGATTAAAATCATTCCCTTGCAGAGTGAATGCGATCACTCCCTTCCTGAGTGATTGGGATCATTTCCTTGCTGAGTAATTGGGATCACTCGCTTGCTGAGTGATTGGGATGATTCACTTGCTGAGTGATGGGCATCATTCTCATGCCGAGTGATTGCGATCATTCCCTTGCTGAGTGATTGGAATCATTCCCTTGCTGAGTGATTGGGATCACACCTTTGCTGAGTGATTGAGGTCATTCACTTGCTGAGTGATTAGAATCATTCCCCTGCTGAGTGAATGCGATCACTCCCTTGCTGAGTGATTGGGATCATTCCCTTGCTGAGTGATTGGGATCACTCGCTTGCTGAGTGATTGGGATCATTCACTTGCTGAGTGATTGGGAGCATTTACTTGCTGAGTGATTGTGATCATACCCTTGCTGAGTGATTCGGATCATTCCCTTGCTGAGTGATTGGAATCATTCGTTTGCTGAGTGATTGGAATCATTCCCTTGCTGAGCGATTGGGATCATTCCCTTGCTGAGTGATTGGGATCATGCCCCTGCTGAGTGATTAGGATCATTCCCTTGCTGAGTGATTATGATCATTCACTTGCCGAGTGATTGCGATCATTCCCTTGCTGAGTGATGGGGATCATTCACTTGCTGAGAGATTGTGATCATTTCCTTGCTGAGTGATTGAGATCATTCCCTTGTTGAGTGAGGGGAACCATTCACTTGCTGAGAGATTGTGATCATTCCCTTGCTGAGTGATTGAGATCATTCCCTTGCTGAGTAATTGGAACCATTCCCTTGCCGAGTGATTGGGATCACTCGCTTGCTGAGTGATTGGGATCATTCTCTTGCCGAGTGATTGGGATCATTCAATTGCCGAGTGATTGGGTTCATTCCCTTGCCGAGTGATGGGGATCATTCACTTGCTGAGTGATTGTGATAATTCCCTTGATGAGTGATTGAGATCATTCCCTTGCTGAGTGATTGGAACCATTCCCTTGCTGAGTGATTGGCATCATTCCCTTTCTGAGTTAATGCGATCATTCCCTTGATGAGTTATTGGGATCATTCACTTGATGAGTGATTGTGATCACTCCCTTGCTTAGTGATTGGGACCATTCCATTGCTGAGCTATTTGGGTCATTCTCTTGCTGAGTGATTGGGATCATTTACTTGCCGAGTGATTGCGATCATTCCCTTGCTGAGTGTTTGGGATCATTCACTTGCTGAGTGATTGTGATCATTCCCTTGCTGAGTGATTGGGATCATTCCCTTGCTGAGTGATTGGAATCATTCCCTTGCTGAGTGATTGGCATCATTCCCTTTCTGAGTGAATGCGATCATTCACTTGCTGAGTGATTGGGATCATTCCCTTGCTGAGAGATTTGGATCATTCACTTGCTGAGTAAGTGTGATCATTCCCTTGATGATTGATTGGGATCATTCCCTTGCTGAGTGATTGAAATCATTCCCTTGCTGAGTGATTGGCATCATTCCCTTTTTGAGTTAATGCGATCATTCCCTTGAAGAGTTATTGGGATCATTCACATGATGAGTGATTGGGATCACTCCCTTACCGAGTGATAGGGATCATTCACTTGATGAGTGATTGTGATCACTCCCTTGCTAAGTGATTGGGTCCATTCCCTTGCTGAGCGATTTGGGTCATTCTCTTGCTGAGTGATTGGAATCATTCCCTTGCTGAGTGATTGCGATGATTCCCTTGCTGAGTGATTGGGATCATTCACCTGCTGAGTGATTGGGATCATTTACTTGCCGAGTGATTGCGATCATTCCCTTGCAGAGTGATTGGGATCATTCACTTGCTGAGTGATTGTGATCATTCCCTTGCTGAGTGATTGTGATCATTCCCTTGCTGAGTGAATGCGATCATTCACTTGCTGAGTGATTGGGATCATTCCCTTGCTGAGTGATTGGAATCATTCACTTGCTGAGTAATTGTGATCATTCCCTTGCTGAGTGATTGGGATCATTCCCTTGCTGAGTGATTAAAATCATTCCCTTGCAGAGTGAATGCGATCACTCCCTTCCTGAGTGATTGGGATCATTTCCTTGCTGAGTAATTGGGATCACTCGCTTGCTGAGTGATTGGGATGATTCACTTGCTGAGTGATGGGCATCATTCTCATGCCGAGTGATTGCGATCATTCCCTTGCTGAGTGATTGGAATCATTCCCTTGCTGAGTGATTGGGATCACACCCTTGCTGAGTGATTGAGGTCATTCACTTGCTGAGTGATTAGAATCATTCCCCTGCTGAGTGAATGCGATCACTCCCTTGCTGAGTGATTGGGATCACTCGCTTGCTGAGTGATTGGGATCATTCACTTGCTGAGTGATTGGGAGCATTTACTTGCTGAGTGATTGTGATCATACCCTTGCTGAGTGATTCGGATCATTCCCTTGCTGAGTGATTGGAATCATTCGTTTGCTGAGTGATTGGGATCATTCCCTTGCTGAGCGATTGGGATCATTCCCTTGCTGAGTGATTGGGATCATTCACCTGCTGAGTGATTAGGATCATTCCCCTGCCGAGTGTTGAGATCATTCCCTTGCCGCGAGATTGGGATCATGCCCCTGCTGAGTGTTTGGGAGCACTCCCTTGCTGAGTGATTATGATCATTCACTTGCCGAGTGATTGCGATCATTCCCTTGCTGAGTGATGGGGATCATTCACTTGCTGAGAGATTGTGATCATTCCCTTGCTGAGTGATTGAGATCATTCCCTTGTTGAGTGAGGGGAACCATTCACTTGCTGAGAGACTGTGATCATTCCCTTGCTGAGTGATTGAGATCATTCCCTTGCTGAGTAATTGGAACCATTCCCTTGCCGAGTGATTGGGATCACTCGCTTGCTGAGTGATTGGGATCATTCTCTTGCCGAGTGATTGGGATCATTCAATTGCCGAGTGATTGGGATCATTCCCTTGCCGAGTGATGGGGATCATTCACTTGCTGAGTGATTGTGATAATTCCCTTGATGAGTGATTGAGATCATTCCCTTGCTGAGTGATTGGAACCATTCCCTTGCTGAGTGATTGGCATCATTCCCTTTCTGAGTTAATGCGATCATTCCCTTGATGAGTTATTGGGATCATTCACTTGATGAGTGATTGGGATCACTCCCTTGCTGAGTGATAGGGATCATTCACTTGATGAGTGATTGTGTTCACTCCCTTGCTAAGTGATTGGGTCCATTCCCTTGCTGAGTGATTGGAATCATTCCCTTGCTGAGTGATTGCGATGATTCCCTTGCTGAGTGATTGGGATCATTCACTTGCTGAGTGATTGGGATCATTTACTTGCCGAGTGATTGCGATCATTCCCTTGCTGAGTGATTGGGATCATTCACTTGCTGAGTGATTGGGATCATTCTCTTGCTGAGTGATTGGGATCATTCCCTTTCCGAGTGATTGGGATCATTCCCTTGCTGAGTGATTGGGATCATTCCCTTTCCGAGTGATTGGGATCATTCCCTTGCCAAGAGATTGGTATCATGCCCCTCCTGAGTGATTGGAATCACTCCCTTGCTGAGTGATTTGGATCACTCGCTTGCTGAGTGCTTGGGATCATACTCTTGCTGAGCGATTGAGATCATTCCCTTGCTGAGTGATTGGGATCATTCCCCTGCCGAGTGTTGAGATCATTCCCTTGCCGAGAGTTTGGGATCATGCCCCTGCTTTCTGTTTGGGATCACTCCCTTGCTGAGTGATTGGAATCATTCCCTTGCTGAGTGATTGGAATCATTCCCTTGCTGAGTGATGGGGATCATTCCCTTGCTGAGAGATTGTGATCATTCCCTTGCTGAGTGATTGGAACCATTCCCTTGCTGAGTGATGGGGATCATTCACTTGCTGAGAGATTGTGATCATTCCTTTGCTGAGTGATTGGAATCATTCCCTTGCTGAGTGATTGGCATCATTCCCTTTCTGAGTGAATGCGATCATTCACTTGCTGAGTGATTGGGATCACTCACTTGCTGAGTGATTGGGATCATTCCCTTGCTAAGTGATTGGGATCATTCACTTGCTGAGTAATTGTGATCATTCCCTTGCTGAGTGATTGGGATCATTCTCTTGCTGAGTGATTGAAATCATTCCCTTGCAGAGTGATTGGGTTCATTCCCTTGCTGAGCGATTGGGATCATTTCCTTGCTGATTGATTGAGATCATTCACCTGCCGAGTGATTAGGATCATTCCCCTGCCGAGTGATTGAGATCATTCTCTTGCCGAGTGATTGGGATCATGCCCCTGCTGAATGATTGGGATCAGTCCCTTGCCAAGTGATTGGGATCACTCGCTTGCTGAGTGATTGGGATCATTCTCTTGCCGGGTGATGGGGATCATTCACTTGCTGAGTGATTGTGATAATTCCCTTGATGAGTGATTGAGATCATTCCCTTGCTGAGTGATTGGAACCATTCCCTTGCTGAGTGATGGGGATCATTCACTTGCTGAGAGATTGTGATCATTCCCTTGCTGAGTGATTGGAATCATTCCCTTGCTGAGTGATTGGCATCATTCCCTTTCTGAGTGAATGCGATCATTCACTTGCTGAGTGATTGGGATCACTCATTTGCTGAGTGATTATGATCATTCCCTTGCTGAGTGATTGGGATCATTCACTTGCTGAGTAATTGTGATCATTCCCTTGCTGAGTGATTGGGATCATTCTCTTGCTGAGTGATTGAAATCATTCCCTTGCAGAGTGATTGGGATCATTCCCTTGCAGAGCGATTGAGATCATTTCCTTGCTGATTGATTGAGATCATTCACCTGCCGAGTGATTAGGATCATTCCCCTGCCGAGTGATTGAGATCATTCTCTTGCCGAGTGATTGGGATCATGCCCCTGCTGAATGATTGGGATCACTCCCTTGCCGAGTGATTGGGATCACTCGCTTGCTGAGTGATTGGGATCATTCTCTTGCCGAGTGATTGGGATCATTCAATTGCCGAGTGATTGGGATCATTCCCTTGCTCAGTGATGGGGATCATTCACTTGCTGAGTGATAGTGATAATTCCCTTGATGAGTGATTGAGATCATTCCCTTGCTGAGTGATGGGGATCATTCACTTGCTGAGTGATTGTGATAATTCCCTTGATGAGTGATTGAGATCATTCCCTTGCTGAGTGATTGGAACCATTCCCTTGCTGAGTGATTGGCATCATTCCCTTTCTGAGTTAATGCGATCATTCCCTTGATGAGTTATTGGGATCATTCACTTGATGAGTGATTGGGATCACTCCCTTGCTGAGTGATAGGGATCATTCACTTGATGAGTGATTGTGATCACTCCCTTGCTAAGTGATTGGGTCCATTCCCTTGCTGAGTGATTGGAATCATTCCCTTGCTGAGTGATTGCGATGATTTCCTTGCTGAGTGATTGGGATCATTCACTTGCTGAGTGATTGGGATCATTTACTTGCCGAGTGATTGCGATCATTCTCTTGCTGAGTGATTGGAATCATTCCCTTGCTGAGTGATTGCGATGATTCCCTTGCTGAGTGATTGGGATCATTCACTTGCTGAGTGATTGGGATCATTTACTTGCCGAGTGATTGCGATCATTCCCTTGCTGAGTGATTGGGATCATTCACTTGCTGAGTGATTGGGATCATTCTCTTGCTGAGTGATTGGGATCATTCCCTTTCCGAGTGATTGGGATCATTCCCTTGCTGAGTGATTGGGATCATTCCCTTTCCGAGTGATTGGGATCATTCCCTTGCCAAGAGATTGGTATCATGCCCCTCCTGAGTGATTGGAATCACTCCCTTGCTGAGTGATTTGGATCACTCGCTTGCTGAGTGCTTGGGATCATACTCTTGCTGAGCGATTGGGATCATTCCCTTGCTGAGTGATTGGGATCATTCCCCTGCCGAGTGTTGAGATCATTCCCTTGCCGAGAGATTGGGATCATGCCCCTGCTTTCTGTTTGGGATCACTCCCTTGCTGAGTGATTGGAATCATTCCCTTGCTGAGTGATTGGAATCATTCCCTTGCTGAGTGATGGGGATCATTCACTTGCTGAGAGATTGTGATCATTCCCTTGCTGAGTGATTGAGATCATTCCCTTGCTGAGTGATGGGGATCATTCACTTGCTGAGAGATTGTGATCATTCCTTTGCTGAGTGATTGGAATCATTCCCTTGCTGAGTGATTGGCATCATTCCCTTTCTGAGTAAATGCGATCATTCACTTGCTGAGTGATTGGGATCACTCACTTGCTGAGTGATTGGGATCATTCCCTTGCTGAGTGATTGGGAACATTCACTTGCTGAGTAATTGTGATCATTCCCTTGCTGAGTGATTGGGATCATTCCCTTGCAGAGCGATTGGGATCATTTCCTTGCTGATTGATTGAGATCATTCACCTGCCGAGTGATTAGGATCATTCCCCTGCCGAGTGATTGAGATCATTCTCTTGCCGAGTGATTGGGATCATGCCCCTGCTGAATGATTGGGATCACTCCCTTGCCGAGTGACTGGAACACTCGCTTGCTGAGTGATTGGGATCATTCTCTTGCCGAGTGATTGGCATCATTCAATTGCCGAGTGATTGGGATCATTCCCTTGCTGAGTGATGGGGATCATTCACTTGCTGAGTGATAGTGATAATTCCCCTGCCGAGTGATTGAGATCATTCTCTTGCCGAGTGATTGGGATCATGCCCCTGCTGAATGATTGGGATCACTCCCTTGCCGAGTGATTGGGATCACTCGCTTGCTGAGTGATTGGGATCATTCTCTTGCCGAGTGATGGGGATCATTCACTTGCTGAGTGATTGTGATAATTCCCTTGATGAGTGATTGAGATCATTCCCTTGCTGAGTGATTGGAACCATTCCCTTGCTGAGTGATGGGGATCATTCACTTGCTGAGAGATTGTGATCATTCCCTTGCTGAGTGATTGGAATCATTCCCTTGCTGAGTGATTGGCATCATTCCCTTTCTGAGTGAATGCGATCATTCACTTGCTGAGTGATTGGAATCACTCATTTGCTGAGTGATTATGATCATTCCCTTGCTGAGTGATTGGTATCATTCACTTGCTGAGTAATTGTGATCATTCCCTTGCTGAGTGATTGGGATCATTCTCTTGCTGAGTGATTGGCATCATTCCCTTTCTGAGTGAATGCGATCATTCACTTGCTGAGTGATTGGGATCATTCCCTTGCCGAGTGATTGAGATCATTCTCTTGCCGAGTGATTGGGATCATGCCCCTGCTGAATGATTGGGATCACTCCCTTGCCGAGTGATTTGGGATCACTCGCTTTCTGAGTGATTGGGATCATTCAATTGCCGAGTGATTGGGAGCATTCCCTTGCTGAGTGATTGGGATCATTCACTTGCTGAGTGATTGGGATCATTTACTTGCCGAGTGATTGCGATCATTCTCTTGCTGAGTGATTGGGATCATTCACTTGCTGAGTGATTGGGATCAATTCCTTGCTGAGTGATTGGGATCATTCACCTGCCGAGTGATTAATATCATTCCCCTGCTGAGAGATTGGGATCATGCCCCTGCTGAGTGTTTGGGATCACTCCCTTGCTGAGTGATTATGATCATTCACTTGCCGAGTGATTGCGATCATTCCCTTGCTGAGTGATTGGAATCATTCCCTTGCTGAGTGATTGGCATCATTCCCTTTCTGAGTGAATGCGATCATTCACTTGCTGAGTGATTGGGATCATTCCCTTGCAGAGTGATTGGGATCATTCCCTTGCTGAGCGATTGGGATCATTCTCTTGCTGATTGATTGAGATCATTCACCTGCCGAGTGATTAGGACATTCCCCTGCCGAGTGATTGAGATCATTCCCCTGCTGAGTGATTGGGATCACTCGCTTGCTGAGTAATTGGGATCATTCACTTGCTGAGTAATGGGGATCATTCTGTTGCCGAGTGATTGCGATCATTCCCTTGCTGAGTGATTGGAATCATTCCCTTGCTGAGTGATTGGGATCACACCCTTGCTGAGTGGTTGAGGTCATTCACTTGCTGAGTGATTAGAATCATTCCCCTGCTGAGTGAATGCAATCACTCCCTTGCTGAGTGATTGGGATCATTCCCTACCTGAGTGATTGGGATCACTCGCTTGCTGAGTCATTGGGATCATTCACTTGCTGAGTGATTGCCATCATTCCCTTGCTGAGTGATTGGGAGCATTCACTTGCTGAGTGATTGTCATCATTCCCTTGCTGAGTGATTGGGATCATTCCCTTGCTGAGTGATTAGGATCATTCCCCTGCCGAGTGTTGAGATCATTCCCTTGCCGAGAGATTGGGATCATGCCCCTTCTGAGTGTTTGGGAGCACTCCCTTGCTGAGTGATTATGATCATTCACTTGCCGAGTGATTGCGATCATTCCCTTGCTGAGTGATGGGGATCATTCACTTGCTGAGAGATTGTGATCATTCCCTTGCTGAGTGATTGAGATCATTCCCTTGCTGAGTGATGGGAATCATTCACTTGCTGAGAGATTGTGATCATTCACTTGCTGAGTGATTGAGATCATTCCCTTGCTGAGTAATTGGAATCATTCCCTTGCTGAGTGATTGGCATCATTCCCTTTCTGAGTGAATGGGATCACTCGCTTGCTGAGTGATTGGGATTATTCTCTTACCGAGAGATTGGGATCATTCAATTGCTGAGTGATGGGGATCATTCACTTGCTGAGTGATTGAGATCATTCCCTTGCTGAGTGATGGGAATCATTCACTTGCTGAGAGATTGTGATCATTCACTTACTGAGTGATTGAGATCATTCGCTTGCTGAGTAATTGGAAACATTCCCTTGCTGAGTGATTAGCATCATTCCCTTTCTGAGTGAATGGGATCACTCGCTTGCTGAGTGATTGGGATTATTCTCTTGCCGAGAGATTGGGATCATTCAATTGCTGAGCGATTGGGATGATTCACTTTCTGAGTGATGGGCATCATTCTCATGCCGAGTGATTGCGATCATTCCCTTGCTGAGTGATTGGAACCATTCCCTTGCTGAGTGATTGGCATCATTCCCTTTCTGAGTTAATGCGATCATTCCCTTGATGGGTTATTGGGATCATTCTCTTGCTGAGTGATTGGAATCATTCCCTTGCTGAGTGATTCGGATCATTCCCTTGCTGAGCGATTGGGATCATTCCCTTGCTGAGTGATTGGGATCATTCACCTGCCGAGTGATTAATATCATTCCCCTGCCGAGTGATTGAGATCATTCTCTTTCCGAGAGATTGAGATCATTCCCGTGCTGAGTGATTGGGATCACTCCATTGCTGAGTGATTGTGATCACTCCCTTGCTGAGTGATTGGGATCATTTCCTTGCTGAGTGATTGGGTTCACTCGCTTGCTGAGTGATTGGGATGATTCACTTTCTGAGTGATGGGCATCATTCTCATGCCGAGTGATTGCGATCATTCCCTTGCTGAGTGATTGGAATCATTCCCTTGCTGAGTGATTGGGATCACACCCTTGCTGAGATTGAGGTCATTCACTTGCTGAGTGATTAGAATCATTCCCCTGCTGAGTGAATGCGATCACTCCCTTGCTGAGTGATTGGGATCATTCCCTTGCTGAGTGATTGGGATCACTCGCTTGCTGAGTGATTGGGATCATTCACTTGCTGAGTGATTGGGAGCATTCACTTGCTGAGTGATTGTGATCATACCCTTGCTGAGTGATTCGGATCATTCCCTTGCTGAGTGATTGGAATCATTCGCTTGCTGAGTGATTGGGATCATTCCCTTGCTGAGCGATTGGGATCATTCCCTTGCTGAGTGATTGGGATCATTCACCTGCTGAGTGATTAGGATCATTCCCCTGCCGAGTGTTTAGATCATTCCCTTGCCGCGAGATTGGGATCATGCCCCTGCTGAGTGTTTGGGAGCACTCCCTTGCTGAGTGATTATGATCATTCACTTGCCGAGTGATTGCGATCATTCCCTTGCTGAGTGATGGGGATCATTCACTTGCTGAGAGATTGTGATCATTCCCTTGCTGAGTGATTGAGATCATTCCCTTGTTGAGTGATGGGGACCATTCACTTGCTGAGAGATTGTGATCATTCCCTTGCTGAGTGATTGAGATCATTCCCTTGCTGAGTGATGGGGATCATTCACTTGCTGAGAGATTGTGATCATTCCCTTGCTGAGTGATTGAGATCATTCCCTTGTTGAGTGATGGGGACCATTCACTTGCTGAGAGATTGTGATCTTTCCCTTGCTGAGTGATTGAGATCATTCCCTTTCTGAGTGAATGCGATCATTCACTTGCTGAGTGATTGGGATCACTCACTTGCTGAGTAATTGGAATCATTCCCTTGCCGAGTGATTGGGATCACTCGCTTGCTGAGTGATTGGGATCATTCTCTTGCCGAGTGATTGGGATCATTCAATTGCCGAGTGATTGGGATCATTCCCTTGCTGAGTGATGGGGATCATTCACTTGCTGAGTGATTGTGATAATTCCCTTGATGAGTGATTGAGATCATTCCCTTGCTGAGTGATTGGAACCATTCCCTTGCTGAGTGATTGGCATCATTCCCTTTCTGAGTTAATGCGATCATTCCCTTGATGAGTTATTGGGATCATTCACTTGATGAGTGATTGTGATCACTCCCTTGCTTAGTGATTGGGACCATTCCATTGCTGAGCTATTTGGGTCATTCTCTTGCTGAGTGATTGGGATCATTTACTTTCCGAGTGATTGCGATCATTCCCTTGCTGAGTGTTTGGGATCATTCACTTGCTGAGTGATTGTGATCATTCCCTTGCTGAGTGATTGGGATCATTCCCTTGCTGAGTGATTGGAATCATTCCCTTGCTGAGTGATTGGCATCATTCCCTTTCTGAGTGAATGCGATCATTCACTTGCTGAGTGATTGGGATCATTCCCTTGCTGAGAGATTGGGATCATTCCCTTGCTGAGTGATTGGCATCATTCCCTTTTTGAGTTAATGCGATCATTCCCTTGAAGAGTTATTGGGATCATTCACATGATGAGTGATTGGGATCACTCCCTTGCTGAGTGATAGGGATCATTCACTTGATGAGTGATTGTGATCACTCCCTTGCTAGGTGATTGGGTCCGTTCCCTTGCTGAGCGATTTGGGTCATTCTCTTGCTGAGTGATTGGAATCATTCCCTTGCTGAGTGATTGCGATGATTCCCTTGCTGAGTGATTGGGATCATTCACTTGCTGAGTGATTGGGATCATTTACTTGCCGAGTGATTGCGATCATTCCCTTGCAGAGTGATTGGGATCATTCACTTGCTGAGTGATTGTGATCATTCCCTTGCTGAGTGATTGGGATCATTCCCTTGCTGAGTGATTGGGATCATTCCCTTGCTGACTGAATGCGATCATTCACTTGCTGAGTGATTGGGATCATTCCCTTGCTGAGTGATTGGAATCATTCACTTGTTGAGTAATTGTGATCATTCCCTTGCTGAGTGATTGGGATCATTCCCTTGCTGAGTGATTAAAATCATTCCCTTGCAGAGTGATTGTGATCGTTCCCTTGCTGAGCGATTGGGATAATTCCCTTGCTGAGTGATTGGGATCATTCTCTTTCCGAGAGATTGAGATCATTCCCCTGCCGAGTGATTGGGATCATTCCCTTGCTGACTGATGGGGATCAATCACTTGCTGAGTGATTGGAATCATTCCCTTGCTGAGTGATTGGCATCATTCCCTTTCTGAGTGAATGCGATCATTCACTTGCTGAGTGATTGGGATCATTCCCATGCTGAGAGATTGGAATCATTTCCTTGCTGAGTGATTGCGATCATTCCCTTGCTGAGTGATTGGGATCATTCCGTTGCTGAGTGATTGCGACACACCCTTGCTGAGCGATTGGGATCATTCCCTTGCTGAGTGATTGGGAACATTCCCTTGCTGAGAAATTGGGATCATTACCTTGCTGAGTGATTGGGATCATTACCGTGCTGAGTGATTGGGATCATTCACCTGCCGAGCGATAAGGATCATTCCCCTGCTGAGTGATTGAGATCATTACCTTGCCGAGTGATTGTGATCATGCCCCTGTTGCGTGATTGCGATCACTCCCTTGCTGAGTGATTGGGATCATTCCCTTGCTGAGTGATTGCGATCACACCCTTGCTGAGTGATTGGCATCATTCCCTTTCTGAGTTAATGCGATCATTCCCTTGATGAGTTATTGGGATCATTCTCTTGCTGAGTGATTGGAATCATTCCCTTGCTGAGTGATTCGGATCATTCCCTTGCTGAGCGATTGGGATCATTCCATTGCTGAGTGATTGGGATCATTCACCTGCCGAGTGATTAATATCATTCCCCTGCCGAGTGATTGAGATCATTCTCTTTCCGAGAGATTGAGATCATTCCCCTGCTGAGTGATTGGGATCACTCCATTGCTGAGTGATTGTGATCACTCCCTTGCTGAGTGATTGGGATCATTCTCTTGCCGAGTGATTGGGATCATTCACTTGCTGAGTGATTGGGATCACTCCCTTGCTGAGTGATTGGGGTCATTCACTTGCTGAGTGATTAGAATCATTCCCCTGCTGAGTGAATGCGATCACTCCCTTCCTGAGTGATTGGGATCATTTCCTTGCTGAGTAATTGGGATCACTCGCTTGCTGAGTGATTGGCATGATTCACTTGCTGAGTGATGGGCATCATTCTCATGCCGAGTGATTGCGATCATTCCCTTGCTGAGTGATTGGAATCATTCCCTTGCTGAGTGATTGGGATCACACCCTTGCTGAGTGATTGAGGTCATTCACTTGCTGAGTGATTAGAATCATTCCCCTGCTGAGTGAATGCGATCACTCCCTTGCTGAGTGATTGGGATCATTCCCTTGCTGAGTGATTGGGATCACTCGCTTGCTGAGTGATTGGGATCATTCACTTGCTGAGTGATTGGGAGCATTTACTTGCTGAGTGATTGTGATCATACCCTTGCTGAGTGATTCGGATCATTCCCTTGCTGAGTGATTGGAATCATTCGTTTGCTGAGTGATTGGAATCATTCCCTTGCTGAGCGATTGGGATCATTCCCTTGCTGAGTGATTGGGATCATTCACCTGCTGAGTGATTAGGATCATTCCCTTGCTGAGTGATTATGATCATTCACTTGCCAAGTGATTGCGATCATTCCCTTGCTGAGTGATGGGGATCATTCACTTGCTGAGAGATTGTGATCATTCCCTTGCTGAGTGATTGAGATCATTCCCTTGTTGAGTGAGGGGAACCATTCACTTGCTGAGAGATTGTGATCATTCCCTTGCTGAGTGATTGAGATCATTCCCTTGCTGAGTAATTGGAACCATTCCCTTGCCGAGTGATTGGGATCACTCGCTTGCTGAGTGATTGGGATCATTCTCTTGCCGAGTGATTGGGATCATTCAATTGCCGAGTGATTGGGTTCATTCCCTTGCCGAGTGATGGGGATCATTCACTTGCTGAGTGATTGTGATAATTCCCTTGATGAGTGATTGAGATCATTCCCTTGCTGAGTGATTGGAACCATTCCCTTGCTGAGTGATTGGCATCATTCCCTTTCTGAGTTAATGCGATCATTCCCTGATGAGTTATTGGGATCATTCACTTGATGAGTGATTGTGATCACTCCCTTGCTTAGTGATTGGGACCATTCCATTGCTGAGCTATTTGGGTCATTCTCTTGCTGAGTGATTGGGATCATTTACTTGCCGAGTGATTGCGATCATTCCCTTGCTGAGTGATTGGAATCATTCCCTTGCTGAGTGATTGGCATCATTCCCTTTCTGAGTGAATGCGATCATTCACTTGCTGAGTGATTGGGATCATTCCCTTGCTGAGAGATTTGGATCATTCACTTGCTGAGTAAGTGTGATCATTCCCTTGATGATTGATTGGGATCATTCCCTTGCTGAGTGATTGAAGTCATTCCCTTGCTGAGTGATTGGCATCATTCCCTTTTTGAGTTAATGCGATCATTCCCTTGAAGAGTTATTGGGATCATTCACATGATGAGTGATTGGGATCACTCCCTTACCGAGTGATAGGGATCATTCACTTGATGAGTGATTGTGATCACTCCCTTGCTAAGTGATTGGGTCCATTCCCTTGCTGAGCGATTTGGGTCATTCTCTTGCTGAGTGATTGGAATCATTCCCTTGCTGAGTGATTGCGATGATTCCCTTGCTGAGTGATTGGGATCATTCACTTGCTGAGTGATTGGGATCATTTACTTGCCGAGTGATTGTGATCATTCCCTTGCTGAGTGATTGGGATCATTCCCTTGCTGAGTGATTGGGATCATTCCCTTGCTGAGTGATTGGAATCATTCACTTGCTGAGTAATTGTGATCATTCCCTTGCTGAGTGATTGGGATCATTCCCTTGCTGAGTGATTAAAATCATTCCCTTGCAGAGTGAATGCGATCACTCCCTTCCTGAGTGCTTGGGA
Source organism: Pristiophorus japonicus (assembly GCF_044704955.1). Classification (NCBI taxonomy): domain Eukaryota; kingdom Metazoa; phylum Chordata; class Chondrichthyes; family Pristiophoridae; genus Pristiophorus; species Pristiophorus japonicus. The sequence goes on along the minus strand of NC_091988.1, from coordinate 120,041,848 downwards.
TCATTTCCTTGCTGAGTAATTGGGATCACTCGCTTGCTGAGTGATTGGGATGATTCACTTGCTGAGTGATGGGCATCATTCTCATGCCGAGTGATTGCGATCATTCCCTTGCTGAGTGATTGGAATCATTCCCTTGCTGAGTGATTGGGATCACACCCTTGCTGAGTGATTGAGGTCATTCACTTGCTGAGTGATTAGAATCATTCCCCTGCTGAGTGAATGCGATCACTCCCTTGCTGAGTGATTGGGATCATTCCCTTGCTGAGTGATTGGGATCACTCGCTTGCTGAGTGATTGGGATCATTCACTTGCTGAGTGATTGGGAGCATTTACTTGCTGAGTGATTGTGATCATACCCTTGCTGAGTGATTCGGATCATTCCCTTGCTGAGTGATTGGAATCATTCGTTTGCTGAGTGATTGGAATCATTCCCTTGCTGAGCGATTGGGATCATTCCCTTGCTGAGTGATTGGGATCATTCACCTGCTGAGTGATTAGGATCATTCCCTTGCTGAGTGATTATGATCATTCACTTGCCGAGTGATTGCGATCATTCCCTTGCTGAGTGATGGGGATCATTCACTTGCTGAGAGATTGTGATCATTCCCTTGCTGAGTGATTGAGATCATTCCCTTGTTGAGTGAGGGGAACCATTCACTTGCTGAGAGATTGTGATCATTCCCTTGCTGAGTGATTGAGATCATTCCCTTGCTGAGTAATTGGAACCATTCCCTTGCCGAGTGATTGGGATCACTCGCTTGCTGAGTGATTGGGATCATTCTCTTGCCGAGTGATTGGGATCATTCAATTGCCGAGTGATTGGGTTCATTCCCTTGCCGAGTGATGGGGATCATTCACTTGCTGAGTGATTGTGATAATTCCCTTGATGAGTGATTGAGATCATTCCCTTGCTGAGTGATTGGAACCATTCCCTTGCTGAGTGATTGGCATCATTCCCTTTCTGAGTTAATGCGATCATTCCCTTGATGAGTTATTGGGATCATTCACTTGATGAGTGATTGTGATCACTCCCTTGCTTAGTGATTGGGACCATTCCATTGCTGAGCTATTTGGGTCATTCTCTTGCTGAGTGATTGGGATCATTTACTTGCCGAGTGATTGCGATCATTCCCTTGCTGAGTGTTTGGGATCATTCACTTGCTGAGTGATTGTGATCATTCCCTTGCTGAGTGATTGGGATCATTCCCTTGCTGAGTGATTGGAATCATTCCCTTGCTGAGTGATTGGCATCATTCCCTTTCTGAGTGAATGCGATCATTCACTTGCTGAGTGATTGGGATCATTCCCTTGCTGAGAGATTTGGATCATTCACTTGCTGAGTAAGTGTGATCATTCCCTTGATGATTGATTGGGATCATTCCCTTGCTGAGTGATTGAAATCATTCCCTTGCTGAGTGATTGGCATCATTCCCTTTTTGAGTTAATGCGATCATTCCCTTGAAGAGTTATTGGGATCATTCACATGATGAGTGATTGGGATCACTCCCTTACCGAGTGATAGGGATCATTCACTTGATGAGTGATTGTGATCACTCCCTTGCTAAGTGATTGGGTCCATTCCCTTGCTGAGCGATTTGGGTCATTCTCTTGCTGAGTGATTGGAATCATTCCCTTGCTGAGTGATTGCGATGATTCCCTTGCTGAGTGATTGGGATCATTCACTTGCTGAGTGATTGGGATCATTTACTTGCCGAGTGATTGCGATCATTCCCTTGCAGAGTGATTGGGATCATTCACTTGCTGAGTGATTGTGATCATTCCCTTGCTGAGTGATTGGGATCATTCCCTTGCTGAGTGAATGCGATCATTCACTTGCTGAGTGATTGGGATCATTCCCTTGCTAAGTGATTGGAATCATTCACTTGCTGAGTAATTGTGATCATTCCCTTGCTGAGTGATTGGGATCATTCCCTTGCTGAGTGATTAAAATCATTCCCTTGCAGAGTGAATGCGATCACTCCCTTCCTGAGTGATTGGGATCATTTCCTTGCTGAGTAATTGGGATCACTCGCTTGCTGAGTGATTGGGATGATTCACTTGCTGAGTGATGGGCATCATTCTCATGCCGAGTGATTGCGATCATTCCCTTGCTGAGTGATTGGAATCATTCCCTTGCTGAGTGATTGGGATCACACCCTTGCTGAGTGATTGAGGTCATTCACTTGCTGAGTGATTAGAATCATTCCCCTGCTGAGTGAATGCGATCACTCCCTTGCTGAGTGATTGGGATCATTCCCTTGCTGAGTGATTGGGATCACTCGCTTGCTGAGTGATTGGGATCATTCACTTGCTGAGTGATTGGGAGCATTTACTTGCTGAGTGATTGTGATCATACCCTTGCTGAGTGATTCGGATCATTCCCTTGCTGAGTGATTGGAATCATTCGTTTGCTGAGTGATTGGGATCATTCCCTTGCTGAGCGATTGGGATCATTCCCTTGCTGAGTGATTGGGATCATTCACCTGCTGAGTGATTAGGATCATTCCCCTGCCGAGTGTTGAGATCATTCCCTTGCCGCGAGATTGGGATCATGCCCCTGCTGAGTGTTTGGGAGCACTCCCTTGCTGAGTGATTATGATCATTCACTTGCCGAGTGATTGCGATCATTCCCTTGCTGAGTGATGGGGATCATTCACTTGCTGAGAGATTGTGATCATTCCCTTGCTGAGTGATTGAGATCATTCCCTTGTTGAGTGAGGGGAACCATTCACTTGCTGAGAGACTGTGATCATTCCCTTGCTGAGTGATTGAGATCATTCCCTTGCTGAGTAATTGGAACCATTCCCTTGCCGAGTGATTGGGATCACTCGCTTGCTGAGTGATTGGGATCATTCTCTTGCCGAGTGATTGGGATCATTCAATTGCCGAGTGATTGGGATCATTCCCTTGCCGAGTGATGGGGATCATTCACTTGCTGAGTGATTGTGATAATTCCCTTGATGAGTGATTGAGATCATTCCCTTGCTGAGTGATTGGAACCATTCCCTTGCTGAGTGATTGGCATCATTCCCTTTCTGAGTTAATGCGATCATTCCCTTGATGAGTTATTGGGATCATTCACTTGATGAGTGATTGTGATCACTCCCTTGCTTAGTGATTGGGACCATTCCATTGCTGAGCTATTTGGGTCATTCTCTTGCTGAGTGATTGGGATCATTTACTTGCCGAGTGATTGCGATCATTCCCTTGCTGAGTGTTTGGGATCATTCACTTGCTGAGTGATTGTGATCATTCCCTTGCTGAGTGATTGGGATCATTCCCTTGCTGAGTGATTAGAATCATTCCCTTGCTGAGTGATTGGCATCATTCCCTTTCTGAGTGAGTGCGATCATTCACTTGCTGAGTGATTGGGATCATTCCCTTGCTGAGAGATTGGGATCATTCCCTTGCTGAGTGATTGGCATCATTCCCTTTTTGAGTTAATGCGATCATTCCCTTGAAGAGTTATTGGGATCATTCACATGATGAGTGATTGGGATCACTCCCTTGCTGAGTGATAGGGATCATTCACTTGATGAGTGATTGTGATCACTCCCTTGCTAGGTGATTGGGTCCGTTCCCTTGCTCAGCGATTTGGGTCATTCTCTTGCTGAGTGATTGGAATCATTCCCTTGCTGAGTGATTGCGATGATTCCCTTGCTGAGTGATTGGGATCATTCACTTGCTGAGTGATTGGGATCATTTACTTGCCGAGTGATTGCGATCATTCCCTTGCAGAGTGATTGGGATCATTCACTTGCTGAGTGATTGTGATCATTCCCTTGCTGAGTGATTGGGATCATTCCCTTGCTGAGTGATTGGGATCATTCCCTTGCTGAGTGAATGCGATCATTCACTTGCTGAGTGATTGGGATCATTCCCTTGCTGAGTGATTGGAATCATTCACTTGCTGAGTAATTGTGATCATTCCCTCGCTGAGTGATTGGGATCATTCCCTTGCTGAGTGATTAAAATCATTCCCTTGCAGAGTGATTGTGATCGTTCCCTTGCTGAGCGATTGGGATCATTCCCTTGCTGAGTGATTGGGATCATTCCCTTTCCGAGAGATTGAGATCATTCCCCTGCCGAGTGATTTGGATCATTCCCTTGCTGACTGATGGGGATCATTCACTTGCTGAGTGATTGGAATCATTCCCTTGCTGAGTGATTGGCATCATTCCCTTTCTGAGTGAATGCGATCATTCACTTGCTGAGTGATTGGGATCATTCCCATGCTGAGAGATTGGAATCATTTCCTTGCTGAGTGATTGCGATCATTCCCTTGCTGAGTGATTGGGATCATTCCGTTGCTGAGTGATTGCGACACACCCTTGCTGAGCGATTGGGATCATTCCCTTGCTGAGTGATTGGGAACATTCCCTTGCTGAGAAATTGGGATCATTACCTTGCTGAGTGATTGGGATCATTACCGTGCTGAGTGATTGGTGTCATTTAATGCTGAGTGATTGCGATCACTCCCTTGCTGAGTGATTGGGATCATTCCCTTGCTGAGTGATTGGGATCATTCCATTTCCGAATAATTGGGATCATTCTCTTGCTGAGCGATTGGGATCAATCCCTTGCTGAGTGATTGGGATCATTCACCTGCCGAGCGATAAGGATCATTCCCCTGCTGAGTGATTGAGATCATTACCTTGCCGAGTGATTGGGATCATGCCCCTGTTGCGTGATTGCGATCACTCCCTTGCTGAGTGATTGGGATCATTCCCTTGCTGAGTGATTGGGATCACACCCTTGCTGAGTGATTGGCATCATTCCCTTTCTGAGTTAATGCGATCATTCCCTTGATGAGTTATTGGGATCATTCACATGATGAGTGATTGGGATCACTCCCTTGCTGAGTGATAGGGATCATTCACTTGATGAGTAATTGTGATCACTCCCTTGCTAGGTGATTGGGTCCGTTCCCTTGCTCAGCGATTTGGGTCATTCTCTTGCTGAGTGATTGGAATCATTCCCTTGCTGTGTGATTGCGATGATTCCCTTGCTGAGTGATTGGGATCATTCACTTGCTGAGTGATTGGGATCATTTACTTGCCGAGTGATTGCGATCATTCCCTTGCAGAGTGATTGGGATCATTCACTTGATGAGTGATTGTGATCATTCCCTTGCTGAGTGATTGGGATCATTCCCTTGCTGAGTGATTGGGATCATTCCCTTGCTGAGTGAATGCGATCATTCACTTGCTGAGTGATTGGGATCATTCCCTTGCTGAGTGATTGGAATCATTCACTTGCTGAGTAATTGTGATCATTCCCTCGCTGAGTGATTGGGATCATTCCCTTGCTGAGTGATTAAAATCATTCCCTTGCAGAGTGATTGTGATCGTTCCCTTGCTGAGCGATTGGGATCATTCCCTTGCTGAGTGATTGGGATCATTCCCTTTCCGAGAGATTGAGATCATTCCCCTGCCGAGTGATTGGGATCATTCCCTTGCTGACTGATGGGGATCATTCACTTGCTGAGTGATTGGAATCATTCCCTTGCTGAGTGATTGGCATCATTCCCTTTCTGAGTGAATGCGATCATTCACTTGCTGAGTGATTGGGATCATTCCCATGCTGAGAGATTGGAATCATTTCCTTGCTGAGTGATTGCGATCATTCCCTTGCTGAGTGATTGGGATCATTCCGTTGCTGAGTGATTGCGACACACCCTTGCTGAGCGATTGGGATCATTCCCTTGCTGAGTGATTGGGAACATTCCCTTGCTGAGAAATTGGGATCATTACCTTGCTGAGTGATTGGGATCATTACCGTGCTGAGTGATTGGTGTCATTTAATGCTGAGTGATTGCGATCACTCCCTTGCTGAGTGATTGGGATCATTCCCTTGCTGAGTGATTGGGATCATTCCATTTCCGAATAATTGGGATCATTCTCTTGCTGAGCGATTGGGATCAATCCCTTGCTGAGTGATTGGGATCATTCACCTGCCGAGCGATAAGGATCATTCCCCTGCTGAGTGATTGAGATCATTACCTTGCCGAGTGATTGGGATCATGCCCTTTCTGAGTTAATGCGATCATTCCCTTGATGAGTTATTGGGATCATTCTCTTGCTGAGTGATTGGAATCATTCCCTTGCTGAGTGATTCGGATCATTCCCTTGCTGAGCGATTGGGATCATTCCATTGCTGAGTGATTGGGATCATTCACCTGCCGAGTGATTAATATCATTCCCCTGCCGAGTGATTGAGATCATTCTCTTTCCGAGAGATTGAGATCATTCCCCTGCTGAGTGATTGGGATAACTCCATTGCTGAGTGATTGTGATCACTCCCTTGCTGAGTGATTGGGATCATTCTCTTGCCGAGTGATTGGGATCATTCACTTGCCGAGTGATAGGGATCATTCCCCTGCCGAGTGATTGAGATCATTCCCCTGCTGAGTGATTGGGATCACTCCCTTGCTGAGTGATTGGGGTCATTCACTTGCTGAGTGATTAGAATCATTCCCCTGCTGAGTGAATGCGATCGTTCCCTTGCTGAGTGATTGGAATCATTCCCTTGCTGAGTGATTGGGATCACACCCTTGCTGAGTGATTGAGGTCATTCACTTGCTGAGTGATTAGAATCATTCCCCTGCTGAGTGAATGCGATCACTCCCTTGCTGAGTGATTGGGATCATTCCCTTGCTGAGTGATTGGGATCACTCGCTTGCTGAGTGATTGGGATCATTCACTTGCTGAGTGATTGGGAGCATTTACTTGCTGAGTGATTGTGATCATACCCTTGCTGAGCGATTGGGATCATTCCCTTGCTGAGTGATTGGGATCATTCACCTGCTGAGTGATTAGGATCATTCCCTTGCTGAGTGATTATGATCATTCACTTGCCGAGTGATTGCGATCATTCCCTTGCTGAGTGATGGGGATCATTCACTTGCTGAGAGATTGTGATCATTCCCTTGCTGAGTGATTGAGATCATTCCCTTGTTGAGTGAGGGGAACCATTCACTTGCTGAGAGATTGTGATCATTCCCTTGCTGAGTGATTGAGATCATTCCCTTGCTGAGTAATTGGAACCATTCCCTTGCCGAGTGATTGGGATCACTCGCTTGCTGAGTGATTGGGATCATTCTCTTGCCGAGTGATTGGGATCATTCAATTGCCGAGTGATTGGGTTCATTCCCTTGCCGAGTGATGGGGATCATTCACTTGCTGAGTGATTGTGATAATTCCCTTGATGAGTGATTGAGATCATTCCCTTGCTGAGTGATTGGAACCATTCCCTTGCTGAGTGATTGGCATCATTCCCTTTCTGAGTTAATGCGATCATTCCCTTGATGAGTTATTGGGATCATTCACTTGATGAGTGATTGTGATCACTCCCTTGCTTAGTGATTGGGACCATTCCATTGCTGGGCTATTTGGGTCATTCTCTTGCTGAGTGATTGGGATCATTTACTTGCCGAGTGATTGCGATCATTCCCTTGCTGAGTGTTTGGGATCATTCACTTGCTGAGTGATTGTGATCATTCCCTTGCTGAGTGATTGGGATCATTCCCTTGCTGAGTGATTGGAATCAATCCCTTGCTGAGTGATTGGCATCATTCCCTTTCTGAGTGAATGCGATCATTCACTTGCTGAGTGATTGGGATCATTCCCTTGCTGAGAGATTGGGATCATTCACTTGCTGAGTAAGTGTGATCATTCCCTTGATGATTGATTGGGATCATTCCCTTGCTGAGTGATTGAAATCATTCCCTTGCTGAGTGATTGGCATCATTCCCTTTTTGAGTTAATGCGATCATTCCCTTGAAGAGTTATTGGGATCATTCACATGATGAGTGATTGGGATCACTCCCTTACCGAGTGATAGGGATCATTCACTTGATGAGTGATTGTGATCACTCCCTTGCTAAGTGATTGGGTCCATTCCCTTGCTGAGCGATTTGGGTCATTCTCTTGCTGAGTGATTGGAATCATTCCCTTGCTGAGTGATTGCGATGATTCCCTTGCTGAGTGATTGGGATCATTCACTTGCTGAGTGATTGGGATCATTTACTTGCCGAGTGATTGCGATCATTCACTTGCTGAGTGATTGTGATCATTCCCTTGCTGAGTGATTGGGATCATTTCCTTGCTGAGTAATTGGGATCACTCGCTTGCTGAGTGATTGGGATGATTCACTTGCTGAGTGATGGGCATCATTCTCATGCCGAGTGATTGCGATCATTCCCTTGCTGAGTGATTGGAATCATTCCCTTGCTGAGTGATTGGGATCACACCCTTGCTGAGTGATTGAGGTCATTCACTTGCTGAGTGATTAGAATCATTCCCCTGCTGAGTGAATGCGATCACTCCCTTGCTGAGTGATTGGGATCATTCCCTTGCTGAGTGATTGGGATCACTCGCTTGCTGAGTGATTGGGATCATTCACTTGCTGAGTGATTGGGAGCATTTACTTGCTGAGTGATTGTGATCATACCCTTGCTGAGTGATTCGGATCATTCCCTTGCTGAGTGATTGGAATCATTCGCTTGCTGAGTGATTGGGATCATTCCCTTGCTGAGCGATTGGGATCATTCCCTTGCTGAGTGATTGGGATCATTCACCTGCTGAGTGATTAGGATCATTCCCCTGCCGAGTGTTTAGATCATTCCCTTGCCGCGAGATTGGGATCATGCCCCTGCTGAGTGTTTGGGAGCACTCCCTTGCTGAGTGATTATGATCATTCACTTGCCGAGTGATTGCGATCATTCCCTTGCTGAGTGATGGGGATCATTCACTTGCTGAGAGATTGTGATCATTCCCTTGCTGAGTGATTGAGATCATTCCCTTGTTGAGTGATGGGGACCATTCACTTGCTGAGAGATTGTGATCATTCCCTTGCTGAGTGATTGAGATCATTCCCTTGCTGAGTGATGGGGATCATTCACTTGCTGAGAGATTGTGATCATTCCCTTGCTGAGTGATTGAGATCATTCCCTTGTTGAGTGATGGGGACCATTCACTTGCTGAGAGATTGTGATCTTTCCCTTGCTGAGTGATTGAGATCATTCCCTTTCTGAGTGAATGCGATCATTCACTTGCTGAGTGATTGGGATCACTCACTTGCTGAGTAATTGGAATCATTCCCTTGCCGAGTGATTGGGATCACTCGCTTGCTGAGTGATTGGGATCATTCTCTTGCCGAGTGATTGGGATCATTCAATTGCCGAGTGATTGGGATCATTCCCTTGCTGAGTGATGGGGATCATTCACTTGCTGAGTGATTGTGATAATTCCCTTGATGAGTGATTGAGATCATTCCCTTGCTGAGTGATTGGAACCATTCCCTTGCTGAGTGATTGGCATCATTCCCTTTCTGAGTTAATGCGATCATTCCCTTGATGAGTTATTGGGATCATTCACTTGATGAGTGATTGTGATCACTCCCTTGCTTAGTGATTGGGACCATTCCATTGCTGAGCTATTTGGGTCATTCTCTTGCTGAGTGATTGGGATCATTTACTTTCCGAGTGATTGCGATCATTCCCTTGCTGAGTGTTTGGGATCATTCACTTGCTGAGTGATTGTGATCATTCCCTTGCTGAGTGATTGGGATCATTCCCTTTCTGAGTGAATGCGATCATTCACTTGCTGAGTGATTGGGATCATTCCCTTGCTGAGAGATTGGGATCATTCCCTTGCTGAGTGATTGGCATCATTCCCTTTTTGAGTTAATGCGATCATTCCCTTGAAGAGTTATTGGGATCATTCACATGATGAGTGATTGGGATCACTCCCTTGCTGAGTGATAGGGATCATTCACTTGATGAGTGATTGTGATCACTCCCTTGCTAGGTGATTGGGTCCGTTCCCTTGCTGAGCGATTTGGGTCATTCTCTTGCTGAGTGATTGGAATCATTCCCTTGCTGAGTGATTGCGATGATTCCCTTGCTGAGTGATTGGGATCATTCACTTGCTGAGTGATTGGGATCATTTACTTGCCGAGTGATTGCGATCATTCCCTTGCAGAGTGATTGGGATCATTCACTTGCTGAGTGATTGTGATCATTCCCTTGCTGAGTGATTGGGATCATTCCCTTGCTGAGTGATTGGGATCATTCCCTTGCTGACTGAATGCGATCATTCACTTGCTGAGTGATTGGGATCATTCCCTTGCTGAGTGATTGGAATCATTCACTTGTTGAGTAATTGTGATCATTCCCTTGCTGAGTGATTGGGATCATTCCCTTGCTGAGTGATTAAAATCATTCCCTTGCAGAGTGATTGTGATCGTTCCCTTGCTGAGCGATTGGGATAATTCCCTTGCTGAGTGATTGGGATCATTCTCTTTCCGAGAGATTGAGATCATTCCCCTGCCGAGTGATTGGGATCATTCCCTTGCTGACTGATGGGGATCATTCACTTGCTGAGTGATTGGAATCATTCCCTTGCTGAGTGATTGGCATCATTCCCTTTCTGAGTGAATGCGATCATTCACTTGCTGAGTGATTGGGATCATTCCCATGCTGAGAGATTGGAATCATTTCCTTGCTGAGTGATTGCGATCATTCCCTTGCTGAGTGATTGGGATCATTCCGTTGCTGAGTGATTGCGACACACCCTTGCTGAGCGATTGGGATCATTCCCTTGCTGAGTGATTGGGAACATTCCCTTGCTGAGAAATTGGGATCATTACCTTGCTGAGTGATTGGGATCATTACCGTGCTGAGTGATTGGGATCATTCACCTGCCGAGCGATAAGGATCATTCGCCTGCTGAGTGATTGAGATCATTACCTTGCCGAGTGATTGTGATCATGCCCCTGTTGCGTGATTGCGATCACTCCCTTGCTGAGTGATTGGGATCATTCCCTTGCTGAGTGATTGCGATCACACCCTTGCTGAGTGATTGGCATCATTCCCTTTCTGAGTTAATGCGATCATTCCCTTGATGAGTTATTGGGATCATTCTCTTGCTGAGTGATTGGAATCATTCCCTTGCTGAGTGATTCGGATCATTCCCTTGCTGAGCGATTGGGATCATTCCATTGCTGAGTGATTGGGATCATTCACCTGCCGAGTGATTAATATCATTCCCCTGCCGAGTGATTGAGATCATTCTCTTTCCGAGAGATTGAGATCATTCCCCTGCTGAGTGATTGGGATCACTCCATTGCTGAGTGATTGTGATCACTCCCTTGCTGAGTGATTGGGATCATTCTCTTGCCGAGTGATTGGGATCATTCACTTGCCGAGTGATAGGGATCATTCCCCTGCCGAGTGATTGAGATCATTCCCCTGCTGAGTGATTGGGATCACTCCCTTGCTGAGTGATTGGGGTCATTCACTTGCTGAGTGATTAGAATCATTCCCCTGCTGAGTGAATGCGATCACTCCCTTCCTGAGTGATTGGGATCATTTCCTTGCTGAGTAATTGGGATCACTCGCTTGCTGAGTGATTGGGATGATTCACTTGCTGAGTGATGGGCATCATTCTCATGCCGAGTGATTGCGATCATTCCCTTGCTGAGTGATTGGAATCATTCCCTTGCTGAGTGATTGGGATCACACCCTTGCTGAGTGATTGAGGTCATTCACTTGCTGAGTGATTAGAATCATTCCCCTGCTGAGTGAATGTGATCACTCCCTTGCTGAGTGATTGGGATCATTCCCTTGCTGAGTGATTGGGATCACTCGCTTGCTGAGTGATTGGGATCATTCACTTGCTGAGTGATTGGGAGCATTTACTTGCTGAGTGATTGTGATCATACCCTTGCTGAGTGATTCGGATCATTCCCTTGCTGAGTGATTGGAATCATTCGTTTGCTGAGTGATTGGAATCATTCCCTTGCTGAGCGATTGGGATCATTCCCTTGCTGAGTGATTGGGATCATTCACCTGCTGAGTGATTAGGATCATTCCCTTGCTGAGTGATTATGATCATTCACTTGCCAAGTGATTGCGATCATTCCCTTGCTGAGTGATGGGGATCATTCACTTGCTGAGAGATTGTGATCATTCCCTTGCTGAGTGATTGAGATCATTCCCTTGTTGAGTGAGGGGAACCATTCACTTGCTGAGAGATTGTGATCATTCCCTTGCTGAGTGATTGAGATCATTCCCTTGCTGAGTAATTGGAACCATTCCCTTGCCGAGTGATTGGGATCACTCGCTTGCTGAGTGATTGGGATCATTCTCTTGCCGAGTGATTGGGATCATTCAATTGCCGAGTGATTGGGTTCATTCCCTTGCCGAGTGATGGGGATCATTCACTTGCTGAGTGATTGTGATAATTCCCTTGATGAGTGATTGAGATCATTCCCTTGCTGAGTGATTGGAACCATTCCCTTGCTGAGTGATTGGCATCATTCCCTTTCTGAGTTAATGCGATCATTCCCTTGATGAGTTATTGGGATCATTCACTTGATGAGTGATTGTGATCACTCCCTTGCTTAGTGATTGGGACCATTCCATTGCTGAGCTATTTGGGTCATTCTCTTGCTGAGTGATTGGGATCATTTACTTGCCGAGTGATTGCGATCATTCCCTTGCTGAGTGATTGGAATCATTCCCTTGCTGAGTGATTGGCATCATTCCCTTTCTGAGTGAATGCGATCATTCACTTGCTGAGTGATTGGGATCATTCCCTTGCTGAGAGATTTGGATCATTCACTTGCTGAGTAAGTGTGATCATTCCCTTGATGATTGATTGGGATCATTCCCTTGCTGAGTGATTGAAATCATTCCCTTGCTGAGTGATTGGCATCATTCCCTTTTTGAGTTAATGCGATCATTCCCTTGAAGAGTTATTGGGATCATTCACATGATGAGTGATTGGGATCACTCCCTTACCGAGTGATAGGGATCATTCACTTGATGAGTGATTGTGATCACTCCCTTGCTAAGTGATTGGGTCCATTCCCTTGCTGAGCGATTTGGGTCATTCTCTTGCTGAGTGATTGGAATCATTCCCTTGCTGAGTGATTGCGATGATTCCCTTGCTGAGTGATTGGGATCATTCACTTGCTGAGTGATTGGGATCATTTACTTGCCGAGTGATTGCGATCATTCCCTTGCAGAGTGATTGGGATCATTCACTTGCTGAGTGATTGTGATCATTCCCTTGCTGAGTGATTGGGATCATTCCCTTGCTGAGTGATTGGGATCATTCCCTTGCTGAGTGATTGGAATCATTCACTTGCTGAGTAATTGTGATCATTCCCTTGCTGAGTGATTGGGATCATTCCCTTGCTGAGTGATTAAAATCATTCCCTTGCAGAGTGAATGCGATCACTCCCTTCCTGAGTGATTGGGATCATTTCCTTGCTGAGTAATTGGGATCACTCGCTTGCTGAGTGATTGGGATGATTCACTTGCTGAGTGATGGGCATCATTCTCATGCCGAGTGATTGCGATCATTCCCTTGCTGAGTGATTGGAATCATTCCCTTGCTGAGTGATTGGGATCACACCCTTGCTGAGTGATTGAGGTCATTCACTTGCTGAGTGATTAGAATCATTCCCCTGCTGAGTGAATGCGATCACTCCCTTGCTGAGTGATTGGGATCATTCCCTTGCTGAGTGATTGGGATCACTCGCTTGCTGAGTGATTGGGATCATTCACTTGCTGAGTGATTGGGAGCATTTACTTGCTGAGTGATTGTGATCATACCCTTGCTGAGTGATTCGGATCATTCCCTTGCTGCGTGATTGGAATCATTCGTTTGCTGAGTGATTGGAATCATTCCCTTGCTGAGCGATTGGGATCATTCCCTTGCTGAGTGATTGGGATCATTCACCTGCTGAGTGATTAGGATCATTCCCTTGCTGAGTGATTATGATCATTCACTTGCCGAGTGATTGCGATCATTCCCTTGCTGAGTGATGGGGATCATTCACTTGCTGAGAGATTGTGATCATTCCCTTGCTGAGTGATTGAGATCATTCCCTTGTTGAGTGAGGGGAACCATTCACTTGCTGAGAGATTGTGATCATTCCCTTGCTGAGTGATTGAGATCATTCCCTTGCTGAGTAATTGGAACCATTCCCTTGCCGAGTGATTGGGATCACTCGCTTGCTGAGTGATTGGGATCATTCTCTTGCCGAGTGATTGGGATCATTCAATTGCCGAGTGATTGGGTTCATTCCCTTGCCGAGTGATGGGGATCATTCACTTGCTGAGTGATTGTGATAATTCCCTTGATGAGTGATTGAGATCATTCCCTTGCTGAGTGATTGGAACCATTCCCTTGCTGAGTGATTGGCATCATTCCCTTTCTGAGTTAATGCGATCATTCCCTTGATGAGTTATTGGGATCATTCACTTGATGAGTGATTGTGATCACTCCCTTGCTTAGTGATTGGGACCATTCCATTGCTGAGCTATTTGGGTCATTCTCTTGCTGAGTGATTGGGATCATTTACTTGCCGAGTGATTGCGATCATTCCCTTGCTGAGTGTTTGGGATCATTCACTTGCTGAGTGATTGTGATCATTCCCTTGCTGAGTGATTGGGATCATTCCCTTGCTGAGTGATTGGAATCATTCCCTTGCTGAGTGATTGGCATCATTCCCTTTCTGAGTGAATGCGATCATTCACTTGCTGAGTGATTGGGATCATTCCCTTGCTGAGAGATTTGGATCATTCACTTGCTGAGTAAGTGTGATCATTCCCTTGATGATTGATTGGGATCATTCCCTTGCTGAGTGATTGAAATCATTCCCTTGCTGAGTGATTGGCATCATTCCCTTTTTGAGTTAATGCGTTCATTCCCTTGAAGAGTTATTGGGATCATTCACATGATGAGTGATTGGGATCACTCCCTTACCGAGTGATAGGGATCATTCACTTGATGAGTGATTGTGATCACTCCCTTGCTAAGTGATTGGGTCCATTCCCTTGCTGAGCGATTTGGGTCATTCTCTTGCTGAGTGATTGGAATCATTCCCTTGCTGAGTGATTGCGATGATTCCCTTGCTGAGTGATTGGGATCATTCACTTGCTGAGTGATTGGGATCATTTACTTGCCGAGTGATTGCGATCATTCCCTTGCAGAGTGATTGGGATCATTCACTTGCTGAGTGATTGTGATCATTCCCTTGCTGAGTGATTGGGATCATTCCCTTGCTGAGTGAATGCGATCATTCACTTGCTGAGTGATTGGGATCATTCCCTTGCTAAGTGATTGGAATCATTCACTTGCTGAGTAATTGTGATCATTCCCTTGCTGAGTGATTGGGATCATTCCCTTGCTGAGTGATTAAAATCATTCCCTTGCAGAGTGAATGCGATCACTCCCTTCCTGAGTGATTGGGATCATTTCCTTGCTGAGTAATTGGGATCACTCGCTTGCTGAGTGATTGGGATGATTCACTTGCTGAGTGATGGGCATCATTCTCATGCCGAGTGATTGCGATCATTCCCTTGCTGAGTGATTGGAATCATTCCCTTGCTGAGTGATTGGGATCACACCCTTGCTGAGTGATTGAGGTCATTCACTTGCTGAGTGATTAGAATCATTCCCCTGCTGAGTGAATGCGATCACTCCCTTGCTGAGTGATTGGGATCATTCCCTTGCTGAGTGATTGGGATCACTCGCTTGCTGACTGATTGGGATCATTCACTTGCTGAGTGATTGGGAGCATTTACTTGCTGAGTGATTGTGATCATACCCTTGCTGAGTGATTGGGATCATTCCCTTGCTGAGTGATTGGAATCATTCGTTTGCTGAGTGATTGGGATCATTCCCTTGCTGAGCGATTGGGATCATTCCCTTGCTGAGTGATTGGGATCATTCACCTGCTGAGTGATTAGGATCATTCCCCTGCCGAGTGTTGAGATCATTCCCTTGCCGCGAGATTGGGATCATGCCCCTGCTGAGTGTTTGGGAGCACTCCCTTGCTGAGTGATTATGATCATTCACTTGCCGAGTGATTGCGATCATTCCCTTGCTGAGTGATGGGGATCATTCACTTGCTGAGAGATTGTGATCATTCCCTTGCTGAGTGATTGAGATCATTCCCTTGTTGAGTGAGGGGAACCATTCACTTGCTGAGAGACTGTGATCATTCCCTTGCTGAGTGATTGAGATCATTCCCTTGCTGAGTAATTGGAACCATTCCCTTGCCGAGTGATTGGGATCACTCGCTTGCTGAGTGATTGGGATCATTCTCTTGCCGAGTGATTGGGATCATTCAATTGCCGAGTGATTGGGATCATTCCCTTGCCGAGTGATGGGGATCATTCACTT
Organism: Pristiophorus japonicus; assembly: GCF_044704955.1. Taxonomy (NCBI): domain Eukaryota; kingdom Metazoa; phylum Chordata; class Chondrichthyes; family Pristiophoridae; genus Pristiophorus; species Pristiophorus japonicus. Next base: position 120,025,646 of record NC_091988.1, on the reverse strand, counting down.
GCTGAGTGATTGTGATAATTCCCTTGATGAGTGATTGAGATCATTCCCTTGCTGAGTGATTGGAACCATTCCCTTGCTGAGTGATTGGCATCATTCCCTTTCTGAGTTAATGCGATCATTCCCTTGATGAGTTATTGGGATCATTCACTTGATGAGTGATTGTGATCACTCCCTTGCTTAGTGATTGGGACCATTCCATTGCTGAGCTATTTGGGTCATTCTCTTGCTGAGTGATTGGGATCATTTACTTGCCGAGTGATTGCGATCATTCCCTTGCTGAGTGTTTGGGATCATTCACTTGCTGAGTGATTGTGATCATTCCCTTGCTGAGTGATTGGGATCATTCCCTTGCTGAGTGATTAGAATCATTCCCTTGCTGAGTGATTGGCATCATTCCCTTTCTGAGTGAGTGCGATCATTCACTTGCTGAGTGATTGGGATCATTCCCTTGCTGAGAGATTGGGATCATTCCCTTGCTGAGTGATTGGCATCATTCCCTTTTTGAGTTAATGCGATCATTCCCTTGAAGAGTTATTGGGATCATTCACATGATGAGTGATTGGGATCACTCCCTTGCTGAGTGATAGGGATCATTCACTTGATGAGTGATTGTGATCACTCCCTTGCTAGGTGATTGGGTCCGTTCCCTTGCTCAGCGATTTGGGTCATTCTCTTGCTGAGTGATTGGAATCATTCCCTTGCTGAGTGATTGCGATGATTCCCTTGCTGAGTGATTGGGATCATTCACTTGCTGAGTGATTGGGATCATTTACTTGCCGAGTGATTGCGATCATTCCCTTGCAGAGTGATTGGGATCATTCACTTGCTGAGTGATTGTGATCATTCCCTTGCTGAGTGATTGGGATCATTCCCTTGCTGAGTGATTGGGATCATTCCCTTGCTGAGTGAATGCGATCATTCACTTGCTGAGTGATTGGGATCATTCCCTTGCTGAGTGATTGGAATCATTCACTTGCTGAGTAATTGTGATCATTCCCTCGCTGAGTGATTGGGATCATTCCCTTGCTGAGTGATTAAAATCATTCCCTTGCAGAGTGATTGTGATCGTTCCCTTGCTGAGCGATTGGGATCATTCCCTTGCTGAGTGATTGGGATCATTCCCTTTCCGAGAGATTGAGATCATTCCCCTGCCGAGTGATTTGGATCATTCCCTTGCTGACTGATGGGGATCATTCACTTGCTGAGTGATTGGAATCATTCCCTTGCTGAGTGATTGGCATCATTCCCTTTCTGAGTGAATGCGATCATTCACTTGCTGAGTGATTGGGATCATTCCCATGCTGAGAGATTGGAATCATTTCCTTGCTGAGTGATTGCGATCATTCCCTTGCTGAGTGATTGGGATCATTCCGTTGCTGAGTGATTGCGACACACCCTTGCTGAGCGATTGGGATCATTCCCTTGCTGAGTGATTGGGAACATTCCCTTGCTGAGAAATTGGGATCATTACCTTGCTGAGTGATTGGGATCATTACCGTGCTGAGTGATTGGTGTCATTTAATGCTGAGTGATTGCGATCACTCCCTTGCTGAGTGATTGGGATCATTCCCTTGCTGAGTGATTGGGATCATTCCATTTCCGAAAAATTGGGATCATTCTCTTGCTGAGCGATTGGGATCAATCCCTTGCTGAGTGATTGGGATCATTCACCTGCCGAGCGATAAGGATCATTCCCCTGCTGAGTGATTGAGATCATTACCTTGCCGAGTGATTGGGATCATGCCCCTGTTGCGTGATTGCGATCACTCCCTTGCTGAGTGATTGGGATCATTCCCTTGCTGAGTGATTGGGATCACACCCTTGCTGAGTGATTGGCATCATTCCCTTTCTGAGTTAATGCGATCATTCCCTTGATGAGTTATTGGGATCATTCACATGATGAGTGATTGGGATCACTCCCTTGCTGAGTGATAGGGATCATTCACTTGATGAGTGATTGTGATCACTCCCTTGCTAGGTGATTGGGTCCGTTCCCTTGCTCAGCGATTTGGGTCATTCTCTTGCTGAGTGATTGGAATCATTCCCTTGCTGAGTGATTGCGATGATTCCCTTGCTGAGTGATTGGGATCATTCACTTGCTGAGTGATTGGGATCATTTACTTGCCGAGTGATTGCGATCATTCCCTTGCAGAGTGATTGGGATCATTCACTTGCTGAGTGATTGTGATCATTCCCTTGCTGAGTGATTGGGATCATTCCCTTGCTGAGTGATTGGGATCATTCCCTTGCTGAGTGAATGCGATCATTCACTTGCTGAGTGATTGGGATCATTCCCTTGCTGAGTGATTGGAATCATTCACTTGCTGAGTAATTGTGATCATTCCCTCGCTGAGTGATTGGGATCATTCCCTTGCTGAGTGATTAAAATCATTCCCTTGCAGAGTGATTGTGATCGTTCCCTTGCTGAGCGATTGGGATCATTCCCTTGCTGAGTGATTGGGATCATTCCCTTTCCGAGAGATTGAGATCATTCCCCTGCCGAGTGATTGGGATCATTCCCTTGCTGACTGATGGGGATCATTCACTTGCTGAGTGATTGGAATCATTCCCTTGCTGAGTGATTGGCATCATTCCCTTTCTGAGTGAATGCGATCATTCACTTGCTGAGTGATTGGGATCATTCCCATGCTGAGAGATTGGAATCATTTCCTTGCTGAGTGATTGCGATCATTCCCTTGCTGAGTGATTGGGATCATTCCGTTGCTGAGTGATTGCGACACACCCTTGCTGAGCGATTGGGATCATTCCCTTGCTGAGTGATTGGGAATATTCCCTTGCTGAGAAATTGGGATCATTACCTTGCTGAGTGATTGGGATCATTACCGTGCTGAGTGATTGGTGTCATTTAATGCTGAGTGATTGCGATCACTCCCTTGCTGAGTGATTGGGATCATTCCCTTGCTGAGTGATTGGGATCATTCCATTTCCGAATAATTGGGATCATTCTCTTGCTGAGCGATTGGGATCAATTCCTTGCTGAGTGATTGGGATCATTCACCTGCCGAGTGATTAATATCATTCCCCTGCCGAGTGATTGAGATCATTCTCTTTCCGAGAGATTGAGATCATTCCCCTGCTGAGTGATTGGGATCACTCCATTGCTGAGTGATTGTGATCACTCCCTTGCTGAGTGATTGGGATCATTCTCTTGCCGAGTGATTGGGATCATTCACTTGCCGAGTGATAGGGATCATTCCCCTGCCGAGTGATTGAGATCATTCCCCTGCTGAGTGATTGGGATCACTCCCTTGCTGAGTGATTGGGGTCATTCACTTGCTGAGTGATTAGAATCATTCCCCTGCTGAGTGAATGCGATCGTTCCCTTGCTGAGTGATTGGAATCATTCCCTTGCTGAGTGATTGGGATCACACCCTTGCTGAGTGATTGAGGTCATTCACTTGCTGAGTGATTAGAATCATTCCCCTGCTGAGTGAATGCGATCACTCCCTTGCTGAGTGATTGGGATCATTCCCTTGCTGAGTGATTGGGATCACTCGCTTGCTGAGTGATTGGGATCATTCACTTGCTGAGTGATTGGGAGCATTTACTTGCTGAGTGATTGTGATCATACCCTTGCTGAGCGATTGGGATCATTCACCTGCTGAGTGATTAGGATCATTCCCTTGCTGAGTGATTATGATCATTCACTTGCCGAGTGATTGCGATCATTCCCTTGCTGAGTGATGGGGATCATTCACTTGCTGAGAGATTGTGATCATTCCCTTGCTGAGTGATTGAGATCATTCCCTTGTTGAGTGAGGGGAACCATTCACTTGCTGAGAGATTGCGATCATTCCCTTGCTGAGTGATGGGGATCATTCACTTGCTGAGAGATTGTGATCATTCCCTTGCTGAGTGATTGAGATCATTCCCTTGTTGAGTGAGGGGAACCATTCACTTGCTGAGAGATTGTGATCATTCCCTTGCTGAGTGATTGAGATCATTCCCTTGCTGAGTAATTGGAACCATTCCCTTGCCGAGTGATTGGGATCACTCGCTTGCTGAGTGATTGGGATCATTCTCTTGCCGAGTGATTGGGATCATTCAATTGCCGAGTGATTGGGTTCATTCCCTTGCCGAGTGATGGGGATCATTCACTTGCTGAGTGATTGTGATAATTCCCTTGATGAGTGATTGAGATCATTCCCTTGCTGAGTGATAGGAACCATTCCCTTGCTGAGTGATTGGCATCATTCCCTTTCTGAGTTAATGCGATCATTCCCTTGATGAGTTATTGGGATCATTCACTTGATGAGTGATTGTGATCACTCCCTTGCTTAGTGATTGGGACCATTCCATTGCTGGGCTATTTGGGTCATTCTCTTGCTGAGTGATTGGGATCATTTACTTGCCGAGTGATTGCGATCATTCCCTTGCTGAGTGTTTGGGATCATTCACTTGCTGAGTGATTGTGATCATTCCCTTGCTGAGTGATTGGGATCATTCCCTTGCTGAGTGATTGGAATCATTCCCTTGCTGAGTGATTGGCATCATTCCCTTTCTGAGTGAATGCGATCATTCACTTGCTGAGTGATTGGGATCATTCCCTTGCTGAGAGATTGGGATCATTCACTTGCTGAGTAAGTGTGATCATTCCCTTGATGATTGATTGGGATCATTCCCTTGCTGAGTGATTGAAATCATTCCCTTGCTGAGTGATTGGCATCATTCCCTTTTTGAGTTAATGCGATCATTCCCTTGAAGAGTTATTGGGATCATTCACATGATGAGTGATTGGGATCACTCCCTTACCGAGTGATAGGGATCATTCACTTGATGAGTGATTGTGATCACTCCCTTGCTAAGTGATTGGGTCCATTCCCTTGCTGAGCGATTTGGGTCATTCTCTTGCTGAGTGATTGGAATCATTCCCTTGCTGAGTGATTGCGATGATTCCCTTGCTGAGTGATTGGGATCATTCACTTGCTGAGTGATTGGGATCATTTACTTGCCGAGTGATTGCGATCATTCACTTGCTGAGTGATTGTGATCATTCCCTTGCTGAGTGATTGGGATCATTTCCTTGCTGAGTAATTGGGATCACTCGCTTGCTGAGTGATTGGGATGATTCACTTGCTGAGTGATGGGCATCATTCTCATGCCGAGTGATTGCGATCATTCCCTTGCTGAGTGATTGGAATCATTCCCTTGCTGAGTGATTGGGATCACACCCTTGCTGAGTGATTGAGGTCATTCACTTGCTGAGTGATTAGAATCATTCCCCTGCTGAGTGAATGCGATCACTCCCTTGCTGAGTGATTGGGATCATTCCCTTGCTGAGTGATTGGGATCACTCGCTTGCTGAGTGATTGGGATCATTCACTTGCTGAGTGATTGGGAGCATTTACTTGCTGAGTGATTGTGATCATACCCTTGCTGAGTGATTCGGATCATTCCCTTGCTGAGTGATTGGAATCATTCGTTTGCTGAGTGATTGGGATCATTCCCTTGCTGAGCGATTGGGATCATTCCCTTGCTGAGTGATTGGGATCATTCACCTGCTGAGTGATTAGGATCATTCCCCTGCCGAGTGTTGAGATCATTCCCTTGCCGCGAGATTGGGATCATGCCCCTGCTGAGTGTTTGGGAGCACTCCCTTGCTGAGTGATTATGATCATTCACTTGCCGAGTGATTGGGAACATTCCCTTGCTGAGAAATTGGGATCATTACCTTGCTGAGTGATTGGGATCATTACCGTGCTGAGTGATTGGTGTCATTTAATGCTGAGTGATTGCGATCACTCCCTTGCTGAGTGATTGGGATCATTCCCTTGCTGAGTGATTGGGATCATTCCATTTCCGAAAAATTGGGATCATTCTCTTGCTGAGCGATTGGGATCAATCCCTTGCTGAGTGATTGGGATCATTCACCTGCCGAGCGATAAGGATCATTCCCCTGCTGAGTGATTGAGATCATTACCTTGCCGAGTGATTGGGATCATGCCCCTGTTGCGTGATTGCGATCACTCCCTTGCTGAGTGATTGGGATCATTCCCTTGCTGAGTGATTGGGATCACACCCTTGCTGAGTGATTGGCATCATTCCCTTTCTGAGTTAATGCGATCATTCCCTTGATGAGTTATTGGGATCATTCACATGATGAGTGATTGGGATCACTCCCTTGCTGAGTGATAGGGATCATTCACTTGATGAGTGATTGTGATCACTCCCTTGCTAGGTGATTGGGTCCGTTCCCTTGCTCAGCGATTTGGGTCATTCTCTTGCTGAGTGATTGGAATCATTCCCTTGCTGAGTGATTGCGATGATTCCCTTGCTGAGTGATTGGGATCATTCACTTGCTGAGTGATTGGGATCATTTACTTGCCGAGTGATTGCGATCATTCCCTTGCAGAGTGATTGGGATCATTCACTTGCTGAGTGATTGTGATCATTCCCTTGCTGAGTGATTGGGATCATTCCCTTGCTGAGTGATTGGGATCATTCCCTTGCTGAGTGAATGCGATCATTCACTTGCTGAGTGATTGGGATCATTCCCTTGCTGAGTGATTGGAATCATTCACTTGCTGAGTAATTGTGATCATTCCCTCGCTGAGTGATTGGGATCATTCCCTTGCTGAGTGATTAAAATCATTCCCTTGCAGAGTGATTGTGATCGTTCCCTTGCTGAGCGATTGGGATCATTCCCTTGCTGAGTGATTGGGATCATTCCCTTTCCGAGAGATTGAGATCATTCCCCTGCCGAGTGATTGGGATCATTCCCTTGCTGACTGATGGGGATCATTCACTTGCTGAGTGATTGGAATCATTCCCTTGCTGAGTGATTGGCATCATTCCCTTTCTGAGTGAATGCGATCATTCACTTGCTGAGTGATTGGGATCATTCCCATGCTGAGAGATTGGAATCATTTCCTTGCTGAGTGATTGCGATCATTCCCTTGCTGAGTGATTGGGATCATTCCGTTGCTGAGTGATTGCGACACACCCTTGCTGAGCGATTGGGATCATTCCCTTGCTGAGTGATTGGGAACATTCCCTTGCTGAGAAATTGGGATCATTACCTTGCTGAGTGATTGGGATCATTACCGTGCTGAGTGATTGGTGTCATTTAATGCTGAGTGATTGCGATCACTCCCTTGCTGAGTGATTGGGATCATTCCCTTGCTGAGTGATTGGGATCATTCCATTTCCGAATAATTGGGATCATTCTCTTGCTGAGCGATTGGGATCAATTCCTTGCTGAGTGATTGGGATCATTCACCTGCCGAGTGATTAATATCATTCCCCTGCCGAGTGATTGAGATCATTCTCTTTCCGAGAGATTGAGATCATTCCCCTGCTGAGTGATTGGGATCACTCCATTGCTGAGTGATTGTGATCACTCCCTTGCTGAGTGATTGGGATCATTCTCTTGCCGAGTGATTGGGATCATTCACTTGCCGAGTGATAGGGATCATTCCCCTGCCGAGTGATTGAGATCATTCCCCTGCTGAGTGATTGGGATCACTCCCTTGCTGAGTGATTGGGGTCATTCACTTGCTGAGTGATTAGAATCATTCCCCTGCTGAGTGAATGCGATCGTTCCCTTGCTGAGTGATTGGAATCATTCCCTTGCTGAGTGATTGGGATCACACCCTTGCTGAGTGATTGAGGTCATTCACTTGCTGAGTGATTAGAATCATTCCCCTGCTGAGTGAATGCGATCACTCCCTTGCTGAGTGATTGGGATCATTCCCTTGCTGAGTGATTGGGATCACTCGCTTGCTGAGTGATTGGGATCATTCACTTGCTGAGTGATTGGGAGCATTTACTTGCTGAGTGATTGTGATCATACCCTTGCTGAGCGATTGGGATCATTCCCTTGCTGAGTGATTGGGATCATTCACCTGCTGAGTGATTAGGATCATTCCCTTGCTGAGTGATTATGATCATTCACTTGCCGAGTGATTGCGATCATTCCCTTGCTGAGTGATGGGGATCATTCACTTGCTGAGAGATTGTGATCATTCCCTTGCTGAGTGATTGAGATCATTCCCTTGTTGAGTGAGGGGAACCATTCACTTGCTGAGAGATTGCGATCATTCCCTTGCTGAGTGATGGGGATCATTCACTTGCTGAGAGATTGTGATCATTCCCTTGCTGAGTGATTGAGATCATTCCCTTGTTGAGTGAGGGGAACCATTCACTTGCTGAGAGATTGTGATCATTCCCTTGCTGAGTGATTGAGATCATTCCCTTGCTGAGTAATTGGAACCATTCCCTTGCCGAGTGATTGGGATCACTCGCTTGCTGAGTGATTGGGATCATTCTCTTGCCGAGTGATTGGGATCATTCAATTGCCGAGTGATTGGGTTCATTCCCTTGCCGAGTGATGGGGATCATTCACTTGCTGAGTGATTGTGATAATTCCCTTGATGAGTGATTGAGATCATTCCCTTGCTGAGTGATAGGAACCATTCCCTTGCTGAGTGATTGGCATCATTCCCTTTCTGAGTTAATGCGATCATTCCCTTGATGAGTTATTGGGATCATTCACTTGATGAGTGATTGTGATCACTCCCTTGCTTAGTGATTGGGACCATTCCATTGCTGGGCTATTTGGGTCATTCTCTTGCTGAGTGATTGGGATCATTTACTTGCCGAGTGATTGCGATCATTCCCTTGCTGAGTGTTTGGGATCATTCACTTGCTGAGTGATTGTGATCATTCCCTTGCTGAGTGATTGGGATCATTCCCTTGCTGAGTGATTGGAATCATTCCCTTGCTGAGTGATTGGCATCATTCCCTTTCTGAGTGAATGCGATCATTCACTTGCTGAGTGATTGGGATCATTCCCTTGCTGAGAGATTGGGATCATTCACTTGCTGAGTAAGTGTGATCATTCCCTTGATGATTGATTGGGATCATTCCCTTGCTGAGTGATTGAAATCATTCCCTTGCTGAGTGATTGGCATCATTCCCTTTTTGAGTTAATGCGATCATTCCCTTGAAGAGTTATTGGGATCATTCACATGATGAGTGATTGGGATCACTCCCTTACCGAGTGATAGGGATCATTCACTTGATGAGTGATTGTGATCACTCCCTTGCTAAGTGATTGGGTCCATTCCCTTGCTGAGCGATTTGGGTCATTCTCTTGCTGAGTGATTGGAATCATTCCCTTGCTGAGTGATTGCGATGATTCCCTTGCTGAGTGATTGGGATCATTCACTTGCTGAGTGATTGGGATCATTTACTTGCCGAGTGATTGCGATCATTCACTTGCTGAGTGATTGTGATCATTCCCTTGCTGAGTGATTGGGATCATTTCCTTGCTGAGTAATTGGGATCACTCGCTTGCTGAGTGATTGGGATGATTCACTTGCTGAGTGATGGGCATCATTCTCATGCCGAGTGATTGCGATCATTCCCTTGCTGAGTGATTGGAATCATTCCCTTGCTGAGTGATTGGGATCACACCCTTGCTGAGTGATTGAGGTCATTCACTTGCTGAGTGATTAGAATCATTCCCCTGCTGAGTGAATGCGATCACTCCCTTGCTGAGTGATTGGGATCATTCCCTTGCTGAGTGATTGGGATCACTCGCTTGCTGAGTGATTGGGATCATTCACTTGCTGAGTGATTGGGAGCATTTACTTGCTGAGTGATTGTGATCATACCCTTGCTGAGTGATTCGGATCATTCCCTTGCTGAGTGATTGGAATCATTCGTTTGCTGAGTGATTGGGATCATTCCCTTGCTGAGCGATTGGGATCATTCCCTTGCTGAGTGATTGGGATCATTCACCTGCTGAGTGATTAGGATCATTCCCCTGCCGAGTGTTGAGATCATTCCCTTGCCGCGAGATTGGGATCATGCCCCTGCTGAGTGTTTGGGAGCACTCCCTTGCTGAGTGATTATGATCATTCACTTGCCGAGTGATTGCGATCATTCCCTTGCTGAGTGATGGGGATCATTCACTTGCTGAGAGATTGTGATCATTCCCTTGCTGAGTGATTGAGATCATTCCCTTGTTGAGTGAGGGGAACCATTCACTTGCTGAGAGACTGTGATCATTCCCTTGCTGAGTGATTGAGATCATTCCCTTGCTGAGTAATTGGAACCATTCCCTTGCCGAGTGATTGGGATCACTCGCTTGCTGAGTGATTGGGATCATTCTCTTGCCGAGTGATTGGGATCATTCAATTGCCGAGTGATTGGGATCATTCCCTTGCCGAGTGATGGGGATCATTCACTTGCTGAGTGATTGTGATAATTCCCTTGATGAGTGATTGAGATCATTCCCTTGCTGAGTTATTGGGATCATTCACTTGATGAGTGATTGTGATCACTCCCTTGCTTAGTGATTGGGACCATTCCATTGCTGAGCTATTTGGGTCATTCTCTTGCTGAGTGATTGGGATCATTTACTTGCCGAGTGATTGCGATCATTCCCTTGCTGAGTGTTTGGGATCATTCACTTGCTGAGTGATTGTGATCATTCCCTTGCTGAGTGATTGGGATCATTCCCTTGCTGAGTGATTGGAATCATTCCCTTGCTGAGTGATTGGCATCATTCCCTTTCTGAGTGAATGCGATCATTCACTTGCTGAGTGATTGGGATCATTCCCTTGCTGAGAGATTGGGATCATTCACTTGCTGAGTAAGTGTGATCATTCCCTTGATGATTGATTGGGATCATTCCCTTGCTGAGTGATTGAAATCATTCCCTTGCTGAGTGATTGGCATCATTCCCTTTTTGAGTTAATGCGATCATTCCCTTGAAGAGTTATTGGGATCATTCACATGATGAGTGATTGGGATCACTCCCTTGCCGAGTGATAGGGATCATTCACTTGATGAGTGATTGTGATCACTCCCTTGCTAAGTGATTGGGTCCATTCCCTTGCTGAGCGATTTGGGTCATTCTCTTGCTGAGTGATTGGAATCATTCCCTTGCTGAGTGATTGCGATGATTCCCTTGCTGAGTGATTGGGATCATTCACTTGCTGAGTGATTGGGATCATTTACTTGCCGAGTGATTGCGATCATTCCCTTGCAGAGTGATTGGGATCATTCACTTGCTGAGTGATTGTGATCATTCCCTTGCTGAGTGATTGGGATCATTCCCTTGCTGAGTGATTGGGATCATTCCCTTGCTGAGTGAATGCGATCATTCACTTGCTGAGTGATTGGGATCATTCCCTTGCTGAGTGATTGGAATCATTCACTTGCTGAGTAATTGTGATCATTCCCTTGCTGAGTGATTGGGATCATTCCCTTGCTGAGTGATTAAAATCATTCCCTTGCAGAGTGATTGTGATCGTTCCCTTGCTGAGCGATTGGGATCATTCCCTTGTTGAGCGATTGGGATCATTCTCTTGCTGATTGATTGAGATCATTCACCTGCCGAGTGATTAGTACATTCCCCTGCCGAGTGATTGAGATCATTCCCCTGCTGAGTGATTGGGATCACTCGCTTGCTGAGTAATTGGGATCATTCACTTGCTGAGTAATGGGGATCATTCTGTTGCCGAGTGATTGCGATCATTTCCTTGCTGAGTGATTGGAATCATTCCCTTGCTGAGTGATTGGGATCACACCCTTGCTGAGTGATTGAGGTCATTCACTTGCTGAGTGATTAGAATCAGTCCCCTGCTGAGTGATTGCGATCACTCCATTGCTGAGTGATTGGGATCATTCACTTGCTCAGTGATTGTGATCACTCGCTTGCTGAGTGATTGGGATCATTCACTTGCTGAGTGATGGGGATCATTTTCTTGCCGAGTGATTGCGATCATTCCCTTGCTCAGTGTTTCGGAGCATTCACTTGCTGAGTGATTGTGGTCATTCCCTTGCTGCGTGATTGCGATGATTCCCTTGCTGAGTGATTGGGATCATTCACTTGCTGAGTGATTGGAATCATTCACTTGCCGAGTGATTGCGATCATTCCCTTGCTCAATGATTGGAATCATTCACTTGCTGAGTGATTGTGATCATTCCCTTGCTGAGTGATTGGGATCATTCCCTTGCTGAGCGATTGGGATCATTCGCTTGCTGAGTGATTGGGATCATTCACCTGCCGAGTGATTAGCATCATTCTCTTGCCGAGTGATTGGGATCATTCCCTTGCTGACTGATGGGGATCATTCCCTTGCTGAGTGATAGGAATCATTCCCTTGCTGAGTGATTGGCATCATTCCCTTTCTGAGTGATGGGGATCATTCACTTGCTGAGAGATTGTGATCATTCCCTTGATGAGTGATTGAGATCATTCCCTTGCTGAGTGATTGGAACCATTCCCTTGCTGAGTGATGGGGATCATTCACTTGCTGAGAGATTTTGATCATTCCCTTGCTGAGTGATTGGATTCATTCCCTTGCTGAGTGATTGGCATCATTCCCTTTCTGAGTGAATGCGATCATTCACTTGCTGAGTGATTGGGATCACTCATTTGCTGAGTGATTGGGATCATTCCCTTGCTGAGTGATTGGGATCATTCACTTGCTGAGTAATTGTGATCATTCCCTTGCTGAGTGATTGGGATCATTCTCTTGCTGAGTGATTGAAATCATTCCCTTGCAGAGTGATTGGCATCATTCCCTTTCTGAGTGAATGCGATCATTCACTTGCTGAGTGATTGGGATCACTCATTTGCTGAGTGATTGGGATCATTCTCTTGCTGAGTGATTGAATTCATTCCCTTGCAGAGTGATTGGGATCATTCCCTTGCAGAGCGATTGGGATCATTTCCTTGCTGATTGATTGAGATCATTCACCTGCCGAGTGATTAGGATCACTCCCTTGCCGAGTGATTTGGGATCACTCGCTTGCTGAGTGATTGGGATCTTTCTCTTACCGAGTGATTGGGATCATTCAATTGCCGAGTGATTGGGAGCATTCCCTTCCTGAGTGATGGGGATCATTCACTTGCTGAGTGATTGTGATAATTCCCTTGATGAGTGATTGGGATCATTCCCTTGCCGAGTGATTGAGATCATTCTCTTGCCGAGTGATTGGGATCATGCCCCTGCTGAATGATTGGGATCACTCCCTTGCCGAGTGATTTGGGATCACTCGGTTGCTGAGTGATTGGGATCTTTCTCTTACCGAGTGATTGGGATCATTCAATTGCCGAGTGATTGGGAGCATTCCCTTCCTGAGTGATGGGGATCATTCACTTGCTGAGTGATTGTGATAATTCCCTTGATGAGTGATTGAGATCATTCCCTTGCTGAGTGATGGGGATCATTCACTTGCTGAGTGATTGTGATAATTCCCTTGATGAGTGATTGAGATCATTCCCTTGCTGAGTGATTGGAACCATTCCCTTGCTGAGTGATTGGCATCATTCCCTTTCTGAGTTAATGCGATCATTCCCTTGATGAGTTATTGGGATCATTCACTTGATGAGTGATTGGGATCACTCCCTTGCTGAGTTATTGGGATCATTCACTTGATGAGTGATTGTGATCACTCCCTTGCTAAGTGATTGGGTCCATTCCCTTGCTGAGTGATTGGAATCATTCCCTTGCTGAGTGATTGCGATGATTCCCTTGCTGAGTGATTGGGATCATTCACTTGCTGAGTGATTGGGATCATTTACTTGCCGAGTGATTGCGATCATTCCCTTGCAGAGTGATTGGGATCATTCACTTGCTGAGTGATTGGGATCAATTCCTTGCTGAGTGATTGGGATCATTCACCTGCCGAGTGATTAATATCATTCCCCTGCCGAGTGATTGAGATCATTCTCTTGCCGAGAGATTGGGATCATGCCCCTGCTGAGTGTTTGGGATCACTCCCTTTCTGAGTGATTATGATCATTCACTTGCCGAGTGATTGCGATCATTCCCTTGCTGAGTGATTGGAATCATCCCCTTGCTGAGTGATTGGCATCATTCCCTTTCTGAGTGAATGCGATCATTCACTTGCTGAGTGATTGGGATCATTCCCTTGCCGAGTGATTGAGATCATTCTCTTGCCGAGTGATTGGGATCATTTCCTTGCTGAGTGATTGGGATCATTCCCTTGCAGAGCGATTGGGATCATTTCCTTGCTGATTGATTGAGATCATTCACGTGCCGAGTGATTAGGATCATTCCCCTGCCGAGTGATTGAGATCATTCTCTTGCCGAGTGATTGGGATCATGCCCCTGCTGAATGATTGGGATCACTCCCTTGCCGAGTGATTGGAACACTCGCTTGCTGAGTGATTGGGATCATTCTCTTGCCGAGTGATTGGGATCATTCAATTGCCGAGTGATTGGGATCATTCCCTTGCTGAGTGATGGGGATCATTCACTTGCTGAGTGATAGTGATAATTCCCTTGATGAGTGATTGAGATCATTCCCTTGCTGAGTGATGGGGATCATTCACTTGCTGAGTGATTGTGATAATTCCCTTGCTGAGTGATTGAGATCATTCCCTTGCTGAGTGATTGGAACCATTCCCTTGCTGAGTGATTGGCATCATTCCCTTTCTGAGTTAATGCGATCATTCCCTTGATGAGTTATTGGGATCATTCACTTGATGAGTGATTGGGATCACTCCCTTGCTGAGTGATAGGGATCATTCACTTGATGAGTGATTGTGATCACTCCCTTGCTAAGTGATTGGGTCCATTCCCTTGCTGAGTGATTGGAATCATTCCCTTGCTGAGTGATTGCGATGATTCCCTTGCTGAGTGATTGGGATCATTCACTTGCTGAGTGATTGGGATCATTTACTTGCCGAGTGATTGCGATCATTCCCTTGCTGAGTGATTGGGATCATTCACTTGCTGAGTGATTGGGATCAATTCCTTGCTGAGTGATTGGGATCATTCACCTGCCGAGTGATTAATATCATTCCCCTGCCGAGTGATTGAGATCATTCTCTTGCCGAGAGATTGTGATCATGCCCCTGCTGAGTGTTTGGGATCACTCCCTTGCTGAGTGATTATGATCATTCACTTGCCGAGTGATTGCGATCATTCCCTTGCTGAGTGATTGGAATCATTCCCTTGCTGAGTGATTGGCATCATTCCCTTTCTGAGTGAATGCGATCATTCACTTGCTGAGTGATTGGGATCATTCCCTTGCTGAGTGATTGGGATCATTCACTTGCTGAGTAATTGTGATCATTCCCTTGCTGAGTGATTGGGATCAGTCCCCTGCTGAGTGATTGCGATCACTCCATTGCTGAGTGATTGGAATCATTCCCTTGCTGAGTGATTGGCATCATTCCCTTTCTGAGTGAATGCGATCATTCACTTGCTGAGTGATTGGGATCACTCATTTGCTGAGTGATTGGGATCATTCCCTTGCTGAGTGATTGGGATCATTCATTTGCTGAGTAATTGTGATCATTCCCTTGCTGAGTGATTGGGATCATTCCCTTGCAGAGCGATTGGGATCATTTCCTTGCTGATTGATTGAGATCATTCACCTGCCGAGTGATTAGGATCATTCCCCTGCCGAGTGATTGAGATCATTCTCTTGCCGAGTGATTGGGATCATGCCCCTGCTGAATGATTGGGATCACTCCCTTGCCGAGTGACTGGAACACTCGCTTGCTGAGTGATTGGGATCATTCTCTTGCCGAGTGATTGGGATCATTCAATTGCCGAGTGATTGGGATCATTCCCTTGCTGAGTGATGGGGATCATTCACTTGCTGAGTGATAGTGATAATTCCCTTGATGAGTGATTGAGATCATTCCCTTGCTGAGTGATGGGGATCATTCACTTGCTGAGTGATTGTGATAATTCCCTTGCTGAGTGATTGAGATCATTCCCTTGCTGAGTGATTGGAACCATTCCCTTGCTGAGTGATTGGCATCATTCCCTTTCTGAGTTAATGCGATCATTCCCTTGATGAGTTATTGGGATCATTCACTTGATGAGTGATTGGGATCACTCCCTTGCTGAGTGATAGGGATCATTCACTTGATGAGTGATTGTGATCACTCCCTTGCTAAGTGATTGGGTCCATTCCCTTGCTGAGTGATTGGAATCATTCCCTTGCTGAGTGATTGCGATGATTCCCTTGCTGAGTGATTGGAATCATTCCCTTGCTGAGTGATTGCGATGATTCCCTTGCTGAGTGATTGGGATCATTCACTTGCTGAGTGATTGGGATCATTTACTTGCCGAGTGATTGCGATCATTCCCTTGCTGAGTGATTGTGATAATTCCCTTGATGAGTGATTGAGATCATTCCCTTGCTGAGTGATGGGGATCATTCACTTGCTGAGTGATTGTGATAATTCCCTTGATGAGTGATTGAGATCATTCCCTTGCTGAGTGATTGGAACCATTCCCTTGCTGAGTGATTGGCATCATTCCCTTTCTGAGTTAATGCGATCATTCCCTTGATGAGTTATTGGGATCATTCACTTAATGAGTGATTGGGATCACTCCCTTGCTGAGTGATAGGGATCATTCACTTGATGAGTGATTGTGATCACTCCCTTGCTAAGTGATTGGGTCCATTCCCTTGCTGAGTGATTGGAATCATTCCCTTGCTGAGTGATTGCGATGATTCCCTTGCTGAGTGATTGGGATCATTCACTTGCTGAGTGATTGGGATCATTTACTTGCCGAGTGATTGCGATCATTCCCTTGCTGAGTGATTGGGATCATTCACTTGCTGAGTGATTGGGATCAATTCCTTGCTGAGTGATTGGGATCATTCACCTGCCGAGTGATTAATATCATTCCCCTGCCGAGTGATTGAGATCATTCTCTTGCCGAGAGATTGTGATCATGCCCCTGCTGAGTGTTTGGGATCACTCCCTTGCTGAGTGATTATGATCATTCACTTGCCGAGTGATTGCGATCATTCCCTTGCTGAGTGATTGGAATCATTCCCTTGCTGAGTGATTGGCATCATTCCCTTTCTGAGTGAATGCGATCATTCACTTGCTGAGTGATTGGGATCATTCCCTTGCTGAGTGATTGGGATCATTCACTTGCTGAGTAATTGTGATCATTCCCTTGCTGAGTGATTGGGATCATTCCCTTGCTGAGTGATTGAAATCATTCCCTTGCAGAGTGATTGGGATCATTCCCTTGCTGAGCGATTGGGATCATTCCCTTGCTGAGTGATTGAAATCATTCCCTTGCAGAGTGATTGGGATCATTCCCTTGCTGAGCGATTGGGATCATTCCCTTGCTGAGCGATTGGGATCATTCTCTTGCTGATTGATTGAGATCATTCACCTGCCGAGTGATTAGGACATTCCCCTGCCGAGTGATTGAGATCATTCCCCTGCTGATTGATTGAGATCATTCACCTGCCGAGTGATTAGGATCATTCCCCTGCCGAGTGATTGAGATCATTCTCTTGCCGAGTGATTGGGATCATGCCCCTGCTGAATGATTGGGATCACTCCCTTGCCGAGTGATTGGGATCATTCACCTGCCGAGTGATTAATATCATTCCCCTGCCGAGTGATTGATATCATTCTCTTGCCGAGAGATTGGGATCGTGCCCCTGCTGAGTGTTTGGGATCACTCCCTTGCTGAGTGATTATGATCATTCACTTGCCGAGTGATTGCGATCATTCCCTTGCTGAGTGATTGGAATCATTCCCTTGCTGAGTGATTGGCATCATTCCCTTTCTGAGTGAATGCGATCATTCACTTGCTGAGTGATTGGGATCATTCCCTTGCTGAGTGATTGGGATCATTCACTTGCTGAGTAATTGTGATCATTCCCTTGCTGAGTGATTGGGATCATTCCCTTGCTGAGTGATTGAAATCATTCCCTTGCAGAGTGATTGGGATCATTCCCTTGCTGAGCGATTGGGATCATTCCCTTGCTGAGTGATTGAAATCATTCCCTTGCAGAGTGATTGGGATCATTCCCTTGCTGAGTGATTGCGATCACTCCCTTGCTGAGTGATTGGGATCATTCTCTTGCTGAGTGATTGGGATCAATTCCTTGCTGAGTGATTGGGATCATTCACCTGCCGAGTGATTAATATCATTCCCCTTCCGAGTGATTGAGATCATTCTCTTGCCGAGAGATTGGGATCATGCCCCTGCTGAGTGTTTGGGATCACTCCCTTTCTGAGTGATTATGATCATTCACTTGCCGAGTGATTGCGATCATTCCCTTGCTGAGTGATTGGAATCATCCCCTTGCTGAGTGATTGGCATCATTCCCTTTCTGAGTGAATGCGATCATTCACTTGCTGAGTGATTGGGATCATTCCCTTGCCGAGTGATTGAGATCATTCTCTTGCCGAGTGATTGGGATCATGCCCCTGCTGAATGATTGGGATCACTCCCTTGCCGAGTGATTTGGGATCACTCGCTTGCTGAGTGATTGGGATCTTTCTCTTACCGAGTGATTGGGATCATTCAATTGCCGAGTGATTGGGAGCATTCCCTTCCTGAGTGATGGGGATCATTCACTTGCTGAGTGATTGTGATAATTCCCTTGATGAGTGATTGAGATCATTCCCTTGCTGAGTGATGGGGATCATTCACTTGCTGAGTGATTGTGATAATTCCCTTGATGAGTGATTGAGATCATTCCCTTGCTGAGTGATTGGAACCATTCCCTTGCTGAGTGATTGGCATCATTCCCTTTCTGAGTTAATGCGATCATTCCCTTGATGAGTTATTGGGATCATTCACTTGATGAGTGATTGGGATCACTCCCTTGCTGAGTGATAGGGATCATTCACTTGATGAGTGATTGTGATCACTCCCTTGCTAAGTGATTGGGTCCATTCCCTTGCTGAGTGATTGGAATCATTCCCTTGCTGAGTGATTGCGATGATTCCCTTGCTGAGTGATTGGGATCATTCACTTGCTGAGTGATTGGGATCATTTACTTGCCGAGTGATTGCGATCATTCCCTTGCTGAGTGATTGGGATCATTCACTTGCTGAGTCATTGGGATCAATTCCTTGCTGAGTGATTGGGATCATTCACCTGCCGAGTGATTAATATCATTCCCCTGCCGAGTGATTGATATCATTCTCTTGCCGAGAGATTGGGATCGTGCCCCTGCTGAGTGTTTGGGATCACTCCCTTGCTGAGTGATTATGATCATTCACTTGCCGAGTGATTGCGATCATTCCCTTGCTGAGTGATTGGAATCATTCCCTTGCTGAGTGATTGGCATCATTCCCTTTCTGAGTGAATGCGATCATTCACTTGCTGAGTGATTGGGATCATTCCCTTGCTGAGTGATTGGGATCATTCACTTGCTGAGTAATTGTGATCATTCCCTTGCTGAGTGATTGGGATCATTCCCTTGCTGAGTGATTGAAATCATTCCCTTGCAGAGTGATTGGGATCATTCCCTTGCTGAGCGATTGGGATCATTCCCTTGCTGAGTGATTGAAATCATTCCCTTGCAGAGTGATTGGGATCATTCCCTTGCTGAGCGATTGGGATCATTCCCTTGCTGAGCGATTGGGATCATTCTCTTGCTGATTGATTGAGATCATTCACCTGCCGAGTGATTAGGACATTCCCCTGCCGAGTGATTGAGATCATTCCCCTGCTGAGTGATTGGGATCACTCGCTTGCTGAGTAATTGGGATCATTCACTTGCTGAGTAATGGGGATCATTCTGTTGCCGAGTGATTGCGATCATTCCCTTGCTGAGTGATTGGAATCATTCCCTTGCTGAGTGATTGGGATCACACCCTTGCTGAGTGGTTGAGGTCATTCACTTGCTGAGTGATTAGAATCATTCCCCTGCTGAGTGAATGCGATCACTCCCTTGCTGAGTGATTGGAATCATTCCCTTGCTGAGTGATTGGCATCATTCCCTTTCTGAGTGAATGCGATCATTCACTTGCTGAGTGATTGGGATGATGCCCATGCTGTGAGATTGGGATCATTCCCTTGCTGAGTAATTGCGATCATTCTCTTGCTGAGTGATTGGGATCATTCCATTGCTGAGTGATTGGGATCAATCCATTGCTGCGTCATTCGGATCATTCACTTGCTGAGTGATGGGGATCATTCACTTGCTGAGAGATTGTGATCATTCCCTTGCTGAGTGATTGGAATCATTCCCTTGCTGAGTGATTGGCATCATTCCCTTTCTGAGTGAATGCGATCATTCACTTGCTGAGTGATTGGGATCACTCATTTGCTGAGTGATTGGGATCATTCCCTTGCTGAGTGATTGGGATCATTCACTTGCTGAGTAATTGTGATCATTCCCTTGCTGAGTGATTGGGATCATTCCCTTGCAGAGCGATTGGGATCATTTCCTTGCTGATTGATTGAGATCATTCACCTGCCGAGTGATTAGGATCATTCCCCTGCCGAGTGATTGAGATCATTCTCTTGCCGAGTGATTGGGATCATGCCCCTGCTGAATGATTGGGATCACTCCCTTGCCGAGTGATTGGAACACTCGCTTGCTGAGTGATTGGGATCATTCTCTTGCCGAGTGATTGGGATCATTCAATTGCCGAGTGATTGGGATCATTCCCTTGCTGAGTGATGGGGATCATTCACTTGCTGAGTGATAGTGATAATTCCCTTGATGAGTGATTGAGATCATTCCCTTGCTGAGTGATGGGGATCATTCACTTGCTGAGTGATTGTGATAATTCCCTTGCTGAGTGATTGAGATCATTCCCTTGCTGAGTGATTGGAACCATTCCCTTGCTGAGTGATTGGCATCATTCCCTTTCTGAGTTAATGCGATCATTCCCTTGATGAGTTATTGGGATCATTCACTTGATGAGTGATTGGGATCACTCCCTTGCTGAGTGATAGGGATCATTCACTTGATGAGTGATTGTGATCACTCCCTTGCTAAGTGATTGGGTCCATTCCCTTGCTGAGTGATTGGAATCATTCCCTTGCTGAGTGATTGCGATGATTCCCTTGCTGAGTGATTGGGATCATTCACTTGCTGAGTGATTGGGATCATTTACTTGCCGAGTGATTGCGATCATTCCCTTGCTGAGTGATTGGGATCATTCACTTGCTGAGTGATTGGGATCAATTCCTTGCTGAGTGATTGGGATCATTCACCTGCCGAGTGATTAATATCATTCCCCTGCCGAGTGATTGAGATCATTCTCTTGCCGAGAGATTGGGATCATGCCCCTGCTGAGTGTTTGGGATCACTCCCTTTCTGAGTGATTATGATCATTCACTTGCCGAGTGATTGCGATCATTCCCTTGCTGAGTGATTGGAATCATCCCCTTGCTGAGTGATTGGCATCATTCCCTTTCTGAGTGAATGCGATCATTCACTTGCTGAGTGATTGGGATCATTCCCTTGCTGAGTGATTGGGATCATTCACTTGCTGAGTAATTGTGATCATTCCCTTGCTGAGTGATTGGGATCATTCCCTTGCTGAGTGATTGAAATCATTCCCTTGCAGAGTGATTGGGATCATTCCCTTGCTGAGCGATTGGGATCATTCCCTTGCTGAGTGATTGAAATCATTCCCTTGCAGAGTGATTGGGATCATTCCCTTGCTGAGCGATTGGGATCATTCCCTTGCTGAGCGATTGGGATCATTCTCTTGCTGATTGATTGAGATCATTCACCTGCCGAGTGATTAGGACATTCCCCTGCCGAGTGATTGAGATCATTCCCCTGCTGAGTGATTGGGATCACTCGCTTGCTGAGTAATTGGGATCATTCAATTGCTGAGTAATGGGGATCATTCTGTTGCCGAGTGATTGCGATCATTCCCTTGCTGAGTGATTGGAATCATTCCCTTGCTGAGTGATTGGCATCATTCCCTTTCTGAGTGAATGCGATCATTCACTTGCTGAGTGATTGGGATGATGCCCATGCTGTGAGGTTGGGATCATTCCCTTGCTGAGTAATTGCGATCATTCTCTTGCTGAGTGATTGGGATCATTCCATTGCTGAGTGATTGGGATCATTCAATTGCCGAGTGATTGGGATCATTCCCTTGCTGAGTGATGGGGATCATTCACTTGCTGAGTGATTGTGATAATTCCCTTGGTGAGTGATTGAGATCATTCCCTTGCTGAGTAATTGCGATCATTCTCTTGCTGAGTGATTGGGATCATTCCATTGCTGAGTGATTGGGATCATTCACTTGCTGAGTGATTGGGATCATTTACTTGCCGAGTGATTGCGATCATTCCCTTGCTGAGTGATTGGGATCATTCACTTGCTGAGTGATTGGGATCAATTCCTTGCTGAGTGATTGGGATCATTCACCTGCCGAGTGATTAATATCATTCCCCTGCCGAGTGATTGAGATCATTCTCTTGCCGAGAGATTGTGATCATGCCCCCTGCTGAGTGTTTGGGATCACTCCCTTGCTGAGTGATTATGATCATTCACTTGCCGAGTGATTGCGATCATTCCCTTGCTGAGTGATTGGAATCATTCCCTTGCTGAGTGATTGGCATCATTCCCTTTCTGAGTGAATGCGATCATTCACTTGCTGAGTGATTGGGATCATTCCCTTGCTGAGTGATTGGGATCATTCACTTGCTGAGTGATTGGGATCATTCCCTTGCTGAGTGATTGAAATCATTCCCTTGCAGAGTGATTGGGATCATTCCCTTGCTGAGCGATTGGGATCATTCCCTTGCTGAGTGATTGAAATCATTCCCTTGCAGAGTGATTGGGATCATTCCCTTGCTGAGCGATTGGGATCATTCCCTTGCTGAGCGATTGGGATCATTCTCTTGCTGATTGATTGAGATCATTCACCTGCCGAGTGATTAGGACATTCCCCTGCCGAGTGATTGAGATCATTCCCCTGCTGAGTGATTGGGATCACACCCTTGCTGAGTGGTTGAGGTCATTCACTTGCTGAGTGATTAGAATCATTCCCCTGCTGAGTGAATCCGATCACTCCCTTGCTGAGTGATTGGAATCATTCCCTTGCTGAGTAATTGCGATCATTCTCTTGCTGAGTGATTGGGATCATTCCATTGCTGAGTGATTGGGATCATTCAATTGCCGAGTGATTGGGATCATTCCCTTGCTGAGTGATGGGGATCATTCACTTGCTGAGTGATTGTGATAATTCCCTTGATGAGTGATTGAGATCATTCCCTTGCTGAGTGATTGTGATCATTCACTTGCTCAGTGATTGTGATCATTCCCTTGCTGAGTGATTGGGATCATTCCCTTGCTGAGCGATTGGGATCATTCGCTTGCTGAGTGATTGGGATCATTCACCTGCCGAGTGATTAGGATCATTCCCCTGCCGAGTGATTGAGTATATTCCCTTGCCAAGAGATTGGAATCATGCCCCTCCTGATTGATTGGAATCCCTCCCTTGCTGAGTGATTGCGATCACTCGCTTGCTGAGTGATTGGTATCATTCTCTTGCCGAGTGATTGGGATCATTCCCTTGCTGACTGATGGGCATCATTCACTTGCTGAGTGATTGGAATCATTCCCTTGCTGAGTGATTGGCTTCATTCCCTTTCTGAGTGAATGCGATCATTCACTTGCTGAGTGATTGGGATCACTCACTTGCTGAGTGATTGGGATCATTCCCTTGCTGAGTAATTGTGTTCATTCCCTTGCTGAGTGATTGCGATCACTCCCTTGCTGAGTGATTGGGATCATTCTCTTGCTGAGTGATTGGGATCAATTCCTTGCTGAGTGATTGGGATCATTCACCTGCCGAGTGATTAATATCATTCCCCTGCCGAGTGATTGAGATCATTCTCTTGCCGAGAGATTGGGATCATGCCCCTGCTGAGTGTTTGGGATCACTCCCTTTCTGAGTGATTATGATCATTCACTTGCCGAGTGATTGCGATCATTCCCTTGCTGAGTGATTGGAATCATCCCCTTGCTGAGTGATTGGCATCATTCCCTTTCTGAGTGAATGCGATCATTCACTTGCTGAGTGATTGGGATCATTCCCTTGCCGAGTGATTGAGATCATTCTCTTGCCGAGTGATTGGGATCATGCCCCTGCTGAATGATTGGGATCACTCCCTTGCCGAGTGATTTGGGATCACTCGCTTGCTGAGTGATTGGGATCTTTCTCTTACCGAGTGATTGGGATCATTCAATTGCCGAGTGATTGGGAGCATTCCCTTCCTGAGTGATGGGGATCATTCACTTGCTGAGTGATTGTGATAATTCCCTTGATGAGTGATTGAGATCATTCCCTTGCTGAGTGATGGGGATCATTCACTTGCTGAGTGATTGTGATAATTCCCTTGATGAGTGATTGAGATCATTCCCTTGCTGAGTGATTGGAACCATTCCCTTGCTGAGTGATTGGCATCATTCCCTTTCTGAGTTAATGCGATCATTCCCTTGATGAGTTATTGGGATCATTCACTTAATGAGTGATTGGGATCACTCCCTTGCTGAGTGATAGGGATCATTCACTTGATGAGTGATTGTGATCACTCCCTTGCTAAGTGATTGGGTCCATTCCCTTGCTGAGTGATTGGAATCATTCCCTTGCTGAGTGATTGCGATGATTCCCTTGCTGAGTGATTGGGATCATTCACTTGCTGAGTGATTGGGATCATTTACTTGCCGAGTGATTGCGATCATTCCCTTGCTGAGTGATTGGGATCATTCACTTGCTGAGTGATTGGGATCAATTCCTTGCTGAGTGATTGGGATCATTCACCTGCCGAGTGATTAATATCATTCCCCTGCCGAGTGATTGAGATCATTCTCTTGCCGAGAGATTGTGATCATGCCCCTGCTGAGTGTTTGGGATCACTCCCTTGCTGAGTGATTATGATCATTCACTTGCCGAGTGATTGCGATCATTCCCTTGCTGAGTGATTGGAATCATTCCCTTGCTGAGTGATTGGCATCATTCCCTTTCTGAGTGAATGCGATCATTCACTTGCTGAGTGATTGGGATCATTCCCTTGCTGAGTGATTGGGATCATTCACTTGCTGAGTAATTGTGATCATTCCCTTGCTGAGTGATTGGGATCATTCCCTTGCTGAGTGATTGAAATCATTCCCTTGCAGAGTGATTGGGATCATTCCCTTGCTGAGCGATTGGGATCATTCCCTTGCTGAGTGATTGAAATCATTCCCTTGCAGAGTGATTGGGATCATTCCCTTGCTGAGCGATTGGGATCATTCCCTTGCTGAGCGATTGGGATCATTCTCTTGCTGATTGATTGAGATCATTCACCTGCCGAGTGATTAGGACATTCCCCTGCCGAGTGATTGAGATCATTCCCCTGCTGAGTGATTGGGATCACTCGCTTGCTGAGTAATTGGGATCATTCACTTGCTGAGTAATGGGGATCATTCTGTTGCCGAGTGATTGCGATCATTCCCTTGCTGAGTGATTGGAATCATTCCCTTGCTGAGTGATTGGCATCATTCCCTTTCTGAGTGAATGCGATCATTCACTTGCTGAGTGATTGGGATGATGCCCATGCTGTGAGATTGGGATCATTCCCTTGCTGAGTAATTGCGATCATTCTCTTGCTGAGTGATTGGGATCATTCCATTGCTGAGTGATTGGGATCATTCAATTGCCGAGTGATTGGGATCATTCCCTTGCTGAGTGATGGGGATCATTCACTTGCTGAGTGATTGTGATAATTCCCTTGATGAGTGATTGAGATCATTCCCTTGCTGAGTAATTGCGATCATTCTCTTGCTGAGTGATTGGGATCATTCCATTGCTGAGTGATTGGGATCATTCACTTGCTGAGTGATTGGGATCATTTACTTGCCGAGTGATTGCGATCATTCCCTTGCTGAGTGATTGGGATCATTCACTTGCTGAGTGATTGGGATCAATTTCTTGCTGAGTGATTGGGATCATTCACCTGCCGAGTGATTAATATCATTCCCCTGCCGAGTGATTGAGATCATTCTCTTGCCGAGAGATTGTGATCATGCCCCTGCTGAGTGTTTGGGATCACTCCCTTGCTGAGTGATTATGATCATTCACTTGCCGAGTGATTGCGATCATTCCCTTGCTGAGTGATTGGAATCATTCCCTTGCTGAGTGATTGGCATCATTCCCTTTCTGAGTGAATGCGATCATTCACTTGCTGAGTGATTGGGATCATTCCCTTGCTGAGTGATTGGGATCATTCACTTGCTGAGTAATTGTGATCATTCCCTTGCTGAGTGATTGGGATCATTCCCTTGCTGAGTGATTGAAATCATTCCCTTGCAGAGTGATTGGGATCATTCCCTTGCTGAGCGATTGGGATCATTCCCTTGCTGAGTGATTGAAATCATTCCCTTGCAGAGTGATTGTGATCATTCCCTTACTGAGCGATTGGGATCATTCCCTTGCTGAGCGATTGGGATCATTCTCTTGCTGATTGATTGAGATCATTCACCTGCCGAGTGATTAGGACATTCCCCTGCCGAGTGATTGAGATCATTCCCCTGCTGAGTGATTGGGATCACACCCTTGCTGAGTGGTTGAGGTCATTCACTTGCTGAGTGATTAGAATCATTCCCCTGCTGAGTGAATGCGATCACTCCCTTGCTGAGTGATTGGAATCATTCCCTTGCTGAGTGATTGGCATCATTCCCTTTCTGAGTGAATGCGATCATTCACTTGCTGAGTGATTGGGATGATGCCCATGCTGTGAGATTGGGATCATTCCCTTGCTGAGTAATTGCGATCATTCTCTTGCTGAGTGATTGGGATCATTCCATTGCTGAGTGATTGGGATCATTCAATTGCCGAGTGATTGGGATCATTCCCTTGCTGAGTGATGGGGATCATTCACTTGCTGAGTGATTGTGATAATTCCCTTGATGAGTGATTGAGATCATTCCCTTGCTGAGTGATTGTGATCATTCACTTGCTCAGTGATTGTGATCATTCCCTTGCTGAGTGATTGGGATCATTCCCTTGCTGAGCGATTGAGATCATTCCCTTGCTGAGTGATTGTGATCATTCACTTGCTCAGTGATTGTGATCATTCCCTTGCTGAGTGATTGGGATCATTCCCTTGCTGAGCGATTGGGATCATTCGCTTGCTGAGTGATTGGGATCATTCACCTGCCGAGTGATTAGGATCATTCCGCTGCCGAGTGATTGAGATCATTCCCTTGCCAAGAGATTGGAATCATGCCCCTCCTGATTGATTGGAATCCCTCCCTTGCTGAGTGATTGCGATCACTCGCTTGCTGAGTGATTGGTATCATTCTCTTGCCGAGTGATTGGGATCATTCCCTTGCTGACTGATGGGCATCATTCACTTGCTGAGTGATTGGAATCATTCCCTTGCTGAGTGATTGGCTTCATTCCCTTTCTGAGTGAATGCGATCATTCACTTGCTGAGTGATTGGGATCATTCCCTTGCTGAGTAATTGTGATCATTCCCTTGCTGAGTGATTGCGATCACTCCCTTGCTGAGTGATTGGGATCATTCTCTTGCTGAGTGATTGGGATCAATTCCTTGCTGAGTGATTGGGATCATTCACCTGCCGAGTGATTAATATCATTCCCCTGCCGAGTGATTGAGATCATTCTCTTGCCGAGAGATTGGGATCATGCCCCTGCTGAGTGTTTGGGATCACTCCCTTTCTGAGTGATTATGATCATTCACTTGCCGAGTGATTGCGATCATTCCCTTGCTGAGTGATTGGAATCATCCCCTTGCTGAGTGATTGGCATCATTCCCTTTCTGAGTGAATGCGATCATTCACTTGCTGAGTGATTGGGATCATTCCCTTGCCGAGTGATTGAGATCATTCTCTTGCCGAGTGATTGGGATCATGCCCCTGCTGAATGATTGGGATCACTCCCTTGCCGAGTGATTTGGGATCACTCGCTTGCTGAGTGATTGGGATCTTTCTCTTACCGAGTGATTGGGATCATTCAATTGCCGAGTGATTGGGAGCATTCCCTTCCTGAGTGATGGGGATCATTCACTTGCTGAGTGATTGTGATAATTCCCTTGATGAGTGATTGAGATCATTCCCTTGCTGAGTGATGGGGATCATTCACTTGCTGAGTGATTGTGATAATTCCCTTGATGAGTGATTGAGATCATTCCCTTGCTGAGTGATTGGAACCATTCCCTTGCTGAGTGATTGGCATCATTCCCTTTCTGAGTTAATGCGATCATTCCCTTGATGAGTTATTGGGATCATTCACTTGATGAGTGATTGGGATCACTCCCTTGCTGAGTGATAGGGATCATTCACTTGATGAGTGATTGTGATCACTCCCTTGCTAAGTGATTGGGTCCATTCCCTTGCTGAGTGATTGGAATCATTCCCTTGCTGAGTGATTGCGATGATTCCCTTGCTGAGTGATTGGGATCATTCACTTGCTGAGTGATTGGGATCATTTACTTGCCGAGTGATTGCGATCATTCCCTTGCTGAGTGATTGGGATCATTCACTTGCTGAGTCATTGGGATCAATTCCTTGCTGAGTGATTGGGATCATTCACCTGCCGAGTGATTAATATCATTCCCCTGCCGAGTGATTGATATCATTCTCTTGCCGAGAGATTGGGATCGTGCCCCTGCTGAGTGTTTGGGATCACTCCCTTGCTGAGTGATTATGATCATTCACTTGCCGAGTGATTGCGATCATTCCCTTGCTGAGTGATTGGAATCATTCCCTTGCTGAGTGATTGGCATCATTCCCTTTCTGAGTGAATGCGATCATTCACTTGCTGAGTGATTGGGATCATTCCCTTGCTGAGTGATTGGGATCATTCACTTGCTGAGTAATTGTGATCATTCCCTTGCTGAGTGATTGGGATCATTCCCTTGCTGAGTGATTGAAATCATTCCCTTGCAGAGTGATTGGGATCATTCCCTTGCTGAGCGATTGGGATCATTCCCTTGCTGAGTGATTGAAATCATTCCCTTGCAGAGTGATTGGGATCATTCCCTTGCTGAGTGATTGCGATCACTCCCTTGCTGAGTGATTGGGATCATTCTCTTGCTGAGTGATTGGGATCAATTCCTTGCTGAGTGATTGGGATCATTCACCTGCCGAGTGATTAATATCATTCCCCTGCCGAGTGATTGAGATCATTCTCTTGCCGAGAGATTGGGATCATGCCCCTGCTGAGTGTTTGGGATCACTCCCTTTCTGAGTGATTATGATCATTCACTTGCCGAGTGATTGCGATCATTCCCTTGCTGAGTGATTGGAATCATCCCCTTGCTGAGTGATTGGCATCATTCCCTTTCTGAGTGAATGCGATCATTCACTTGCTGAGTGATTGGGATCATTCCCTTGCCGAGTGATTGAGATCATTCTCTTGCCGAGTGATTGGGATCATGCCCCTGCTGAATGATTGGGATCACTCCCTTGCCGAGTGATTTGGGATCACTCGCTTGCTGAGTGATTGGGATCTTTCTCTTACCGAGTGATTGGGATCATTCAATTGCCGAGTGATTGGGAGCATTCCCTTCCTGAGTGATGGGGATCATTCACTTGCTGAGTGATTGTGATAATTCCCTTGATGAGTGATTGAGATCATTCCCTTGCTGAGTGATGGGGATCATTCACTTGCTGAGTGATTGTGATAAT
Organism: Pristiophorus japonicus; assembly: GCF_044704955.1. Lineage (NCBI taxonomy): Eukaryota > Metazoa > Chordata > Chondrichthyes > Pristiophoridae > Pristiophorus > Pristiophorus japonicus. The sequence goes on along the minus strand of NC_091988.1, from coordinate 119,996,239 downwards.
TCCCTTGATGAGTGATTGAGATCATTCCCTTGCTGAGTGATTGGAACCATTCCCTTGCTGAGTGATTGGCATCATTCCCTTTCTGAGTTAATGCGATCATTCCCTTGATGAGTTATTGGGATCATTCACTTGATGAGTGATTGGGATCACTCCCTTGCTGAGTGATAGGGATCATTCACTTGATGAGTGATTGTGATCACTCCCTTGCTAAGTGATTGGGTCCATTCCCTTGCTGAGTGATTGGAATCATTCCCTTGCTGAGTGATTGCGATGATTCCCTTGCTGAGTGATTGGGATCATTCACTTGCTGAGTGATTGGGATCATTTACTTGCCGAGTGATTGCGATCATTCCCTTGCTGAGTGATTGGGATCATTCACTTGCTGAGTCATTGGGATCAATTCCTTGCTGAGTGATTGGGATCATTCACCTGCCGAGTGATTAATATCATTCCCCTGCCGAGTGATTGATATCATTCTCTTGCCGAGAGATTGGGATCGTGCCCCTGCTGAGTGTTTGGGATCACTCCCTTGCTGAGTGATTATGATCATTCACTTGCCGAGTGATTGCGATCATTCCCTTGCTGAGTGATTGGAATCATTCCCTTGCTGAGTGATTGGCATCATTCCCTTTCTGAGTGAATGCGATCATTCACTTGCTGAGTGATTGGGATCATTCCCTTGCTGAGTGATTGGGATCATTCACTTGCTGAGTAATTGTGATCATTCCCTTGCTGAGTGATTGGGATCATTCCCTTGCTGAGTGATTGAAATCATTCCCTTGCAGAGTGATTGGGATCATTCCCTTGCTGAGCGATTGGGATCATTCCCTTGCTGAGTGATTGAAATCATTCCCTTGCAGAGTGATTGGGATCATTCTCTTGCTGAGCGATTGGGATCATTCCCTTGCTGAGCGATTGGGATCATTCTCTTGCTGATTGATTGAGATCATTCACCTGCCGAGTGATTAGGACATTCCCCTGCCGAGTGATTGAGATCATTCCCCTGCTGAGTGATTGGGATCACTCGCTTGCTGAGTAATTGGGATCATTCACTTGCTGAGTAATGGGGATCATTCTGTTGCCGAGTGATTGCGATCATTCCCTTGCTGAGTGATTGGAATCATTCCCTTGCTGAGTGATTGGGATCACACCCTTGCTGAGTGGTTGAGGTCATTCACTTGCTGAGTGATTAGAATCATTCCCCTGCTGAGTGAATGCGATCACTCCCTTGCTGAGTGATTGGAATCATTCCCTTGCTGAGTGATTGGCATCATTCCCTTTCTGAGTGAATGCGATCATTCACTTGCTGAGTGATTGGGATGATGCCCATGCTGTGAGATTGGGATCATTCCCTTGCTGAGTAATTGCGATCATTCTCTTGCTGAGTGATTGGGATCATTCCATTGCTGAGTGATTGGGATCAATCCATTGCTGCGTCATTCGGATCATTCACTTGCTGAGTGATGGGGATCATTCACTTGCTGAGAGATTGTGATCATTCCCTTGCTGAGTGATTGGAATCATTCCCTTGCTGAGTGATTGGCATCATTCCCTTTCTGAGTGAATGCGATCATTCACTTGCTGAGTGATTGGGATCACTCATTTGCTGAGTGATTGGGATCATTCCCTTGCTGAGTGATTGGGATCATTCACTTGCTGAGTAATTGTGATCATTCCCTTGCTGAGTGATTGGGATCATTCCCTTGCAGAGCGATTGGGATCATTTCCTTGCTGATTGATTGAGATCATTCACCTGCCGAGTGATTAGGATCATTCCCCTGCCGAGTGATTGAGATCATTCTCTTGCCGAGTGATTGGGATCATGCCCCTGCTGAATGATTGGGATCACTCCCTTGCCGAGTGATTGGAACACTCGCTTGCTGAGTGATTGGGATCATTCTCTTGCCGAGTGATTGGGATCATTCAATTGCCGAGTGATTGGGATCATTCCCTTGCTGAGTGATGGGGATCATTCACTTGCTGAGTGATAGTGATAATTCCCTTGATGAGTGATTGAGATCATTCCCTTGCTGAGTGATGGGGATCATTCACTTGCTGAGTGATTGTGATAATTCCCTTGCTGAGTGATTGAGATCATTCCCTTGCTGAGTGATTGGAACCATTCCCTTGCTGAGTGATTGGCATCATTCCCTTTCTGAGTTAATGCGATCATTCCCTTGATGAGTTATTGGGATCATTCACTTGATGAGTGATTGGGATCACTCCCTTGCTGAGTGATAGGGATCATTCACTTGATGAGTGATTGTGATCACTCCCTTGCTAAGTGATTGGGTCCATTCCCTTGCTGAGTGATTGGAATCATTCCCTTGCTGAGTGATTGCGATGATTCCCTTGCTGAGTGATTGGGATCATTCACTTGCTGAGTGATTGGGATCATTTACTTGCCGAGTGATTGCGATCATTCCCTTGCTGAGTGATTGGGATCATTCACTTGCTGAGTGATTGGGATCAATTCCTTGCTGAGTGATTGGGATCATTCACCTGCCGAGTGATTAATATCATTCCCCTGCCGAGTGATTGAGATCATTCTCTTGCCGAGAGATTGGGATCATGCCCCTGCTGAGTGTTTGGGATCACTCCCTTTCTGAGTGATTATGATCATTCACTTGCCGAGTGATTGCGATCATTCCCTTGCTGAGTGATTGGAATCATCGCCTTGCTGAGTGATTGGCATCATTCCCTTTCTGAGTGAATGCGATCATTCACTTGCTGAGTGATTGGGATCATTCCCTTGCTGAGTGATTGGGATCATTCACTTGCTGAGTAATTGTGATCATTCCCTTGCTGAGTGATTGGGATCATTCCCTTGCTGAGTGATTGAAATCATTCCCTTGCAGAGTGATTGGGATCATTCCCTTGCTGAGCGATTGGGATCATTCCCTTGCTGAGTGATTGAAATCATTCCCTTGCAGAGTGATTGGGATCATTCCCTTGCTGAGCGATTGGGATCATTCCCTTGCTGAGCGATTGGGATCATTCTCTTGCTGATTGATTGAGATCATTCACCTGCCGAGTGATTAGGACATTCCCCTGCCGAGTGATTGAGATCATTCCCCTGCTGAGTGATTGGGATCACTCGCTTGCTGAGTAATTGGGATCATTCACTTGCTGAGTAATGGGGATCATTCTGTTGCCGAGTGATTGCGATCATTCCCTTGCTGAGTGATTGGAATCATTCCCTTGCTGAGTGATTGGCATCATTCCCTTTCTGAGTGAATGCGATCATTCACTTGCTGAGTGATTGGGATGATGCCCATGCTGTGAGGTTGGGATCATTCCCTTGCTGAGTAATTGCGATCATTCTCTTGCTGAGTGATTGGGATCATTCCATTGCTGAGTGATTGGGATCATTCAATTGCCGAGTGATTGGGATCATTCCCTTGCTGAGTGATGGGGATCATTCACTTGCTGAGTGATTGTGATAATTCCCTTGGTGAGTGATTGAGATCATTCCCTTGCTGAGTAATTGCGATCATTCTCTTGCTGAGTGATTGGGATCATTCCATTGCTGAGTGATTGGGATCATTCACTTGCTGAGTGATTGGGATCATTTACTTGCCGAGTGATTGCGATCATTCCCTTGCTGAGTGATTGGGATCATTCACTTGCTGAGTGATTGGGATCAATTCCTTGCTGAGTGATTGGGATCATTCACCTGCCGAGTGATTAATATCATTCCCCTGCCGAGTGATTGAGATCATTCTCTTGCCGAGAGATTGTGATCATGCCCCCTGCTGAGTGTTTGGGATCACTCCCTTGCTGAGTGATTATGATCATTCACTTGCCGAGTGATTGCGATCATTCCCTTGCTGAGTGATTGGAATCATTCCCTTGCTGAGTGATTGGCATCATTCCCTTTCTGAGTGAATGCGATCATTCACTTGCTGAGTGATTGGGATCATTCCCTTGCTGAGTGATTGGGATCATTCACTTGCTGAGTAATTGTGATCATTCCCTTGCTGAGTGATTGGGATCATTCCCTTGCTGAGTGATTGAAATCATTCCCTTGCAGAGTGATTGGGATCATTCCCTTGCTGAGCGATTGGGATCATTCCCTTGCTGAGTGATTGAAATCATTCCCTTGCAGAGTGATTGGGATCATTCCCTTGCTGAGCGATTGGGATCATTCCCTTGCTGAGCGATTGGGATCATTCTCTTGCTGATTGATTGAGATCATTCACCTGCCGAGTGATTAGGACATTCCCCTGCCGAGTGATTGAGATCATTCCCCTGCTGAGTGATTGGGATCACACCCTTGCTGAGTGGTTGAGGTCATTCACTTGCTGAGTGATTAGAATCATTCCCCTGCTGAGTGAATGCGATCACTCCCTTGCTGAGTGATTGGAATCATTCCCTTGCTGAGTAATTGCGATCATTCTCTTGCTGAGTGATTGGGATGATTCAATTGCCGAGTGATTGGGATCATTCCCTTGCTGAGTGATGGGGATCATTCACTTGCTGAGTGATTGTGATAATTCCCTTGATGAGTGATTGAGATCATTCCCTTGCTGAGTGATTGTGATCATTCACTTGCTCAGTGATTGTGATCATTCCCTTGCTGAGTGATTGGGATCATTCCCTTGCTGAGCGATTGGGATCATTCGCTTGCTGAGTGATTGGGATCATTCACCTGCCGAGTGATTAGGATCATTCCCCTGCCGAGTGATTGAGTATATTCCCTTGCCAAGAGATTGGAATCATGCCCCTCCTGATTGATTGGAATCCCTCCCTTGCTGAGTGATTGCGATCACTCGCTTGCTGAGTGATTGGTATCATTCTCTTGCCGAGTGATTGGGATCATTCCCTTGCTGACTGATGGGCATCATTCACTTGCTGAGTGATTGGAATCATTCCCTTGCTGAGTGATTGGCTTCATTCCCTTTCTGAGTGAATGCGATCATTCACTTGCTGAGTGATTGGGATCACTCACTTGCTGAGTGATTGGGATCATTCCCTTGCTGAGTAATTGTGTTCATTCCCTTGCTGAGTGATTGCGATCACTCCCTTGCTGAGTGATTGGGATCATTCTCTTGCTGAGTGATTGGGATCAATTCCTTGCTGAGTGATTGGGATCATTCACCTGCCGAGTGATTAATATCATTCCCCTGCCGAGTGATTGAGATCATTCTCTTGCCGAGAGATTGGGATCATGCCCCTGCTGAGTGTTTGGGATCACTCCCTTTCTGAGTGATTATGATCATTCACTTGCCGAGTGATTGCGATCATTCCCTTGCTGAGTGATTGGAATCATCCCCTTGCTGAGTGATTGGCATCATTCCCTTTCTGAGTGAATGCGATCATTCACTTGCTGAGTGATTGGGATCATTCCCTTGCCGAGTGATTGAGATCATTCTCTTGCCGAGTGATTGGGATCATGCCCCTGCTGAATGATTGGGATCACTCCCTTGCCGAGTGATTTGGGATCACTCGCTTGCTGAGTGATTGGGATCTTTCTCTTACCGAGTGATTGGGATCATTCAATTGCCGAGTGATTGGGAGCATTCCCTTCCTGAGTGATGGGGATCATTCACTTGCTGAGTGATTGTGATAATTCCCTTGATGAGTGATTGAGATCATTCCCTTGCTGAGTGATGGGGATCATTCACTTGCTGAGTGATTGTGATAATTCCCTTGATGAGTGATTGAGATCATTCCCTTGCTGAGTGATTGGAACCATTCCCTTGCTGAGTGATTGGCATCATTCCCTTTCTGAGTTAATGCGATCATTCCCTTGATGAGTTATTGGGATCATTCACTTAATGAGTGATTGGGATCACTCCCTTGCTGAGTGATAGGGATCATTCACTTGATGAGTGATTGTGATCACTCCCTTGCTAAGTGATTGGGTCCATTCCCTTGCTGAGTGATTGGAATCATTCCCTTGCTGAGTGATTGCGATGATTCCCTTGCTGAGTGATTGGGATCATTCACTTGCTGAGTGATTGGGATCATTTACTTGCCGAGTGATTGCGATCATTCCCTTGCTGAGTGATTGGGATCATTCACTTGCTGAGTGATTGGGATCAATTCCTTGCTGAGTGATTGGGATCATTCACCTGCCGAGTGATTAATATCATTCCCCTGCCCAGTGATTGAGATCATTCTCTTGCCGAGAGATTGGGATCATGCCCCTGCTGAGTGTTTGGGATCACTCCCTTGCTGAGTGATTATGATCATTCACTTGCCGAGTGATTGCGATCATTCCCTTGCTGAGTGATTGGAATCATTCCCTTGCTGAGTGATTGGCATCATTCCCTTTCTGAGTGAATGCGATCATTCACTTGCTGAGTGATTGGGATCATTCCCTTGCTGAGTGATTGGGATCATTCACTTGCTGAGTAATTGTGATCATTCCCTTGCTGATTGATTGGGATCATTCCCTTGCTGAGTGATTGAAATCATTCCCTTGCAGAGTGATTGGGATCATTCCCTTGCTGAGCGATTGGGATCATTCCCTTGCTGAGTGATTGAAATCATTCCCTTGCAGAGTGATTGGGATCATTCCCTTGCTGAGCGATTGGGATCATTCCCTTGCTGAGCGATTGGGATCATTCTCTTGCTGATTGATTGAGATCATTCACCTGCCGAGTGATTAGGACATTCCCCTGCCGAGTGATTGAGATCATTCCCCTGCTGAGTGATTGGGATCACTCGCTTGCTGAGTAATTGGGATCATTCACTTGCTGAGTAATGGGGATCATTCTGTTGCCGAGTGATTGCGATCATTCCCTTGCTGAGTGATTGGAATCATTCCCTTGCTGAGTGATTGGGATCACACCCTTGCTGAGTGGTTGAGGTCATTCACTTGCTGAGTGATTAGAATCATTCCCCTGCTGAGTGAATGCGATCACTCCCTTGCTGAGTGATTGGAATCATTCCCTTGCTGAGTGATTGGCATCATTCCCTTTCTGAGTGAATGCGATCATTCACTTGCTGAGTGATTGGGATGATGCCCATGCTGTGAGATTGGGATCATTCCCTTGCTGAGTAATTGCGATCATTCTCTTGCTGAGTGATTGGGATCATTCCATTGCTGAGTGATTGGGATCATTCAATTGCCGAGTGATTGGGATCATTCCCTTGCTGAGTGATGGGGATCATTCACTTGCTGAGTGATTGTGATAATTCCCTTGATGAGTGATTGAGATCATTCCCTTGCTGAGTGATTGTGATCATTCACTTGCTCAGTGATTGTGATCATTCCCTTGCTGAGTGATTGGGATCATTCCCTTGCTGAGCGATTGGGATCATTCGCTTGCTGAGTGATTGGGATCATTCACCTGCCGAGTGATTAGGATCATTCCCCTGCCGAGTGATTGAGATCATTCCCTTGCCAAGAGATTGGAATCATGCCCCTCCTGATTGATTGGAATCCCTCCCTTGCTGAGTGATTGCGATCACTCGCTTGCTGAGTGATTGGTATCATTCTCTTGCCGAGTGATTGGGATCATTCCCTTGCTGACTGATGGGCATCATTCACTTGCTGAGTGATTGGAATCATTCCCTTGCTGAGTGATTGGCTTCATTCCCTTTCTGAGTGAATGCGATCATTCACTTGCTGAGTGATTGGGATCACTCCCTTGCTGAGTGATTGGGATCATTCCCTTGCTGAGTAATTGTGATCATTCCCTTGCTGAGTGATTGCGATCACTCCCTTGCTGAGTGATTGGGATCATTCTCTTGCTGAGTGATTGGGATCATTCCCTTTTCGAGTGATTGGGATTATTCCCTTGCTGAGTGATTGGGATCATTCCCTTTCCGAGTGATTGGGATCATTCCGTTGCCAAGAGATTGGTATCATGCCCCTCCTGAGTGATTGGAATCACTCCCTTGCTGAGTGATTGGGATCACTCACTTGCTGAGTGATTGGTATCATTCTCTTGCCGAGTGATTGGGATCATTCCCTTGCTGACTGATGGGGATCATTCACTTGCTGAGTGATTGGAATCATTCCCTTGCTGAGTGATTGGCTTCATTCCCTTTCTGAGTGAATGCGATCATTCACTTGCTGAGTGATTGGGATCACTCCCTTGCTGAGTGATTGGGATCATTCCCTTGCTGAGTGATTGGGATCATTCCCTTGCTGAGTGATTGGGATCATTCCCTTGCTGAGTGATTGAAATCATTCCCTTGCAGAGTGATTGGGATCATTCCCTTGCTGAGCGATTGGGATCATTCCCTTGCTGAGTGATTGAAATCATTCCCTTGCAGAGTGATTGGGATCATTCCCTTGCTGAGCGATTGGGATCATTCCCTTGCTGAGCGATTGGGATCATTCTCTTGCTGATTGATTGAGATCATTCACCTGCCGAGTGATTAGGACATTCCCCTGCCGAGTGATTGAGATCATTCCCCTGCTGAGTGATTGGGTCACTCGCTTGCTGAGTAATTGGGATCATTCACTTGCTGAGTAATGGGGATCATTCTGTTGCCGAGTGATTGCGATCATTCCCTTGCTGAGTGATTGGAATCATTCCCTTGCTGAGTGATTGGGATCACACCCTTGCTGAGTGGTTGAGGTCATTCACTTGCTGAGTGATTAGAATCATTCCCCTGCTGAGTGAATGCGATCACTCCCTTGCTGAGTGATTGGAATCATTCCCTTGCTGAGTGATTGGCATCATTCCCTTTCTGAGTGAATGCGATCATTCACTTGCTGAGTGATTGGGATGATGCCCATGCTGTGAGATTGGGATCATTCCCTTGCTGAGTAATTGCGATCATTCTCTTGCTGAGTGATTGGGATCATTCCATTGCTGAGTGATTGGGATCATTCAATTGCCGAGTGATTGGGATCATTCCCTTGCTGAGTGATGGGGATCATTCACTTGCTGAGTGATTGTGATAATTCCCTTGATGAGTGATTGAGATCATTCCCTTGCTGAGTGATTGTGATCATTCACTTGCTCAGTGATTGTGATCATTCCCTTGCTGAGTGATTGGGATCATTCCCTTGCTGAGCGATTGGGATCATTCGCTTGCTGAGTGATTGGGATCATTCACCTGCCGAGTGATTAGGATCATTCCCCTGCCGAGTGATTGAGATCATTCCCTTGCCAAGAGATTGGAATCATGCCCCTCCTGATTGATTGGAATCCCTCCCTTGCTGAGTGATTGCGATCACTCGCTTGCTGAGTGATTGGTATCATTCTCTTGCCGAGTGATTGGGATCATTCCCTTGCTGACTGATGGGCATCATTCACTTGCTGAGTGATTGGAATCTTTCCCTTGCTGAGTGATTGGCTTCATTCCCTTTCTGAGTGAATGCGATCATTCACTTGCTGAGTGATTGGGATCACTCCCTTGCTGAGTGATTGGGATCATTCCCTTGCTGAGTAATTGCGATCATTCCCTTGCTGAGTGATTGCGATCACTCCCTTGCTGAGTGATTGGGATCATTCTCTTGCTGAGTGATTGGGATCATTCCCTTTTCGAGTGATTGGGATTATTCCCTTGCTGAGTGATTGGGATCATTCCCTTTCCGAGTGATTGGGATCATTCCGTTGCCAAGAGATTGGTATCATGCCCCTCCTGAGTGATTGGAATCACTCCCTTGCTGAGTGATTGGTATCATTCTCTTGCCGAGTGATTGGGATCATTCCCTTGCTGACTGATGGGGATCATTCACTTGCTGAGTGATTGGAATCATTCCCTTGCTGAGTGATTGGCTTCATTCCCTTTCTGAGTGAATGCGATCATTCACTTGCTGAGTGATTGGGATCACTCCCTTGCTGAGTGATTGGGATCATTCCCTTGCTGAGTGATTGGGATCATTCCCTTGCTGAGTGATTGGGATCATTCCCTTGCGACACACCCTTGCTGAGCGATTGGAATCATTCCCTTGCTGAGTGATTGGGATCATTACCGTGCTGAGTGATTGGTGTCATTTAATGCTGAGTGATTGCGATCACTCCCTTGCTGAGTGATTGGGATCATTCCATTTCCGAGTAATTGGGATCATTCCCTTGCTGAGCGATTGGGATCAATCCCTTGCTGAGTGATTGGGATCATTCACCTGCCGAGCGATTAAGATCATTCCCCTGCTGAGTGATTGAGATCATTCCCTTGCCGAGTGATTGGGATCATGCCCCTGTTGCGTGATTGCGATCACTCCCTTGCTGAGTGATTTGGATCATTCCCTTGCTGAGTGATTGGGATCACACCCTTGCTGAGTGATTTAGTTCATTCACTTGCTGAATGATTAGAATCAGTCCCCTGCTGAGTGATTGCGATCACTCCATTGCTGAGTGATTGGGATCATTCCCTTGCTCAGTGATTGGGATCACTCGCTTGCTGAGTGATTGGGATCATTCACTTGCTGAGTGATGGGGATCATTTTCTTGCCGAGTGATTGCGATCATTCCCTTGCTGAGTGATTGTGATCATTCACTTGCTGAGTGATGGGGATCATTTTCTTGCCGAGTGATTGCGATCATTCCCTTGCTGAGTGATTGTGATCATTCACTTGCTGAGTGAATGGAATCATTTCCTTGCTGAGTGATTGCGATGATTCCCTTGCTGAGTGATTGGGATCATTCACTTGCTGAGTGATTGTGATCATTCCCTTGCTGAGTGATTGGGATCATTCCCTTGCTGAGTGATTGGGATCATTCACCTGCCGAGTGATTTGGATCATTCCCCTGCCGAGTGATTGAGATCATCCCCTTGCCAAGAGATTGGTATCATGCCCCTCCTGAGTGATTGCGATCATTCCCTTGCTGAGTGATTGGGATCATTCACTTGCCGAGTGATTGCGATCATTCCCTTGCTGAGTGATTGGGATCATTCACTTGCTGAGTGATTGGGATCAATTCCTTGCTGAGTGATTGGGATCATTCACCTGCCGAGTGATTAATATCATTCCCCTGCCGAGTGATTGAGATCATTCTCTTGCCGAGAGATTGGGATCATGCCCCTGCTGAGTGTTTGGGATCACTCCCTTTCTGAGTGATTATGATCATTCACTTGCCGAGTGATTGCGATCATTCCCTTGCTGAGTGATTGGAATCATCCCCTTGCTGAGTGATTGGCATCATTCCCTTTCTGAGTGAATGCGATCATTCATTTGCTGAGTGATTGGGATCATTCCCTTGCCGAGTGATTGAGATCATTCTCTTGACGAGTGATTGGGATCATGCCCCTGCTGAATGATTGGGATCACTCCCTTGCCGAGAGATTTGGGATCACTCGCTTGCTGAGTGATTGGGATCTTTCTCTTACCGAGTGATTGGGATCATTCAATTGCCGAGTGATTGGGAGCATTCCCTTCCTGAGTGATGGGGATCATTCACTTGCTGAGTGATTGTGATAATTCCCTTGAAGAGTGATTGAGATCATTCCCTTGCTGAGTGATGGGGATCATTCACTTGCTGAGTGATTGTGATAATTCCCTTGATGAGTGATTGAGATCATTCCCTTGCTGAGTGATTGGAACCATTCCCTTGCTGAGTGATTGGCATCATTCCCTTTCTGAGTTAATGCGATCATTCCCTTGATGAGTTATTGGGATCATTCACTTGATGAGTGATTGGGATCACTCCCTTGCTGAGTGATAGGGATCATTCACTTGATGAGTGATTGTGATCACTCCCTTGCTAAGTGATTGGGTCCATTCCCTTGCTGAGTGATTGGAATCATTCCCTTGCTGAGTGATTGCGATGATTCCCTTGCTGAGTGATTGGGATCATTCACTTGCTGAGTGATTGGGATCATTTACTTGCCGAGTGATTGCGATCATTCCCTTGCTGAGTGATTGGGATCATTCACTTGCTGAGTCATTGGGATCAATTCCTTGCTGAGTGATTGGGATCATTCACCTGCCGAGTGATTAATATCATTCCCCTGCCGAGTGATTGATATCATTCTCTTGCCGAGAGATTGGGATCGTGCCCCTGCTGAGTGTTTGGGATCACTCCCTTGCTGAGTGATTATGATCATTCACTTGCCGAGTGATTGCGATCATTCCCTTGCTGAGTGATTGGAATCATTCCCTTGCTGAGTGATTGGCATCATTCCCTTTCTGAGTGAATGCGATCATTCACTTGCTGAGTGATTGGGTTCATTCCCTTGCTGAGTGATTGGGATCATTCACTTGCTGAGTAATTGTGATCATTCCCTTGCTGAGTGATTGGGATCATTCCCTTGCTGAGTGATTGAAATCATTCCCTTGCAGAGTGATTGGGATCATTCCCTTGCTGAGCGATTGGGATCATTCCCTTGCTGAGTGATTGAAATCATTCCCTTGCAGAGTGATTGGGATCATTCCCTTGCTGAGCGATTGGGATCATTCCCTTGCTGAGCGATTGGGATCATTCTCTTGCTGATTGATTGAGATCATTCACCTGCCGAGTGATTAGGACATTCCCCTGCCGAGTGATTGAGATCATTCCCCTGCTGAGTGATTGGGATCACTCGCTTGCTGAGTAATTGGGATCATTCACTTGCTGAGTAATGGGGATCATTCTGTTGCCGAGTGATTGCGATCATTCCCTTGCTGAGTGATTGGAATCATTCCCTTGCTGAGTGATTGGGATCACACCCTTGCTGAGTGGTTGAGGTCATTCACTTGCTGAGTGATTAGAATCATTCCCCTGCTGAGTGAATGCGATCACTCCCTTGCTGAGTGATTGGAATCATTCCCTTGCTGAGTGATTGGCATCATTCCCTTTCTGAGTGAATGCGATCATTCACTTGCTGAGTGATTGGGATGATGCCCATGCTGTGAGATTGGGATCATTCCCTTGCTGAGTAATTGCGATCATTCTCTTGCTGAGTGATTGGGATCATTCCATTGCTGAGTGATTGGGATCATTCCATTGCTGAGTGATTGGGATCATTCACTTGCTGAGTGATGGGGATCATTCACTTGCTGAGAGATTGTGATCATTCCCTTGCTGAGTGATTGGAATCATTCCCTTGCTGAGTGATTGGCATCATTCCCTTTCTGAGTGAATGCGATCATTCACTTGCTGAGTGATTGGGATCACTCATTTGCTGAGTGATTGGGATCATTCCCTTGCTGAGTGATTGGGATCATTCACTTGCTGAGTAATTGTGATCATTCCCTTGCAGAGTGATTGGGATCATTCCCTTGCAGAACGATTGGGATCATTTCCTTGCCGAGTGATTGGAACACTCGCTTGCTGAGTGATTGGGATCATTCTCTTGCCGAGTGATTGGGATCATTCAATTGCCGAGTGATTGGGATCATTCCCTTGCTGAGTGATGGGGATCATTCACTTGCTGAGTGATAGTGATAATTCCCTTGATGAGTGATTGAGATCATTCCCTTGCTGAGTGATGGGGATCATTCACTTGCTGAGTGATTGTGATAATTCCCTTGCTGAGTGATTGAGATCATTCCCTTGCTGAGTGATTGGAACCATTCCCTTGCTGAGTGATTGGCATCATTCCCTTTCTGAGTTAATGCGATCATTCCCTTGATGAGTTATTGGGATCATTCACTTGATGAGTGATTGGGATCACTCCCTTGCTGAGTGATAGGGATCATTCACTTGATGAGTGATTGTGATCACTCCCTTGCTAAGTGATTGGGTCCATTCCCTTGCTGAGTGATTGGAATCATTCCCTTGCTGAGTGATTGCGATGATTCCCTTGCTGAGTGATTGGGATCATTCACTTGCTGAGTGATTGGGATCATTTACTTGCCGAGTGATTGCGATCATTCCCTTGCTGAGTGATTGGGATCATTCACTTGCTGAGTGATTGGGATCAATTCCTTGCTGAGTGATTGGGATCATTCACCTGCCGAGTGATTAATATCATTCCCCTGCCGAGTGATTGAGATCATTCTCTTGCCGAGAGATTGGGATCATGCCCCTGCTGAGTGTTTGGGATCACTCCCTTTCTGAGTGATTATGATCATTAACTTGCCGAGTGATTGAGATCATTCCCTTGCTGAGTGATTGGAATCATTCCCTTGCTGAGTGATTGGCATCATTCCCTTTCTGAGTGAATGCGATCATTCACTTGCTGAGTGATTGGGATCATTCCCTTGCTGAGTGATTGGGATCATTCACTTGCTGAGTAATTGTGATCATTCCCTTGCTGAGTGATTGGGATCATTCCCTTGCTGAGTGATTGAAATCATTCCCTTGCAGAGTGATTGGGATCATTCCCTTGCTGAGCGATTGGGATCATTCCCTTGCTGAGTGATTGAAATCATTCCCTTGCAGAGTGATTGGGATCATTCCCTTGCTGAGCGATTGGGATCATTCCCTTGCTGAGCGATTGGGATCATTCTCTTGCTGATTGATTGAGATCATTCACCTGCCGAGTGATTAGGACATTCCCCTGCCGAGTGATTGAGATCATTCCCCTGCTGAGTGATTGGGATCACTCGCTTGCTGAGTAATTGGGATCATTCACTTGCTGAGTAATGGGGATCATTCTGTTGCCGAGTGATTGCGATCATTCCCTTGCTGAGTGATTGGGATCACACCCTTGCTGAGTGGTTGAGGTCATTCACTTGCTGAGTGATTAGAATCATTCCCCTGCTGAGTGAATGCGATCACTCCCTTGCTGAGTGATTGGAATCATTCCCTTGCTGAGTGATTGGCATCATTCCCTTTCTGAGTGAATGCGATCATTCACTTGCTGAGTGATTGGGATGATGCCCATGCTGTGAGATTGGGATCATTCCTTTGCTGAGTAATTGCGATCATTCTCTTGCTGAGTGATTGGGATCATTCCATTGCTGAGTGATTGGGATCATTCAATTGCCGAGTGATTGGGATCATTCCCTTGCTGAGTGATGGGGATCATTCACTTGCTGAGTGATTGTGATAATTCCCTTGATGAGTGATTGAGATCATTCCCTTGCTGAGTGATTGTGATCATTCACTTGCTCAGTGATTGTGATCATTCCCTTGCTGAGTGATTGGGATCATTCCCTTGCTGAGCGATTGGGATCATTCGCTTGCTGAGTGATTGGGATCATTCACCTGCCGAGTGATTAGGATCATTCCCCTGCCGAGTGATTGAGATCATTCCCTTGCCAAGAGATTGGAATCATGCCCCTCCTGATTGATTGGAATCCCTCCCTTGCTGAGTGATTGCGATCACTCGCTTGCTGAGTGATTGGTATCATTCTCTTGCCGAGTGATTGGGATCATTCCCTTGCTGACTGATGGGCATCATTCACTTGCTGAGTGATTGGAATCTTTCCCTTGCTGAGTGATTGGCTTCATTCCCTTTCTGAGTGAATGCGATCATTCACTTGCTGAGTGATTGGGATCACTCCCTTGCTGAGTGATTGGGATCATTCCCTTGCTGAGTAATTGTGATCATTCCCTTGCTGAGTGATTGCGATCACTCCCTTGCTGAGTGATTGGGATCATTCTCTTGCTGAGTGATTGGGATCATTCCCTTTTCGAGTGATTGGGATTATTCCCTTGCTTGAGTGATTGGGATCATTCCCTTTCCGAGTGATTGGGATCATTCCGTTGCCAAGAGATTGGTATCATGCCCCTCCTGAGTGATTGGAATCACTCCCTTGCTGAGTGATTGGGATCACTCACTTGCTGAGTGATTGGTATCATTCTCTTGCCGAGTGATTGGGATCATTCCCTTGCTGACTGATGGGGATCATTCACTTGCTGAGTGATTGGAATCATTCCCTTGCTGAGTGATTGGCTTCATTCCCTTTCTGAGTGAATGCGATCATTCACTTGCTGAGTGATTGGGATCACTCCCTTGCTGAGTGATTGGGATCATTCCCTTGCTGAGTGATTGGGATCATTCCCTTGCTGAGTGATTGAAATCATTCCCTTGCAGAGTGATTGGGATCATTCCCTTGCTGAGCGATTGGGATCATTCCCTTGCTGAGTGATTGAAATCATTCCCTTGCAGAGTGATTGGGATCATTCCCTTGCTGAGCGATTGGGATCATTCCCTTGCTGAGCGATTGGGATCATTCTCTTGCTGATTGATTGAGATCATTCACCTGCCGAGTGATTAGGACATTCCCCTGCCGAGTGATTGAGATCATTCCCCTGCTGAGTGATTGGGATCACTCGCTTGCTGAGTAATTGGGATCATTCACTTGCTGAGTAATGGGGATCATTCTGTTGCCGAGTGATTGCGATCATTCCCTTGCTGAGTGATTGGAATCATTCCCTTGCTGAGTGATTGGGATCACACCCTTGCTGAGTGGTTGAGGTCATTCACTTGCTGAGTGATTAGAATCATTCCCCTGCTGAGTGAATGCGATCACTCCCTTGCTGAGTGATTGGAATCATTCCCTTGCTGAGTGATTGGCATCATTCCCTTTCTGAGTGAATGCGATCATTCACTTGCTGAGTGATTGGGATGATGCCCATGCTGTGAGATTGGGATCATTCCTTTGCTGAGTAATTGCGATCATTCTCTTGCTGAGTGATTGGGATCATTCCATTGCTGAGTGATTGGGATCATTCAATTGCCGAGTGATTGGGATCATTCCCTTGATGAGTGATTGAGATCATTCCCTTGCTGAGTGATTGTGATCATTCACTTGCTCAGTGATTGTGATCATTCCCTTGCTGAGTGATTGGGATCATTCCCTTGCTGAGCGATTGGGATCATTCGCTTGCTGAGTGATTGGGATCATTCACCTGCCGAGTGATTAGGATCATTCCCCTGCCGAGTGATTGAGATCATTCCCTTGCCAAGAGATTGGAATCATGCCCCTCCTGATTGATTGGAATCCCTCCCTTGCTGAGTGATTGCGATCACTCGCTTGCTGAGTGATTGGTATCATTCTCTTGCCGAGTGATTGGGATCATTCCCTTGCTGACTGATGGGCATCATTCACTTGCTGAGTGATTGGAATCTTTCCCTTGCTGAGTGATTGGCTTCATTCCCTTTCTGAGTGAATGCGATCATTCACTTGCTGAGTGATTGGGATCACTCCCTTGCTGAGTGATTGGGATCATTCCCTTGCTGAGTAATTGTGATCATTCCCTTGCTGAGTGATTGCGATCACTCCCTTGCTGAGTGATTGGGATCATTCTCTTGCTGAGTGATTGGGATCATTCCCTTTTCGAGTGATTGGGATTATTCCCTTGCTGAGTGATTGGGATCATTCCCTTTCCGAGTGATTGGGATCATTCCGTTGCCAAGAGATTGGTATCATGCCCCTCCTGAGTGATTGGAATCACTCCCTTGCTGAGTGATTGGGATCACTCACTTGCTGAGTGATTGGTATCATTCTCTTGCCGAGTGATTGGGATCATTCCCTTGCTGACTGATGGGGATCATTCACTTGCTGAGTGATTGGAATCATTCCCTTGCTGAGTGATTGGCTTCATTCCCTTTCTGAGTGAATGCGATCATTCACTTGCTGAGTGATTGGGATCACTCCCTTGCTGAGTGATTGGGATCATTCCCTTGCTGAGTGATTGGGATCATTCCCTTGCGACACACCCTTGCTGAGCGATTGGAATCATTCCCTTGCTGAGTGATTGGGATCATTACCGTGCTGAGTGATTGGTGTCATTTAATGCTGAGTGATTGCGATCACTCCCTTGCTGAGTGATTGGGATCATTCCATTTCCGAGTAATTGGGATCATTCCCTTGCTGAGCGATTGGGATCAATCCCTTGCTGAGTGATTGGGATCATTCACCTGCCGAGCGATTAAGATCATTCCCCTGCTGAGTGATTGAGATCATTCCCTTGCCGAGTGATTGGGATCATGCCCCTGTTGCGTGATTGCGATCACTCCCTTGCTGAGTGATTTGGATCATTCCCTTGCTAAGTGATTGGGATCACACCCTTGCTGAGTGATTTAGTTCATTCACTTGCTGAATGATTAGAATCAGTCCCCTGCTGAGTGATTGCGATCACTCCATTGCTGAGTGATTGGGATCATTCCCTTGCTCAGTGATTGGGATCACTCGCTTGCTGAGTGATTGGGATCATTCACTTGCTGAGTGATGGGGATCATTTTCTTGCCGAGTGATTGCGATCATTCCCTTGCTGAGTGATTGTGATCATTCACTTGCTGAGTGATGGGGATCATTTTCTTGCCGAGTGATTGCGATCATTCCCTTGCTGAGTGATTGTGATCATTCACTTGCTGAGTGAATGGAATCATTTCCTTGCTGAGTGATTGCGATGCTTCCCTTGCTGAGTGATTGGGATCATTCACTTGCTGAGTGATTGTGATCATTCCCTTGCTGAGTGATTGGGATCATTCCCTTGCTGAGTGATTGGGATCATTCACCTGCCGAGTGATTTGGATCATTCCCCTGCCGAGTGATTGAGATCATCCCCTTGCCAAGAGATTGGTATCATGCCCCTCCTGAGTGATTGGAATCACTCCCTTGCTGAGTGATTGGGATCACTCACTTGCTGAGTGATTGGTATCATTTACGTGCCGAGTGATTGCGATCATTCCCTTGCTGAGTGATTGGGATCATTCACTTGCCGAGTGATTGCGATCATTCCCTTGCTGAGTGATTGGGATCATTCACTTGCTGAGTGATTGGGATCAATTCCTTGCTGAGTGATTGGGATCATTCACCTGCCGAGTGATTAATATCATTCCCCTGCCGAGTGATTGAGATCATTCTCTTGCCGAGAGATTGGGATCATGCCCCTGCTGAGCGTTTGGGATCACTCCCTTTCTGAGTGATTATGATCATTCACTTGCCGAGTGATTGCGATCATTCCCTTGCTGAGTGATTGGAATCATCCCCTTGCTGAGTGATTGGCATCATTCCCTTTCTGAGTGAATGCGATCATTCACTTGCTGAGTGATTGGGATCATTCCCTTGCCGAGTGATTGAGATCATTCTCTTGCCGAGTGATTGGGATCATGCCCCTGCTGAATGATTGGGATCACTCCCTTGCCGAGAGATTTGGGATCACTCGCTTGCTGAGTGATTGGGATCTTTCTCTTACCGAGTGATTGGGATCATTCAATTGCCGAGTGATTGGGAGCATTCCCTTCCTGAGTGATGGGGATCATTCACTTGCTGAGTGATTGTGATAATTCCCTTGATGAGTGATTGAGATCATTCCCTTGCTGAGTGATGGGGATCATTCACTTGCTGAGTGATTGTGATAATTCCCTTGATGAGTGATTGGGATCATTCCCTTGCTGAGTGATTGAAATCATTCCCTTGCAGAGTGATTGGGATCATTCCCTTGCTGAGCGATTGGGATCATTCCCTTGCTGAGCGATTGGGATCATTCTCTTGCTGATTGATTGAGATCATTCACCTGCCGAGTGATTAGGACATTCCCCTGCCGAGTGATTGAGATCATTCCCCTGCTGAGTGATTGGGATCACTCGCTTGCTGAGTAATTGGGATCATTCACTTGCTGAGTAATGGGGATCATTCTGTTGCCGAGTGATTGCGATCATTCCCTTGCTGAGTGATTGGAATCATTCCCTTGCTGAGTGATTGGGATCACACCCTTGCTGAGTGGTTGAGGTCATTCACTTGCTGAGTGATTAGAATCATTCCCCTGCTGAGTGAATGCGATCACTCCCTTGCTGAGTGATTGGAATCATTCCCTTGCTGAGTGATTGGCATCATTCCCTTTCTGAGTGAATGCGATCATTCACTTGCTGAGTGATTGGGATGATGCCCATGCTGTGAGATTGGGATCATTCCCTTGCTGAGTAATTGCGATCATTCTCTTGCTGAGTGATTGGGATCATTCCATTGCTGAGTGATTGGGATCATTCCATTGCTGCGTCATTCGGATCATTCACTTGCTGAGTGATGGGGATCATTCACTTGCTGAGAGATTGTGATCATTCCCTTGCTGAGTGATTGGAATCATTCCCTTGCTGAGTGATTGGTATCATTCCCTTTCTGAGTGAATGCGATCATTCACTTGCTGAGTGATTGGGATCACTCATTTGCTGAGTGATTGGGATCATTCCCTTGCTGAGTGATTGGGATCATTCACTTGCTGAGTAATTGTGATCATTCCCTTGCTGAGTGATTGGGATCATTCCCTTGCAGAGCGATTGGGATCATTTCCTTGCTGATTGATTGAGATCATTCACCTGCCGAGTGATTAGGATCATTCCCCTGCCGAGTGATTGAGATCATTCTCTTGCCGAGTGATTGGGATCATGCCCCTGCTGAATGATTGGGATCACTCCCTTGCCGAGTGACTGGAACACTCGCTTGCTGAGTGATTGGGATCATTCTCTTGCCGAGTGATTGGGATCATTCAATTGCCGAGTGATTGGGATCATTCAATTGCCGAGTGATTGGGATCATTCCCTTGCTGAGTGATGGGGATCATTCACTTGCTGAGTGATAGTGATAATTCCCTTGATGAGTGATTGAGATCATTCCCTTGCTGAGTGATGGGGATCATTCACTTGCTGAGTGATTGTGATAATTCCCTTGCTGAGTGATTGAGATCATTCCCTTGCTGAGTGATTGGAACCATTCCCTTGCTGAGTGATTGGCATCATTCCCTTTCTGAGTTAATGCGATCATTCCCTTGATGAGTTATTGGGATCATTCACTTGATGAGTGATTGGGATCACTCCCTTGCTGAGTGATAGGGATCATTCACTTGATGAGTGATTGTGATCACTCCCTTGCTAAGTGATTGGGTCCATTCCCTTGCTGAGTGATTGGAATCATTCCCTTGCTGAGTGATTGCGATGATTCCCTTGCTGAGTGATTGGGATCATTCACTTGCTGAGTGATTGGGATCATTTACTTGCCGAGTGATTGCGATCATTCCCTTGCAGAGTGATTGGGATCATTCACTTGCTGAGTGATTGGGATCAATTCCTTGCTGAGTGATTGGGATCATTCACCTGCCGAGTGATTAATATCATTCCCCTGCCGAGTGATTGAGATCATTCTCTTGCCGAGAGATTGGGATCATGCCCCTGCTGAGTGTTTGGGATCACTCCCTTTCTGAGTGATTATGATCATTCACTTGCTGAGTGATTGGCATCATTCCCTTTCTGAGTGAATGCGATCATTCACTTGCTGAGTGATTGGGATCATTCCCTTGCCGAGTGATTGAGATCATTCTCTTGCCGAGTGATTGGGATCATGCCCCTGCTGAATGATTGGGATCACTCCCTTGCCGAGTGATTTGGGATCACTCGCTTGCTGAGTGATTGGGATCTTTCTCTTACCGAGTGATTGGGATCATTCAATTGCCGAGTGATTGGGAGCATTCCCTTCCTGAGTGATGGGGATCATTCACTTGCTGAGTGATTGTGATAATTCCCTTGATGAGTGATTGAGATCATTCCCTTGCTGAGTGATGGGGATCATTCACTTGCTGAGTGATTGTGATAATTCCCTTGATGAGTGATTGAGATCATTCCCTTGCTGAGTGATTGGAACCATTCCCTTGCTGAGTGATTGGCATCATTCCCTTTCTGAGTTAATGCGATCATTCCCTTGATGAGTTATTGGGATCATTCACTTAATGAGTGATTGGGATCACTCCCTTGCTGAGTGATAGGGATCATTCACTTGATGAGTGATTGTGATCACTCCCTTGCTAAGTGATTGGGTCCATTCCCTTGCTGAGTGATTGGAATCATTCCCTTGCTGAGTGATTGCGATGATTCCCTTGCTGAGTGATTGGGATCATTCACTTGCTGAGTGATTGGGATCATTTACTTGCCGAGTGATTGCGATCATTCCCTTGCTGAGTGATTGGGATCATTCACTTGCTGAGTGATTGGGATCAATTCCTTGCTGAGTGATTGGGATCATTCACCTGCCGAGTGATTAATATCATTCCCCTGCCGAGTGATTGAGATCATTCTCTTGCCGAGAGATTGTGATCATGCCCCTGCTGAGTGTTTGGGATCACTCCCTTGCTGAGTGATTATGATCATTCACTTGCCGAGTGATTGCGATCATTCCCTTGCTGAGTGATTGGAATCATTCCCTTGCTGAGTGATTGGCATCATTCCCTTTCTGAGTGAATGCGATCATTCACTTGCTGAGTGATTGGGATCATTCCCTTGCTGAGTGATTGGGATCATTCACTTGCTGAGTAATTGTGATCATTCCCTTGCTGAGTGATTGGGATCAGTCCCCTGCTGAGTGATTGCGATCACTCCATTGCTGAGTGATTGGAATCATTCCCTTGCTGAGTGATTGGCATCATTCCCTTTCTGAGTGAATGCGATCATTCACTTGCTGAGTGATTGGGATCACTCATTTGCTGAGTGATTGGGATCATTCCCTTGCTGAGTGATTGGGATCATTCACTTGCTGAGTAATTGTGATCATTCCCTTGCTGAGTGATTGGGATCATTCCCTTGCAGAGCGATTGGGATCATTTCCTTGCTGATTGATTGAGATCATTCACCTGCCGAGTGATTAGGATCATTCCCCTGCCGAGTGATTGAGATCATTCTCTTGCCGAGTGATTGGGATCATGCCCCTGCTGAATGATTGGGATCACTCCCTTGCCGAGTGACTGGAACACTCGCTTGCTGAGTGATTGGGATCATTCTCTTGCCGAGTGATTGGGATCATTCAATTGCCGAGTGATTGGGATCATTCCCTTGCTGAGTGATGGGGATCATTCACTTGCTGAGTGATAGTGATAATTCCCTTGATGAGTGATTGAGATCATTCCCTTGCTGAGTGATGGGGATCATTCACTTGCTGAGTGATTGTGATAATTCCCTTGCTGAGTGATTGAGATCATTCCCTTGCTGAGTGATTGGAACCATTCCCTTGCTGAGTGATTGGCATCATTCCCTTTCTGAGTTAATGCGATCATTCCCTTGATGAGTTATTGGGATCATTCACTTGATGAGTGATTGGGATCACTCCCTTGCTGAGTGATAGGGATCATTCACTTGATGAGTGATTGTGATCACTCCCTTGCTAAGTGATTGGGTCCATTCCCTTGCTGAGTGATTGGAATCATTCCCTTGCTGAGTGATTGCGATGATTCCCTTGCTGAGTGATTGGAATCATTCCCTTGCTGAGTGATTGCGATGATTCCCTTGC
Source organism: Pristiophorus japonicus (assembly GCF_044704955.1). Lineage (NCBI taxonomy): Eukaryota > Metazoa > Chordata > Chondrichthyes > Pristiophoridae > Pristiophorus > Pristiophorus japonicus. Next base: position 119,973,240 of record NC_091988.1, on the reverse strand, counting down.
TGAGTGATTGGGATCATTCACTTGCTGAGTGATTGGGATCATTTACTTGCCGAGTGATTGCGATCATTCCCTTGCTGAGTGATTGTGATAATTCCCTTGATGAGTGATTGAGATCATTCCCTTGCTGAGTGATGGGGATCATTCACTTGCTGAGTGATTGTGATAATTCCCTTGATGAGTGATTGAGATCATTCCCTTGCTGAGTGATTGGAACCATTCCCTTGCTGAGTGATTGGCATCATTCCCTTTCTGAGTTAATGCGATCATTCCCTTGATGAGTTATTGGGATCATTCACTTAATGAGTGATTGGGATCACTCCCTTGCTGAGTGATAGGGATCATTCACTTGATGAGTGATTGTGATCACTCCCTTGCTAAGTGATTGGGTCCATTCCCTTGCTGAGTGATTGGAATCATTCCCTTGCTGAGTGATTGCGATGATTCCCTTGCTGAGTGATTGGGATCATTCACTTGCTGAGTGATTGGGATCATTTACTTGCCGAGTGATTGCGATCATTCCCTTGCTGAGTGATTGGGATCATTCACTTGCTGAGTGATTGGGATCAATTCCTTGCTGAGTGATTGGGATCATTCACCTGCCGAGTGATTAATATCATTCCCCTGCCGAGTGATTGAGATCATTCTCTTGCCGAGAGATTGTGATCATGCCCCTGCTGAGTGTTTGGGATCACTCCCTTGCTGAGTGATTATGATCATTCACTTGCCGAGTGATTGCGATCATTCCCTTGCTGAGTGATTGGAATCATTCCCTTGCTGAGTGATTGGCATCATTCCCTTTCTGAGTGAATGCGATCATTCACTTGCTGAGTGATTGGGATCATTCCCTTGCTGAGTGATTGGGATCATTCACTTGCTGAGTAATTGTGATCATTCCCTTGCTGAGTGATTGGGATCAGTCCCCTGCTGAGTGATTGCGATCACTCCATTGCTGAGTGATTGGAATCATTCCCTTGCTGAGTGATTGGCATCATTCCCTTTCTGAGTGAATGCGATCATTCACTTGCTGAGTGATTGGGATCACTCATTTGCTGAGTGATTGGGATCATTCCCTTGCTGAGTGATTGGGATCATTCACTTGCTGAGTAATTGTGATCATTCCCTTGCTGAGTGATTGGGATCATTCCCTTGCAGAGCGATTGGGATCATTTCCTTGCTGATTGATTGAGATCATTCACCTGCCGAGTGATTAGGATCATTCCCCTGCCGAGTGATTGAGATCATTCTCTTGCCGAGTGATTGGGATCATGCCCCTGCTGAATGATTGGGATCACTCCCTTGCCGAGTGACTGGAACACTCGCTTGCTGAGTGATTGGGATCATTCTCTTGCCGAGTGATTGGGATCATTCAATTGCCGAGTGATTGGGATCATTCCCTTGCTGAGTGATGGGGATCATTCACTTGCTGAGTGATAGTGATAATTCCCTTGATGAGTGATTGAGATCATTCCCTTGCTGAGTGATGGGGATCATTCACTTGCTGAGTGATTGTGATAATTCCCTTGCTGAGTGATTGAGATCATTCCCTTGCTGAGTGATTGGAACCATTCCCTTGCTGAGTGATTGGCATCATTCCCTTTCTGAGTTAATGCGATCATTCCCTTGATGAGTTATTGGGATCATTCACTTGATGAGTGATTGGGATCACTCCCTTGCTGAGTGATAGGGATCATTCACTTGATGAGTGATTGTGATCACTCCCTTGCTAAGTGATTGGGTCCATTCCCTTGCTGAGTGATTGGAATCATTCCCTTGCTGAGTGATTGCGATGATTCCCTTGCTGAGTGATTGGGATCATTCACTTGCTGAGTGATTGGGATCATTTACTTGCCGAGTGATTGCGATCATTCCCTTGCAGAGTGATTGGGATCATTCACTTGCTGAGTGATTGGGATCAATTCCTTGCTGAGTGATTGGGATCATTCACCTGCCGAGTGATTAATATCATTCCCCTGCCGAGTGATTGAGATCATTCTCTTGCCGAGAGATTGGGATCATGCCCCTGCTGAGTGTTTGGGATCACTCCCTTTCTGAGTGATTATGATCATTAACTTGCCGAGTGATTGCGATCATTCCCTTGCTGAGTGATTGGAATCATCCCCTTGCTGAGTGATTGGCATCATTCCCTTTCTGAGTGAATGCGATCATTCACTTGCTGAGTGATTGGGATCATTCCCTTGCCGAGTGATTGAGATCATTCTCTTGCCGAGTGATTGGGATCATGCCCCTGCTGAATGATTGGGATCACTCCCTTGCCGAGTGATTTGGGATCACTCGCTTGCTGAGTGATTGGGATCTTTCTCTTACCGAGTGATTGGGATCATTCAATTGCCGAGTGATTGGGAGCATTCCCTTCCTGAGTGATGGGGATCATTCACTTGCTGAGTGATTGTGATAATTCCCTTGATGAGTGATTGAGATCATTCCCTTGCTGAGTGATGGGGATCATTCACTTGCTGAGTGATTGTGATAATTCCCTTGATGAGTGTTTGAGATCATTCCCTTGCTGAGTGATTGGAACCATTCCCTTGCTGAGTGATTGGCATCATTCCCTTTCTGAGTTAATGCGATCATTCCCTTGATGAGTTATTGGGATCATTCACTTAATGAGTGATTGGGATCACTCCCTTGCTGAGTGATAGGGATCATTCACTTGATGAGTGATTGTGATCACTCCCTTGCTAAGTGATTGGGTCCATTCCCTTGCTGAGTGATTGGAATCATTCCCTTGCTGAGTGATTGCGATGATTCCCTTGCTGAGTGATTGGGATCATTCACTTGCTGAGTGATTGGGATCATTTACTTGCCGAGTGATTGCGATCATTCCCTTGCTGAGTGATTGGGATCATTCACTTGCTGAGTGATTGGGATCAATTCCTTGCTGAGTGATTGGGATCATTCACCTGCCGAGTGATTAATATCATTCCCCTGCCGAGTGATTGAGATCATTCTCTTGCCGAGAGATTGGGATCATGCCCCTGCTGAGTGTTTGGGATCACTCCCTTGCTGAGTGATTATGATCATTCACTTGCCGAGTGATTGCGATCATTCCCTTGCTGAGTGATTGGAATCATTCCCTTGCTGAGTGATTGGCATCATTCCCTTTCTGAGTGAATGCGATCATTCACTTGCTGAGTGATTGGGATCATTCCCTTGCTGAGTGATTGGGATCATTCACTTGCTGAGTAATTGTGATCATTCCCTTGCTGAGTGATTGGGATCATTCCCTTGCTGAGTGATTGAAATCATTCCCTTGCAGAGTGATTGGGATCATTCCCTTGCTGAGCGATTGGGATCATTCCCTTGCTGAGTGATTGAAATCATTCCCTTGCAGAGTGATTGGGATCATTCCCTTGCTGAGCGATTGGGATCATTCAATTGCCGAGTGATTGGGAGCATTCCCTTCCTGAGTGATGGGGATCATTCACTTGCTGAGTGATTGTGATAATTCCCTTGATGAGTGATTGAGATCATTCCCTTGCTGAGTGATGGGGATCATTCACTTGCTGAGTGATAGTGATAATTCCCTTGATGAGTGATTGAGATCATTCCCTTGCTGAGTGATTGGAACCATTCCCTTGCTGAGTGATTGGCATCATTCCCTTTCTGAGTTAATGCGATCATTCCCTTGATGAGTTATTGGGATCATTCACTTAATGAGTGATTGGGATCACTCCCTTGCTGAGTGATAGGGATCATTCACTTGATGAGTGATTGTGATCACTCCCTTGCTAAGTGATTGGGTCCATTCCCTTGCTGAGTGATTGGAATCATTCCCTTGCTGAGTGATTGCGATGATTCCCTTGCTGAGTGATTGGGATCATTCACCTGCCGAGTGATTAATATCATTCCCCTGCCGAGTGATTGAGATCATTCTCTTGCCGAGAGATTGGGATCATGCCCCTGCTGAGTGTTTGGGATCACTCCCTTGCTGAGTGATTATGATCATTCACTTGCCGAGTGATTGCGATCATTCCCTTGCTGAGTGATTGGAATCATTCCCTTGCTGAGTGATTGGCATCATTCCCTTTCTGAGTGAATGCGATCATTCACTTGCTGAGTGATTGGGATCATTCCCTTGCTGAGTGATTGGGATCATTCACTTGCTGAGTAATTGTGATCATTCCCTTGCTGAGTGATTGGGATCATTCCCTTGCTGAGTGATTGAAATCATTCCCTTGCAGAGTGATTGGGATCATTCCCTTGCTGAGCGATTGGGATCATTCCCTTGCTGAGTGATTGAAATCATTCCCTTGCAGAGTGATTGGGATCATTCCCTTGCTGAGCGATTGGGATCATTCCCTTGCTGAGCGATTGGGATCATTCTCTTGCTGATTGATTGAGATCATTCACCTGCCGAGTGATTAGGACATTCCCCTGCCGAGTGATTGAGATCATTCCCCTGCTGAGTGATTGGGATCACTCGCTTGCTGAGTAATTGGGATCATTCACTTGCTGAGTAATGGGGATCATTCTGTTGCCGAGTGATTGCGATCATTCCCTTGCTGAGTGATTGGAATCATTCCCTTGCTGAGTGATTGGCATCATTCCCTTTCTGAGTGAATGCGATCATTCACTTGCTGAGTGATTGGGATGATGCCCATGCTGTGAGATTGGGATCATTCCCTTGCTGAGTAATTGCGATCATTCTCTTGCTGAGTGATTGGGATCATTCCATTGCTGAGTGATTGGGATCATTCAATTGCCGAGTGATTGGGATCATTCCCTTGCTGAGTGATGGGGATCATTCACTTGCTGAGTGATTGTGATAATTCCCTTGATGAGTGATTGAGATCATTCCCTTGCTGAGTAATTGCGATCATTCTCTTGCTGAGTGATTGGGATCATTCCATTGCTGAGTGATTGGGATCATTCACTTGCTGAGTGATTGGGATCATTTACTTGCCGAGTGATTGCGATCATTCCCTTGCTGAGTGATTGGGATCATTCACTTGCTGAGTGATTGGGATCAATTCCTTGCTGAGTGATTGGGATCATTCACCTGCCGAGTGATTAATATCATTCCCCTGCCGAGTGATTGAGATCATTCTCTTGCCGAGAGATTGTGATCATGCCCCTGCTGAGTGTTTGGAATCACTCCCTTGCTGAGTGATTATGATCATTCACTTGCCGAGTGATTGCGATCATTCCCTTGCTGAGTGATTGGAATCATTCCCTTGCTGAGTGATTGGCATCATTCCCTTTCTGAGTGAATGCGATCATTCACTTGCTGAGTGATTGGGATCATTCCCTTGCTGAGTGATTGGGATCATTCACTTGCTGAGTAATTGTGATCATTCCCTTGCTGAGTGATTGGGATCATTCCCTTGCTGAGTGATTGAAATCATTCCCTTGCAGAGTGATTGGGATCATTCCCTTGCTGAGCGATTGGGATCATTCCCTTGCTGAGTGATTGAAATCATTCCCTTGCAGAGTGATTGGGATCATTCCCTTGCTGAGCGATTGGGATCATTCCCTTGCTGAGCGATTGGGATCATTCTCTTGCTGATTGATTGAGATCATTCACCTGCCGAGTGATTAGGACATTCCCCTGCCGAGTGATTGAGATCATTCCCCTGCTGAGTGATTGGGATCACACCCTTGCTGAGTGGTTGAGGTCATTCACTTGCTGAGTGATTAGAATCATTCCCCTGCTGAGTGAATGCGATCACTCCCTTGCTGAGTGATTGGAATCATTCCCTTGCTGAGTGATTGGCATCATTCCCTTTCTGAGTGAATGCGATCATTCACTTGCTGAGTGATTGGGATGATGCCCATGCTGTGAGATTGGGATCATTCCCTTGCTGAGTAATTGCGATCATTCTCTTGCTGAGTGATTGGGATCATTCCATTGCTGAGTGATTGGGATCATTCAATTGCCGAGTGATTGGGATCATTCCCTTGCTGAGTGATGGGGATCATTCACTTGCTGAGTGATTGTGATAATTCCCTTGATGAGTGATTGAGCTCATTCCCTTGCTGAGTGATTGTGATCATTCACTTGCTCAGTGATTGTGATCATTCCCTTGCTGAGTGATTGGGATCATTCCCTTGCTGAGCGATTGGGATCATTCGCTTGCTGAGTGATTGGGATCATTCACCTGCCGAGTGATTAGGATCATTCCCCTGCCGAGTGATTGAGATCATTCCCTTGCCAAGAGATTGGAATCATGCCCCTCCTGATTGATTGGAATCCCTCCCTTGCTGAGTGATTGCGATCACTCGCTTGCTGAGTGATTGGTATCATTCTCTTGCCGAGTGATTGGGATCATTCCCTTGCTGACTGATGGGCATCATTCACTTGCTGAGTGATTGGAATCATTCCCTTGCTGAGTGATTGGCTTCATTCCCTTTCTGAGTGAATGTGATCATTCACTTGCTGAGTGATTGGGATCATTCCCTTGCTGAGTAATTGTGATCATTCCCTTGCTGAGTGATTGCGATCACTCCCTTGCTGAGTGATTGGGATCATTCTCTTGCTGAGTGATTGGGATCAATTCCTTGCTGAGTGATTGGGATCATTCACCTGCCGAGTGATTAATATCATTCCCCTGCCGAGTGATTGAGATCATTCTCTTGCCGAGAGATTGGGATCATGCCCCTGCTGAGTGTTTGGGATCACTCCCTTTCTGAGTGATTATGATCATTCACTTGCCGAGTGATTGCGATCATTCCCTTGCTGAGTGATTGGAATCATCCCCTTGCTGAGTGATTGGCATCATTCCCTTTCTGAGTGAATGCGATCATTCACTTGCTGAGTGATTGGGATCATTCCCTTGCCGAGTGATTGAGATCATTCTCTTGCCGAGTGATTGGGATCATGCCCCTGCTGAATGATTGGGATCACTCCCTTGCCGAGTGATTTGGGATCACTCGCTTGCTGAGTGATTGGGATCTTTCTCTTACCGAGTGATTGGGATCATTCAATTGCCGAGTGATTGGGAGCATTCCCTTCCTGAGTGATGGGGATCATTCACTTGCTGAGTGATTGTGATAATTCCCTTGATGAGTGATTGAGATCATTCCCTTGCTGAGTGATGGGGATCATTCACTTGCTGAGTGATTGTGATAATTCCCTTGATGAGTGATTGAGATCATTCCCTTGCTGAGTGATTGGAACCATTCCCTTGCTGAGTGATTGGCATCATTCCCTTTCTGAGTTAATGCGATCATTCCCTTGATGAGTTATTGGGATCATTCACTTGATGAGTGATTGGGATCACTCCCTTGCTGAGTGATAGGGATCATTCACTTGATGAGTGATTGTGATCACTCCCTTGCTAAGTGATTGGGTCCATTCCCTTGCTGAGTGATTGGAATCATTCCCTTGCTGAGTGATTGCGATGATTCCCTTGCTGAGTGATTGGGATCATTCACTTGCTGAGTGATTGGGATCATTTACTTGCCGAGTGATTGCGATCATTCCCTTGCTGAGTGATTGGGATCATTCACTTGCTGAGTCATTGGGATCAATTCCTTGCTGAGTGATTGGGATCATTCACCTGCCGAGTGATTAATATCATTCCCCTGCCGAGTGATTGATATCATTCTCTTGCCGAGAGATTGGGATCGTGCCCCTGCTGAGTGTTTGGGATCACTCCCTTGCTGAGTGATTATGATCATTCACTTGCCGAGTGATTGCGATCATTCCCTTGCTGAGTGATTGGAATCATTCCCTTGCTGAGTGATTGGCATCATTCCCTTTCTGAGTGAATGCGATCATTCACTTGCTGAGTGATTGGGATCATTCCCTTGCTGAGTGATTGGGATCATTCACTTGCTGAGTAATTGTGATCATTCCCTTGCTGAGTGATTGGGATCATTCCCTTGCTGAGTGATTGAAATCATTCCCTTGCAGAGTGATTGGGATCATTCCCTTGCTGAGCGATTGGGATCATTCCCTTGCTGAGTGATTGAAATCATTCCCTTGCAGAGTGATTGGGATCATTCCCTTGCTGAGCGATTGGGATCATTCCCTTGCTGAGCGATTGGGATCATTCTCTTGCTGATTGATTGAGATCATTCACCTGCCGAGTGATTAGGACATTCCCCTGCCGAGTGATTGAGATCATTCCCCTGCTGAGTGATTGGGATCACTCGCTTGCTGAGTAATTGGGATCATTCACTTGCTGAGTAATGGGGATCATTCTGTTGCCGAGTGATTGCGATCATTCCCTTGCTGAGTGATTGGAATCATTCCCTTGCTGAGTGATTGGGATCACACCCTTGCTGAGTGGTTGAGGTCATTCACTTGCTGAGTGATTAGAATCATTCCCCTGCTGAGTGAATGCGATCACTCCCTTGCTGAGTGATTGGAATCATTCCCTTGCTGAGTGATTGGCATCATTCCCTTTCTGAGTGAATGCGATCATTCACTTGCTGAGTGATTGGGATGATGCCCATGCTGTGAGATTGGGATCATTCCCTTGCTGAGTAATTGCGATCATTCTCTTGCTGAGTGATTGGGATCATTCCATTGCTGAGTGATTGGGATCATTCCATTGCTGCGTCATTCGGATCATTCACTTGCTGAGTGATGGGGATCATTCACTTGCTGAGAGATTGTGATCATTCCCTTGCTGAGTGATTGGAATCATTCCCTTGCTGAGTGATTGGCATCATTCCCTTTCTGAGTGAATGCGATCATTCACTTGCTGAGTGATTGGGATCACTCATTTGCTGAGTGATTGGGATCATTCCCTTGCTGAGTGATTGGGATCATTCACTTGCTGAGTAATTGTGATCATTCCCTTGCTGAGTGATTGGGATCATTCCCTTGCAGAGCGATTGGGATCATTTCCTTGCTGATTGATTGAGATCATTCACCTGCCGAGTGATTAGGATCATTCCCCTGCCGAGTGATTGAGATCATTCTCTTGCCGAGTGATTGGGATCATGCCCCTGCTGAATGATTGGGATCACTCCCTTGCCGAGTGATTGGAACACTCGCTTGCTGAGTGATTGGGATCATTCTCTTGCCGAGTGATTGGGATCATTCAATTGCCGAGTGATTGGGATCATTCCCTTGCTGAGTGATGGGGATCATTCACTTGCTGAGTGATAGTGATAATTCCCTTGATGAGTGATTGAGATCATTCCCTTGCTGAGTGATGGGGATCATTCACTTGCTGAGTGATTGTGATAATTCCCTTGCTGAGTGATTGAGATCATTCCCTTGCTGAGTGATTGGAACCATTCCCTTGCTGAGTGATTGGCATCATTCCCTTTCTGAGTTAATGCGATCATTCCCTTGATGAGTTATTGGGATCATTCACTTGATGAGTGATTGGGATCACTCCCTTGCTGAGTGATAGGGATCATTCACTTGATGAGTGATTGTGATCACTCCCTTGCTAAGTGATTGGGTCCATTCCCTTGCTGAGTGATTGGAATCATTCCCTTGCTGAGTGATTGCGATGATTCCCTTGCTGAGTGATTGGGATCATTCACTTGCTGAGTGATTGGGATCATTTACTTGCCGAGTGATTGCGATCATTCCCTTGCTGAGTGATTGGGATCATTCACTTGCTGAGTCATTGGGATCAATTCCTTGCTGAGTGATTGGGATCATTCACTTGCTGAGTGATTGGGATCAATTCCTTGCTGAGTGATTGGGATCATTCACCTGCCGAGTGATTAATATCATTCCCCTGCCGAGTGATTGAGATCATTCTCTTGCCGAGAGATTGGGATCATGCCCCTGCTGAGTGTTTGGGATCACTCCCTTTCTGAGTGATTATGATCATTCACTTGCCGAGTGATTGCGATCATTCCCTTGCTGAGTGATTGGAATCATCCCCTTGCTGAGTGATTGGCATCATTCCCTTTCTGAGTGAATGCGATCATTCACTTGCTGAGTGATTGGGATCATTCCCTTGCCGAGTGATTGAGATCATTCTCTTGCCGAGTGATTGGGATCATGCCCCTGCTGAATGATTGGGATCACTCCCTTGCCGAGTGATTTGGGATCACTCGCTTGCTGAGTGATTGGGATCTTTCTCTTACCGAGTGATTGGGATCATTCAATTGCCGAGTGATTGGGAGCATTCCCTTCCTGAGTGATGGGGATCATTCACTTGCTGAGTGATTGTGATAATTCCCTTGATGAGTGATTGAGATCATTCCCTTGCTGAGTGATGGGGATCATTCACTTGCTGAGTGATTGTGATAATTCCCTTGATGAGTGATTGAGATCATTCCCTTGCTGAGTGATTGGAACCATTCCCTTGCTGAGTGATTGGCATCATTCCCTTTCTGAGTTAATGCGATCATTCCCTTGATGAGTTATTGGGATCATTCACTTAATGAGTGATTGGGATCACTCCCTTGCTGAGTGATAGGGATCATTCACTTGATGAGTGATTGTGATCACTCCCTTGCTAAGTGATTGGGTCCATTCCCTTGCTGAGTGATTGGAATCATTCCCTTACTGAGTGATTGCGATGATTCCCTTGCTGAGTGATTGGGATCATTCACTTGCTGAGTGATTGGGATCATTTACTTGCCGAGTGATTGCGATCATTCCCTTGCTGAGTGATTGAGATCATTCCCTTGCTGAGTAATTGCGATCATTCTCTTGCTGAGTGATTGGGATCATTCCATTGCTGAGTGATTGGGATCATTCACTTGCTGAGTGATTGGGATCATTTACTTGCCGAGTGATTGCGATCATTCCCTTGCTGAGTGATTGGGATCATTCACTTGCTGAGTGATTGGGATCAATTCCTTGCTGAGTGATTGGGATCATTCACCTGCCGAGTGATTAATATCATTCCCCTGCCGAGTGATTGAGATCATTCTCTTGCCGAGAGATTGTGATCATGCCCCTGCTGAGTGTTTGGGATCACTCCCTTGCTGAGTGATTATGATCATTCACTTGCCGAGTGATTGCGATCATTCCCTTGCTGAGTGATTGGAATCATTCCCTTGCTGAGTGATTGGCATCATTCCCTTTCTGAGTGAATGCGATCATTCACTTGCTGAGTGATTGGGATCATTCCCTTGCTGAGTGATTGGGATCATTCACTTGCTGAGTAATTGTGATCATTCGCTTGCTGAGTGATTGGGATCATTCCCTTGCTGAGTGATTGAAATCATTCCCTTGCAGAGTGATTGGGATCATTCCCTTGCTGAGCGATTGGGATCATTCCCTTGCTGAGTGATTGAAATCATTCCCTTGCAGAGTGATTGTGATCATTCCCTTACTGAGCGATTGGGATCATTCCCTTGCTGAGCGATTGGGATCATTCTCTTGCTGATTGATTGAGATCATTCACCTGCCGAGTGATTAGGACATTCCCCTGCCGAGTGATTGAGATCATTCCCCTGCTGAGTGATTGGGATCACACCCTTGCTGAGTGGTTGAGGTCATTCACTTGCTGAGTGATTAGAATCATTCCCCTGCTGAGTGAATGCGATCACTCCCTTGCTGAGTGATTGGAATCATTCCCTTGCTGAGTGATTGGCATCATTCCCTTTCTGAGTGAATGCGATCATTCACTTGCTGAGTGATTGGGATGATGCCCATGCTGTGAGATTGGGATCATTCCCTTGCTGAGTAATTGCGATCATTCTCTTGCTGAGTGATTGGGATCATTCCATTGCTGAGTGATTGGGATCATTCAATTGCCGAGTGATTGGGATCATTCCCTTGCTGAGTGATGGGGATCATTCACTTGCTGAGTGATTGTGATAATTCCCTTGAAGAGTGATTGAGCTCATTCCCTTGCTGAGTGATTGTGATCATTCACTTGCTCAGTGATTGTGATCATTCCCTTGCTGAGTGATTGGGATCATTCCCTTGCTGAGCGATTGGGATCATTCGCTTGCTGAGTGATTGGGATCATTCACCTGCCGAGTGATTAGGATCATTCCCCTGCCGAGTGATTGAGATCATTCCCTTGCCAAGAGATTGGAATCATGCCCCTCCTGATTGATTGGAATCCCTCCCTTGCTGAGTGATTGCGATCACTCGCTTGCTGAGTGATTGGTATCATTCTCTTGCCGAGTGATTGGGATCATTCCCTTGCTGACTGATGGGCATCATTCACTTGCTGAGTGATTGGAATCATTCCCTTGCTGAGTGATTGGCTTCATTCCCTTTCTGAGTGAATGCGATCATTCACTTGCTGAGTGATTGGGATCATTCCCTTGCTGAGTAATTGTGATCATTCCCTTGCTGAGTGATTGCGATCACTCCCTTGCTGAGTGATTGGGATCATTCTCTTGCTGAGTGATTGGGATCAATTCCTTGCTGAGTGATTGGGATCATTCACCTGCCGAGTGATTAATATCATTCCCCTGCCGAGTGATTGAGATCATTCTCTTGCCGAGAGATTGGGATCATGCCCCTGCTGAGTGTTTGGGATCACTCCCTTTCTGAGTGATTATGATCATTCACTTGCCGAGTGATTGCGATCATTCCCTTGCTGAGTGATTGGAATCATCCCCTTGCTGAGTGATTGGCATCATTCCCTTTCTGAGTGAATGCGATCATTCACTTGCTGAGTGATTGGGATCATTCCCTTGCCGAGTGATTGAGATCATTCTCTTGCCGAGTGATTGGGATCATGCCCCTGCTGAATGATTGGGATCACTCCCTTGCCGAGTGATTTGGGATCACTCGCTTGCTGAGTGATTGGGATCTTTCTCTTACCGAGTGATTGGGATCATTCAATTGCCGAGTGATTGGGAGCATTCCCTTCCTGAGTGATGGGGATCATTCACTTGCTGAGTGATTGTGATAATTCCCTTGATGAGTGATTGAGATCATTCCCTTGCTGAGTGATGGGGATCATTCACTTGCTGAGTGATTGTGATAATTCCCTTGATGAGTGATTGAGATCATTCCCTTGCTGAGTGATTGGAACCATTCCCTTGCTGAGTGATTGCGATGATTCCCTTGCTGAGTGATTGGGATCATTCACTTGCTGAGTGATTGGGATCATTTACTTGCCGAGTGATTGCGATCATTCCCTTGCTGAGTGATTGGGATCATTCACTTGCTGAGTCATTGGGATCAATTCCTTGCTGAGTGATTGGGATCATTCACCTGCCGAGTGATTAATATCATTCCCCTGCCGAGTGATTGATATCATTCTCTTGCCGAGAGATTGGGATCGTGCCCCTGCTGAGTGTTTGGGATCACTCCCTTGCTGAGTGATTATGATCATTCACTTGCCGAGTGATTGCGATCATTCCCTTGCTGAGTGATTGGAATCATTCCCTTGCTGAGTGATTGGCATCATTCCCTTTCTGAGTGAATGCGATCATTCACTTGCTGAGTGATTGGGATCATTCCCTTGCTGAGTGATTGGGATCATTCACTTGCTGAGTAATTGTGATCATTCCCTTGCTGAGTGATTGGGATCATTCCCTTGCTGAGTGATTGAAATCATTCCCTTGCAGAGTGATTGGGATCATTCCCTTGCTGAGCGATTGGGATCATTCCCTTGCTGAGTGATTGAAATCATTCCCTTGCAGAGTGATTGGGATCATTCCCTTGCTGAGCGATTGGGATCATTCCCTTGCTGAGCGATTGGGATCATTCTCTTGCTGATTGATTGAGATCATTCACCTGCCGAGTGATTAGGACATTCCCCTGCCGAGTGATTGAGATCATTCCCCTGCTGAGTGATTGGGATCACTCGCTTGCTGAGTAATTGGGATCATTCACTTGCTGAGTAATGGGGATCATTCTGTTGCCGAGTGATTGCGATCATTCCCTTGCTGAGTGATTGGAATCATTCCCTTGCTGAGTGATTGGGATCACACCCTTGCTGAGTGGTTGAGGTCATTCACTTGCTGAGTGATTAGAATCATTCCCCTGCTGAGTGAATGCGATCACTCCCTTGCTGAGTGATTGGAATCATTCCCTTGCTGAGTGATTGGCATCATTCCCTTTCTGAGTGAATGCGATCATTCACTTGCTGAGTGATTGGGATGATGCCCATGCTGTGAGATTGGGATCATTCCCTTGCTGAGTAATTGCGATCATTCTCTTGCTGAGTGATTGGGATCATTCCATTGCTGAGTGATTGGGATCATTCCATTGCTGCGTCATTCGGATCATTCACTTGCTGAGTGATGGGGATCATTCACTTGCTGAGAGATTGTGATCATTCCCTTGCTGAGTGATTGGAATCATTCCCTTGCTGAGTGATTGGCATCATTCCCTTTCTGAGTGAATGCGATCATTCACTTGCTGAGTGATTGGGATCACTCATTTGCTGAGTGATTGGGATCATTCCCTTGCTGAGTGATTGGGATCATTCACTTGCTGAGTAATTGTGATCATTCCCTTGCTGAGTGATTGGGATCATTCCCTTGCAGAGCGATTGGGATCATTTCCTTGCTGATTGATTGAGATCATTCACCTGCCGAGTGATTAGGATCATTCCCCTGCCGAGTGATTGAGATCATTCTCTTGCCGAGTGATTGGGATCATGCCCCTGCTGAATGATTGGGATCACTCCCTTGCCGAGTGATTGGAACACTCGCTTGCTGAGTGATTGGGATCATTCTCTTGCCGAGTGATTGGGATCATTCAATTGCCGAGTGATTGGGATCATTCCCTTGCTGAGTGATGGGGATCATTCACTTGCTGAGTGATAGTGATAATTCCCTTGATGAGTGATTGAGATCATTCCCTTGCTGAGTGATGGGGATCATTCACTTGCTGAGTGATTGTGATAATTCCCTTGCTGAGTGATTGAGATCATTCCCTTGCTGAGTGATTGGAACCATTCCCTTGCTGAGTGATTGGCATCATTCCCTTTCTGAGTTAATGCGATCATTCCCTTGATGAGTTATTGGGATCATTCACTTGATGAGTGATTGGGATCACTCCCTTGCTGAGTGATAGGGATCATTCACTTGATGAGTGATTGTGATCACTCCCTTGCTAAGTGATTGGGTCCATTCCCTTGCTGAGTGATTGGAATCATTCCCTTGCTGAGTGATTGCGATGATTCCCTTGCTGAGTGATTGGGATCATTCACTTGCTGAGTGATTGGGATCATTTACTTGCCGAGTGATTGCGATCATTCCCTTGCTGAGTGATTGGGATCATTCACTTGCTGAGTGATTGGGATCAATTCCTTGCTGAGTGATTGGGATCATTCACCTGCCGAGTGATTAATATCATTCCCCTGCCGAGTGATTGAGATCATTCTCTTGCCGAGAGATTGGGATCATGCCCCTGCTGAGTGTTTGGGATCACTCCCTTTCTGAGTGATTATGATCATTCACTTGCCGAGTGATTGCGATCATTCCCTTGCTGAGTGATTGGAATCATCCCCTTGCTGAGTGATTGGCATCATTCCCTTTCTGAGTGAATGCGATCATTCACTTGCTGAGTGATTGGGATCATTCCCTTGCCGAGTGATTGAGATCATTCTCTTGCCGAGTGATTGGGATCATGCCCCTGCTGAATGATTGGGATCACTCCCTTGCCGAGTGATTTGGGATCACTCGCTTGCTGAGTGATTGGGATCTTTCTCTTACCGAGTGATTGGGATCATTCAATTGCCGAGTGATTGGGAGCATTCCCTTCCTGAGTGATGGGGATCATTCACTTGCTGAGTGATTGTGATAATTCCCTTGATGAGTGATTGAGATCATTCCCTTGCTGAGTGATGGGGATCATTCACTTGCTGAGTGATTGTGATAATTCCCTTGATGAGTGATTGAGATCATTCCCTTGCTGAGTGATTGGAACCATTCCCTTGCTGAGTGATTGGCATCATTCCCTTTCTGAGTTAATGCGATCATTCCCTTGATGAGTTATTGGGATCATTCACTTAATGAGTGATTGGGATCACTCCCTTGCTGAGTGATAGGGATCATTCACTTGATGAGTGATTGTGATCACTCCCTTGCTAAGTGATTGGGTCCATTCCCTTGCTGAGTGATTGGAATCATTCCCTTACTGAGTGATTGCGATGATTCCCTTGCTGAGTGATTGGGATCATTCACTTGCTGAGTGATTGGGATCATTTACTTGCCGAGTGATTGCGATCATTCCCTTGCTGAGTGATTGGGATCATTCACTTGCTGAGTGATTGGGATCAATTCCTTGCTGAGTGATTGGGATCATTCACCTGCCGAGTGATTAATATCATTCCCCTGCCGAGTGATTGAAATCATTCCCTTGCAGAGTGATTGGGATCATTCCCTTGCTGAGCGATTGGGATCATTCCCTTGCTGAGTGATTGAAATCATTCCCTTGCAGAGTGATTGGGATCATTCCCTTGCTGAGCGATTGGGATCATTCCCTTGCTGAGCGATTGGGATCATTCTCTTGCTGATTGATTGAGATCATTCACCTGCCGAGTGATTAGGACATTCCCCTGCCGAGTGATTGAGGTCATTCCCCTGCTGAGTGATTGGGATCACTCGCTTGCTGAGTAATTGGGATCATTCACTTGCTGAGTAATGGGGATCATTCTGTTGCCGAGTGATTGCGATCATTCCCTTGCTGAGTGATTGGAATCATTCCCTTGCTGAGTGATTGGCATCATTCCCTTTCTGAGTGAATGCGATCATTCACTTGCTGAGTGATTGGGATGATGCCCATGCTGTGAGGTTGGGATCATTCCCTTGCTGAGTAATTGCGATCATTCTCTTGCTGAGTGATTGGGATCATTCCATTGCTGAGTGATTGGGATCATTCAATTGCCGAGTGATTGGGATCATTCCCTTGCTGAGTGATGGGGATCATTCACTTGCTGAGTGATTGTGATAATTCCCTTGATGAGTGATTGAGATCATTCCCTTGCTGAGTAATTGCGATCATTCTCTTGCTGAGTGATTGGGATCATTCCATTGCTGAGTGATTGGGATCATTCACTTGCTGAGTGATTGGGATCATTTACTTGCCGAGTGATTGCGATCATTCCCTTGCTGAGTGATTGGGATCATTCACTTGCTGAGTGATTGGGATCAATTCCTTGCTGAGTGATTGGGATCATTCACCTGCCGAGTGATTAATATCATTCCCCTGCCGAGTGATTGAGATCATTCTCTTGCCGAGAGATTGTGATCATGCCCCCTGCTGAGTGTTTGGGATCACTCCCTTGCTGAGTGATTATGATCATTCACTTGCCGAGTGATTGCGATCATTCCCTTGCTGAGTGATTGGAATCATTCCCTTGCTGAGTGATTGGCATCATTCCCTTTCTGAGTGAATGCGATCATTCACTTGCTGAGTGATTGGGATCATTCCCTTGCTGAGTGATTGGGATCATTCACTTGCTGAGTAATTGTGATCATTCCCTTGCTGAGTGATTGGGATCATTCCCTTGCTGAGTGATTGAAATCATTCCCTTGCAGAGTGATTGGGATCATTCCCTTGCTGAGCGATTGGGATCATTCCCTTGCTGAGTGATTGAAATCATTCCCTTGCAGAGTGATTGGGATCATTCCCTTGCTGAGCGATTGGGATCATTCCCTTGCTGAGCGATTGGGATCATTCTCTTGCTGATTGATTGAGATCATTCACCTGCCGAGTGATTAGGACATTCCCCTGCCGAGTGATTGAGATCATTCCCCTGCTGAGTGATTGGGATCACTCGCTTGCTGAGTAATTGGGATCATTCACTTGCTGAGTAATGGGGATCATTCTGTTGCCGAGTGATTGCGATCATTCCCTTGCTGAGTGATTGGAATCATTCCCTTGCTGAGTGATTGGGATCACACCCTTGCTGAGTGGTTGAGGTCATTCACTTGCTGAGTGATTAGAATCATTCCCCTGCTGAGTGAATGCGATCACTCCCTTGCTGAGTGATTGGAATCATTCCCTTGCTGAGTGATTGGCATCATTCCCTTTCTGAGTGAATGCGATCATTCACTTGCTGAGTGATTGGGATGATGCCCATGCTGTGAGATTGGGATCATTCCCTTGCTGAGTAATTGCGATCATTCTCTTGCTGAGTGATTGGGATCATTCCATTGCTGAGTGATTGGGATCATTCCATTGCTGCGTCATTCGGATCATTCACTTGCTGAGTGATGGGGATCATTCACTTGCTGAGAGATTGTGATCATTCCCTTGCTGAGTGATTGGAATCATTCCCTTGCTGAGTGATTGGCATCATTCCCTTTCTGAGTGAATGCGATCATTCACTTGCTGAGTGATTGGGATCATTCCCTTGCTGAGTGATTGGGATCATTCACTTGCTGAGTAATTGTGATCATTCCCTTGCTGAGTGATTGGGATCATTCCCTTGCAGAGCGATTGGGATCATTTCCTTGCTGATTGATTGAGATCATTCACCTGCCGAGTGATTAGGATCATTCCCCTGCCGAGTGATTGAGATCATTCTCTTGCCGAGTGATTGGGATCATGCCCCTGCTGAATGATTGGGATCACTCCCTTGCCGAGTGATTGGAACACTCGCTTGCTGAGTGATTGGGATCATTCTCTTGCCGAGTGATTGGGATCATTCAATTGCCGAGTGATTGGGATCATTCCCTTGCTGAGTGATGGGGATCATTCACTTGCTGAGTGATAGTGATAATTCCCTTGATGAGTGATTGAGATCATTCCCTTGCTGAGTGATGGGGATCATTCACTTGCTGAGTGATTGTGATAATTCCCTTGCTGAGTGATTGAGATCATTCCCTTGCTGAGTGATTGGAACCATTCCCTTGCTGAGTGATTGGCATCATTCCCTTTCTGAGTTAATGCGATCATTCCCTTGATGAGTTATTGGGATCATTCACTTGATGAGTGATTGGGATCACTCCCTTGCTGAGTGATAGGGATCATTCACTTGATGAGTGATTGTGATCACTCCCTTGCTAAGTGATTGGGTCCATTCCCTTGCTGAGTGATTGGAATCATTCCCTTGCTGAGTGATTGCGGTGATTCCCTTGCTGAGTGATTGGGATCATTCACTTGCTGAGTGATTGGGATCATTTACTGGCCGAGTGATTGCGATCATTCCCTTGCTGAGTGATTGGGATCATTCACTTGCTGAGTGATTGGGATCAATTCCTTGCTGAGTGATTGGGATCATTCACCTGCCGAGTGATTAATATCATTCCCCTGCCGAGTGATTGAGATCATTCTCTTGCCGAGAGATTGGGATCATGCCCCTGCTGAGTGTTTGGGATCACTCCCTTTCTGAGTGATTATGATCATTCACTTGCCGAGTGATTGCGATCATTCCCTTGCTGAGTGATTGGAATCATCCCCTTGCTGAGTGATTGGCATCATTCCCTTTCTGAGTGAATGCGATCATTCACTTGCTGAGTGATTGGGATCATTCCCTTGCCGAGTGATTGAGATCATTCTCTTGCCGAGTGATTGGGATCATGCCCCTGCTGAATGATTGGGATCACTCCCTTGCCGAGTGATTTGGGATCACTCGCTTGCTGAGTGATTGGGATCTTTCTCTTACCGAGTGATTGGGATCATTCAATTGCCGAGTGATTGGGAGCATTCCCTTCCTGAGTGATGGGGATCATTCACTTGCTGAGTGATTGTGATAATTCCCTTGATGAGTGATTGGGATCATTCCCTTGCTGAGTGATGGGGATCACTCCCTTGCCGAGAGATTTGGGATCACTCGCTTGCTGAGTGATTGGGATCTTTCTCTTACCGAGTGATTGGGATCATTCAATTGCCGAGTGATTGGGAGCATTCCCTTCCTGAGTGATGGGGATCATTCACTTGCTGAGTGATTGTGATAATTCCCTTGATGAGTGATTGAGATCATTCCCTTGCTGAGTGATTGGAACCATTCCCTTGCTGAGTGATTGGCATCATTCCCTTTCTGAGTTAATGCGATCATTCCCTTGATGAGTTATTGGGATCATTCACTTAATGAGTGATTGGGATCACTCCCTTGCTGAGTGATAGGGATCATTCACTTGATGAGTGATTGTGATCACTCCCTTGCTAAGTGATTGGGTCCATTCCCTTGCTGAGTGATTGGAATCATTCCCTTACTGAGTGATTGCGATGATTCCCTTGCTGAGTGATTGGGATCATTCACTTGCTGAGTGATTGGGATCATTTACTTGCCGAGTGATTGCGATCATTCCCTTGCTGAGTGATTGGGATCATTCACTTGCTGAGTGATTGGAATCAATTCCTTGCTGAGTGATTGGGATCATTCACCTGCCGAGTGATTAATATCATTCCCCTGCCGAGTGATTGAGATCATTCTCTTGCCGAGAGATTGTGATCATGCCCCTGCTGAGTGTTTGGAATCACTCCCTTGCTGAGTGATTATGATCATTCACTTGCCGAGTGATTGCGATCATTCCCTTGCTGAGTGATTGGAATCATTCCCTTGCTGAGTGATTGGCATCATTCCCTTTCTGAGTGAATGCGATCATTCACTTGCTGAGTGATTGGGATCATTCCCTTGCTGAGTGATTGGGATCATTCACTTGCTGAGTAATTGTGATCATTCCCTTGCTGAGTGATTGGGATCATTCCCTTGCTGAGTGATTGAAATCATTCCCTTGCAGAGTGATTGGGATCATTCCCTTGCTGAGCGATTGGGATCATTCCCTTGCTGAGTGATTGAAATCATTCCCTTGCAGAGTGATTGGGATCATTCCCTTGCTGAGCGATTGGGATCATTCCCTTGCTGAGCGATTGGGATCATTCTCTTGCTGATTGATTGAGATCATTCACCTGCCGAGTGATTAGGACATTCCCCTGCCGAGTGATTGAGATCATTCCCCTGCTGAGTGATTGGGATCACTCGCTTGCTGAGTAATTGGGATCATTCACTTGCTGAGTAATGGGGATCATTCTGTTGCCGAGTGATTGCGATCATTCCCTTGCTGAGTGATTGGAATCATTCCCTTGCTGAGTGATTGGCATCATTCCCTTTCTGAGTGAATGCGATCATTCACTTGCTGAGTGATTGGGATGATGCCCATGCTGTGAGGTTGGGATCATTCCCTTGCTGAGTAATTGCGATCATTCTCTTGCTGAGTGATTGGGATCATTCCATTGCTGAGTGATTGGGATCATTCAATTGCCGAGTGATTGGGATCATTCCCTTGCTGAGTGATGGGGATCATTCACTTGCTGAGTGATTGTGATAATTCCCTTGATGAGTGATTGAGATCATTCCCTTGCTGAGTAATTGCGATCATTCTCTTGCTGAGTGATTGGGATCATTCCATTGCTGAGTGATTGGGATCATTCACTTGCTGAGTGATTGGGATCATTTACTTGCCGAGTGATTGCGATCATTCCCTTGCTGAGTGATTGGGATCATTCACTTGCTGAGTGATTGGGATCAATTCCTTGCTGAGTGATTGGGATCATTCACCTGCCGAGTGATTAATATCATTCCCCTGCCGAGTGATTGAGATCATTCTCTTGCCGAGAGATTGTGATCATGCCCCCTGCTGAGTGTTTGGGATCACTCCCTTGCTGAGTGATTATGATCATTCACTTGCCGAGTGATTGCGATCATTCCCTTGCTGAGTGATTGTGATCATTCCCTTGCTGAGTGATTGGGATCATTCCCTTGCTGAGTGATTGAAATCATTCCCTTGCAGAGTGATTGGGATCATTCCCTTGCTGAGCGATTGGGATCATTCCCTTGCTGAGTGATTGAAATCATTCCCTTGCAGAGTGATTGGGATCATTCCCTTGCTGAGCGATTGGGATCATTCCCTTGCTGAGCGATTGGGATCATTCTCTTGCTGATTGATTGAGATCATTCACCTGCCGAGTGATTAGGACATTCCCCTGCCGAGTGATTGAGATCATTCCCCTGCTGAGTGATTGGGATCACACCCTTGCTGAGTGGTTGAGGTCATTCACTTGCTGAGTGATTAGAATCATTCCCCTGCTGAGTGAATGCGATCACTCCCTTGCTGAGTGATTGGAATCATTCCCTTGCTGAGTGATTGGCATCATTCCCTTTCTGAGTGAATGCGATCATTCACTTGCTGAGTGATTGGGATGATGCCCATGCTGTGAGATTGGGATCATTCCCTTGCTGAGTAATTGCGTTCATTCTCTTGCTGAGTGATTGGGATCATTCCATTGCTGAGTGATTGGGATCATTCAATTGCCGAGTGATTGGGATCATTCCCTTGCTGAGTGATGGGGATCATTCACTTGCTGAGTGATTGTGATAATTCCCTTGATGAGTGATTGAGATCATTCCCTTGCTGAGTGATTGTGATCATTCACTTGCTCAGTGATTGTGATCATTCCCTTGCTGAGTGATTGGGATCATTCCCTTGCTGAGCGATTGGGATCATTCGCTTGCTGAGTGATTGGGATCATTCACCTGCCGAGTGATTAGGATCATTCCCCTGCCGAGTGATTGAGTTCATTCCCTTGCCAAGAGATTGGAATCATGCCCCTCCTGATTGATTGGAATCCCTCCCTTGCTGAGTGATTGCGATCACTCGCTTGCTGAGTGATTGGTATCATTCTCTTGCCGAGTGATTGGGATCATTCCCTTGCTGACTGATGGGCATCATTCACTTGCTGAGTGATTGGAATCATTCCCTTGCTGAGTGATTGGCTTCATTCCCTTTCTGAGTGAATGCGATCATTCACTTGCTGAGTGATTGGGATCACTCACTTGCTGAGTGATTGGGATCATTCCCTTGCTGAGTAATTGTGTTCATTCCCTTGCTGAGTGATTGCGATCACTCCCTTGCTGAGTGATTGGGATCATTCTCTTGCTGAGTGATTGGGATCAATTCCTTGCTGAGTGATTGGGATCATTCACCTGCCGAGTGATTAATATCATTCCCCTGCCGAGTGATTGAGATCATTCTCTTGCCGAGAGATTGGGATCATGCCCCTGCTGAGTGTTTGGGATCACTCCCTTTCTGAGTGATTATGATCATTCACTTGCCGAGTGATTGCGATCATTCCCTTGCTGAGTGATTGGAATCATCCCCTTGCTGAGTGATTGGCATCATTCCCTTTCTGAGTGAATGCGATCATTCACTTGCTGAGTGATTGGGATCATTCCCTTGCCGAGTGATTGAGATCATTCTCTTGCCGAGTGATTGGGATCATGCCCCTGCTGAATGATTGGGATCACTCCCTTGCCGAGTGATTTGGGATCACTCGCTTGCTGAGTGATTGGGATCTTTCTCTTACCGAGTGATTGGGATCATTCAATTGCCGAGTGATTGGGAGCATTCCCTTCCTGAGTGATGGGGATCATTCACTTGCTGAGTGATTGTGATAATTCCCTTGATGAGTGATTGAGATCATTCCCTTGCTGAGTGATGGGGATCATTCACTTGCTGAGTGATTGTGATAATTCCCTTGATGAGTGATTGAGATCATTCCCTTGCTGAGTGATTGGAACGATTCCCTTGCTGAGTGATTGGCATCATTCCCTTTCTGAGTTAATGCGATCACTCCCTTGCTGAGTGATAGGGATCATTCACTTGATGAGTGATTGTGATCACTCCCTTGCTAAGTGATTGGGTCCATTCCCTTGCTGAGTGATTGGAATCATTCCCTTGCTGAGTGATTGCGATGATTCCCTTGCTGAGTGATTGGGATCATTCACTTGCTGAGTGATTGGGATCATTTACTTGCCGAGTGATTGCGATCATTCCCTTGCTAAGTGATTGGGATCATTCACTTGCTGAGTGATTGCGATGATTCCCTTGCTGAGTGATTGGGATCATTCACCTGCCGAGTGATTAATATCATTCCCCTGCCGAGTGATTGAGATCATTCTCTTGCCGAGAGATTGGGATCATGCCCCTGCTAAGTGTTTGGGATCACTCCCTTGCTGAGTGATTATGATCATTCACTTGCCGAGTGATTGCGATCATTCCCTTGCTGAGTGATTGGAATCATTCCCTTGCTGAGTGATTGGCATCATTCCCTTTCTGAGTGAATGCGATCATTCACTTGCTGAGTGATTGGGATCATTCCCTTGCTGAGTGATTGGGATCATTCACTTGCTGAGTAATTGTGATCATTCCCTTGCTGAGTGATTGGGATCATTCCCTTGCTGAGTGATTGAAATCATTCCCTTGCAGAGTGATTGGGATCATTCCCTTGCTGAGCGATTGGGATCATTCCCTTGCTGAGTGATTGAAATCATTCCCTTGCAGAGTGATTGGGATCATTCCCTTGCTGAGCGATTGGGATCATTCCCTTGCTGAGCGATTGGGATCATTCTCTTGCTGATTGATTGAGATCATTCACCTGCCGAGTGATTAGGACATTCCCCTGCCGAGTGATTGAGATCATTCCCCTGCTGAGTGATTGGGATCACTCGCTTGCTGAGTAATTGGGATCATTCACTTGCTGAGTAATGGGGATCATTCTGTTGCCGAGTGATTGCGATCATTCCCTTGCTGAGTGATTGGAATCATTCCCTTGCTGAGTGATTGGGATCACACCCTTGCTGAGTGGTTGAGGTCATTCACTTGCTGAGTGATTAGAATCATTCCCCTGCTGAGTGAATGCGATCACTCCCTTGCTGAGTGATTGGAATCATTCCCTTGCTGAGTGATTGGCATCATTCCCTTTCTGAGTGAATGCGATCATTCACTTGCTGAGTGATTGGGATGATGCCCATGCTGTGAGATTGGGATCATTCCCTTGCTGAGTAATTGCGATCATTCTCTTGCTGAGTGATTGGGATCATTCCATTGCTGAGTGATTGGGATCATTCAATTGCCGAGTGATTGGGATCATTCCCTTGCTGAGTGATGGGGATCATTCACTTGCTGAGTGATTGTGATAATTCCCTTGATGAGTGATTGAGATCATTCCCTTGCTGAGTGATTGTGATCATTCACTTGCTCAGTGATTGTGATCATTCCCTTGCTGAGTGATTGGGATCATTCCCTTGCTGAGCGATTGGGATCATTCGCTTGCTGAGTGATTGGGATCATTCACCTGCCGAGTGATTAGGATCATTCCCCTGCCGAGTGATTGAGATCATTCCCTTGCCAAGAGATTGGAATCATGCCCCTCCTGATTGATTGGAATCCCTCCCTTGCTGAGTGATTGCGATCACTCGCTTGCTGAGTGATTGGTATCATTCTCTTGCCGAGTGATTGGGATCATTCCCTTGCTGACTGATGGGCATCATTCACTTGCTGAGTGATTGGAATCATTCCCTTGCTGAGTGATTGGCTTCATTCCCTTTCTGAGTGAATGCGATCATTCACTTGCTGAGTGATTGGGATCACTCCCTTGCTGAGTGATTGGGATCATTCCCTTGCTGAGTAATTGTGATCATTCCCTTGCTGAGTGATTGCGATCACTCCCTTGCTGAGTGATTGGGATCATTCTCTTGCTGAGTGATTGGGATCATTCCCTTTTCGAGTGATTGGGATTATTCCCTTGCTGAGTGATTGGGATCATTCCCTTTCCGAGTGATTGGGATCATTCCGTTGCCAAGAGATTGGTATCATGCCCCTCCTGAGTGATTGGAATCACTCCCTTGCTGAGTGATTGGGATCACTCACTTGCTGAGTGATTGGTATCATTCTCTTGCCGAGTGATTGGGATCATTCCCTTGCTGACTGATGGGGATCATTCACTTGCTGAGTGATTGGAATCATTCCCTTGCTGAGTGATTGGCTTCATTCCCTTTCTGAGTGAATGCGATCATTCACTTGCTGAGTGATTGGGATCACTCCCTTGCTGAGTGATTGGGATCATTCCCTTGCTGAGTGATTGGGATCATTCCCTTGCTGAGTGATTGGGATCATTCCCTTGCTGAGTGATTGAAATCATTCCCTTGCAGAGTGATTGGGATCATTCCCTTGCTGAGCGATTGGGATCATTCCCTTGCTGAGTGATTGAAATCATTCCCTTGCAGAGTGATTGGGATCATTCCCTTGCTGAGCGATTGGGATCATTCCCTTGCTGAGCGATTGGGATCATTCTCTTGCTGATTGATTGAGATCATTCACCTGCCGAGTGATTAGGACATTCCCCTGCCGAGTGATTGAGATCATTCCCCTGCTGAGTGATTGGGATCACTCGCTTGCTGAGTAATTGGGATCATTCACTTGCTGAGTAATGGGGATCATTCTGTTGCCGAGTGATTGCGATCATTCCCTTGCTGAGTGATTGGAATCATTCCCTTGCTGAGTGATTGGGATCACACCCTTGCTGAGTGGTTGAGGTCATTCACTTGCTGAGTGATTAGAATCATTCCCCTGCTGAGTGAATGCGATCACTCCCTTGCTGAGTGATTGGAATCATTCCCTTGCTGAGTGATTGGCATCATTCCCTTTCTGAGTGAATGCGATCATTCACTTGCTGAGTGATTGGGATGATGCCCATGCTGTGAGATTGGGATCATTCCTTTGCTGAGTAATTGTGATCATTCTCTTGCTGAGTGATTGGGATCATTCCATTGCTGAGTGATTGGGATCATTCAATTGCCGAGTGATTGGGATCATTCCCTTGCTGAGTGATGGGGATCATTCACTTGCTGAGTGATTGTGATAATTCCCTTGATGAGTGATTGAGATCATTCCCTTGCTGAGTGATTGTGATCATTCACTTGCTCAGTGATTGTGATCATTCCCTTGCTGAGTGATTGGGATCATTCCCTTGCTGAGCGATTGGGATCATTCGCTTGTTGAGTGATTGGGATCATTCACCTGCCGAGTGATTAGGATCATTCCCCTGCCGAGTGATTGAGATCATTCCCTTGCCAAGAGATTGGAATCATGCCCCTCCTGATTGATTGGAATCCCTCCCTTGCTGAGTGATTGCGATCACTCGCTTGCTGAGTGATTGGTATCATTCTCTTGCCGAGTGATTGGGATCATTCCCTTGCTGACTGATGGGCATCATTCACTTGCTGAGTGATTGGAATCTTTCCCTTGCTGAGTGATTGGCTTCATTCCCTTTCTGAGTGAATGCGATCATTCACTTGCTGAGTGATTGGGATCACTCCCTTGCTGAGTGATTGGGATCATTCCCTTGCTGAGTAATTGTGATCATTCCCTTGCTGAGTGATTGCGATCACTCCCTTGCTGAGTGATTGGGATCGTTCTCTTGCTGAGTGATTGGGATCATTCCCTTTTCGAGTGATTGGGATTATTCCCTTGCTGAGTGATTGGGATCATTCCCTTTCCGAGTGATTGGGATCATTCCGTTGCCAAGAGATTGGTATCATGCCCCTCCTGAGTGATTGGAATCACTCCCTTGCTGAGTGATTGGGATCACTCACTTGCTCAGTGATTGGTATCATTCTCTTGCCGAGTGATTGGGATCATTCCCTTGCTGACTGATGGGGATCATTCACTTGCTGAGTGATTGGAATCATTCCCTTGCTGAGTGATTGGCTTCATTCCCTTTCTGAGTGAATGCGATCATTCACTTGCTGAGTGATTGGGATCACTCCCTTGCTGAGTGATTGGGATCATTCCCTTGCTGAGTGATTGGGATCATTCCCTTGCGACACACCCTTGCTGAGCGATTGGAATCATTCCCTTGCTGAGTGATTGGGATCATTACCGTGCTGAGTGATTGGTGTCATTTAATGCTGAGTGATTGCGATCACTCCCTTGCTGAGTGATTGGGATCATTCCATTTCCGAGTAATTGGGATCATTCCCTTGCTGAGCGATTGGGATCAATCCCTTGCTGAGTGATTGGGATCATTCACCTGCCGAGCGATTAAGATCATTCCCCTGCTGAGTGATTGAGATCATTCCCTTGCCGAGTGATTGGGATCATGCCCCTGTTGCGTGATTGCGATCACTCCCTTGCTGAGTGATTTGGATCATTCCCTTGCTGAGTGATTGGGATCACACCCTTGCTGAGTGATTTAGTTCATTCACTTGCTGAATGATTAGAATCAGTCCCCTGCTGAGTGATTGCGATCACTCCATTGCTGAGTGATTGGGATCATTCCCTTGCTCAGTGATTGGGATCACTCGCTTGCTGAGTGATTGGGATCATTCACTTGCTGAGTGATGGGGATCATTTTCTTGCCGAGTGATTGCGATCATTCCCTTGCTGAGTGATTGTGATCATTCACTTGCTGAGTGATGGGGATCATTTTCTTGCCGAGTGATTGCGATCATTCCCTTGCTGAGTGATTGTGATCATTCACTTGCTGAGTGAATGGAATCATTTCCTTGCTGAGTGATTGCGATGATTCCCTTGCTGAGTGATTGGGATCATTCACTTGCTGAGTGATTGTGATCATTCCCTTGCTGAGTGATTGGGATCATTCCCTTGCTGAGTGATTGGGATCATTCACCTGCCGAGTGATTTGGATCATTCCCCTGCCGAGTGATTGAGATCATCCCCTTGCCAAGAGATTGGTATCATGCCCCTCCTGAGTGATTGGAATCACTCCCTTGCTGAGTGATTGGGATCACTCACTTGCTGAGTGATTGGTATCATTTACTTGCCGAGTGATTGCGATCATTCCCTTGCTGAGTGATTGGGATCAATTCCTTGCTGAGTGATTGGGATCATTCACCTGCCGAGTGATTAATATCATTCCCCTGCCGAGTGATTGAGATCATTCTCTTGCCGAGAGATTGGGATCATGCCCCTGCTGAGTGTTTGGGATCACTCCCTTTCTGAGTGATTATGATCATTCACTTGCCGAGTGATTGCGATCATTCCCTTGCTGAGTGATTGGAATCATCCCCTTGCTGAGTGATTGGCATCATTCCCTTTCTGAGTGAATGCGATCATTCACTTGCTGAGTGATTGGGATCATTCCCTTGCCGAGTGATTGAGATCATTCTCTTGCCGAGTGATTGGGATCATGCCCCTGCTGAATGATTGGGATCACTCCCTTGCCGAGAGATTTGGGATCACTCGCTTGCTGAGTGATTGGGATCTTTCTCTTACCGAGTGATTGGGATCATTCAATTGCCGAGTGATTGGGAGCATTCCCTTCCTGAGTGATGGGGATCATTCACTTGCTGAGTGATTGTGATAATTCCCTTGATGAGTGATTGAGATCATTCCCTTGCTGAGCGATTGGGATCATTCGCTTGCTGAGTGATTGGGATCATTCACCTGCCGAGTGATTAGGATCATTCCCCTGCCGAGTGATTGAGATCATTCCCTTGCCAAGAGATTGGAATCATGCCCCTCCTGATTGATTGGAATCCCTCCCTTGCTGAGTGATTGCGATCACTCGCTTGCTGAGTGATTGGTATCATTCTCTTGCCGAGTGATTGGGATCATTCCCTTGCTGACTGATGGGCATCATTCACTTGCTGAGTGATTGGAATCTTTCCCTTGCTGAGTGATTGGCTTCATTCCCTTTCTGAGTGAATGCGATCATTCACTTGCTGAGTGATTGGGATCACTCCCTTGCTGAGTGATTGGGATCATTCCCTTGCTGAGTAATTGTGATCATTCCCTTGCTGAGTGATTGCGATCACTCCCTTGCTGAGTGATTGGGATCATTCTCTTGCTGAGTGATTGGGATCATTCCCTTTTCGAGTGATTGGGATTATTCCCTTGCTGAGTGATTGGGATCATTCCCTTTCCGAGTGATTGGGATCATTCCGTTGCCAAGAGATTGGTATCATGCCCCTCCTGAGTGATTGGAATCACTCCCTTGCTGAGTGATTGGGATCACTCACTTGCTGAGTGATTGGTATCATTCTCTTGCCGAGTGATTGGGATCATTCCCTTGCTGACTGATGGGGATCATTCACTTGCTGAGTGATTGGAATCATTCCCTTGCTGAGTGATTGGCTTCATTCCCTTTCTGAGTGAATGCGATCATTCACTTGCTGAGTGATTGGGATCACTCCCTTGCTGAGTGATTGGGATCATTCCCTTGCTGAGTGATTGGGATCATTCCCTTGCGACACACCCTTGCTGAGCGATTGGAATCATTCCCTTGCTGAGTGATTGGGATCATTACCGTGCTGAGTGATTGGTGTCATTTAATGCTGAGTGATTGCGATCACTCCCTTGCTGAGTGATTGGGATCATTCCATTTCCGAGTAATTGGGATCATTCCCTTGCTGAGCGATTGGGATCAATCCCTTGCTGAGTGATTGGGATCATTCACCTGCCGAGCGATTAAGATCATTCCCCTGCTGAGTGATTGAGATCATTCCCTTGCCGAGTGATTGGGATCATGCCCCTGTTGCGTGATTGCGATCACTCCCTTGCTGAGTGATTTGCATCATTCCCTTGCTGAGTGATTGGGATCACACCCTTGCTGAGTGATTTAGTTCATTCACTTGCTGAATGATTAGAATCAGTCCCCTGCTGAGTGATTGCGATCACTCCATTGCTGAGTGATTGGGATCATTCCCTTGCTCAGTGATTGGGATCACTCGCTTGCTGAGTGATTGGGATCATTCACTTGCTGAGTGATGGGGATCATTTTCTTGCCGAGTGATTGCGATCATTCCCTTGCTGAGTGATTGTGATCATTCACTTGCTGAGTGATGGGGATCATTTTCTTGCCGAGTGATTGCGGTCATTCCCTTGCTGAGTGATTGTGATCATTCACTTGCTGAGTGAATGGAATCATTTCCTTGCTGAGTGATTGCGATGATTCCCTTGCTGAGTGATTGGGATCATTCACTTGCTGAGTGATTGTGATCATTCCCTTGCTGAGTGATTGGGATCATTCCCTTGCTGAGTGATTGGGATCATTCACCTGCCGAGTGATTTGGATCATTCCCCTGCCGAGTGATTGAGATCATCCCCTTGCCAAGAGATTGGTATCATGCCCCTCCTGAGTGATTGGAATCACTCCCTTGCTGAGTGATTGGGATCACTCACTTGCTGAGTGATTGGTATCATTTACTTGCCGAGTGATTGCGATCATTCCCTTGCTGAGTGATTGGGATCATTCACTTGCCGAGTGATTGCGATCATTCCCTTGCTGAGTGATTGGGATCATTCACTTGCTGAGTGATTGGGATCAATTCCTTGCTGAGTGATTGGGATCATTCACCTGCCGAGTGATTAATATCATTCCCCTGCCGAGTGATTGAGATCATTCTCTTGCCGAGAGATTGGGATCATGCCCCTGCTGAGTGTTTGGGATCACTCCCTTTCTGAGTGATTATGATCATTCACTTGCCGAGTGATTGCGATCATTCCCTTGCTGAGTGATTGGAATCATCCCCTTGCTGAGTGATTGGCATCATTCCCTTTCTGAGTGAATGCGATCATTCACTTGCTGAGTGATTGGGATCATTCCCTTGCCGAGTGATTGAGATCATTCTCTTGCCGAGTGATTGGGATCATGCCCCTGCTGAATGATTGGGATCACTCCCTTGCCGAGAGATTTGGGATCACTCGCTTGCTGAGTGATTGGGATCTTTCTCTTACCGAGTGATTGGGATCATTCAATTGCCGAGTGATTGGGAGCATTCCCTTCCTGAGTGATGGGGATCATTCACTTGCTGAGTGATTGTGATAATTCCCTTGATGAGTGATTGAGATCATTCCCTTGCTGAGTGATGGGGATCATTCACTTGCTGAGTGATTGTGATAATTCCCTTGATGAGTGATTGAGATCATTCCCTTGCTGAGTGATTGGAACCATTCCCTTGCTGAGTGATTGGCATCATTCCCTTTCTGAGTTAATGCGATCATTCCCTTGATGAGTTATTGGGATCATTAACTTGATGAGTGATTGGGATCACTCCCTTGCTGAGTGATAGGGATCATTCACTTGATGAGTGATTGTGATCACTCCCTTGCTAAGTGATTGGGTCCATTCCCTTGCTGAGTGATTGGAATCATTCCCTTGCTGAGTGATTGCGATGATTCCCTTGCTGAGTGATTGGGATCATTCACTTGCTGAGTGATTGGGATCATTTACTTGCCGAGTGATTGCGATCATTCCCTTGCTGAGTGATTGGGATCATTCACTTGCTGAGTCATTGGGATCAATTCCTTGCTGAGTGATTGGGATCATTCACCTGCCGAGTGATTAATATCATTCCCCTGCCGAGTGATTGATATCATTCTCTTGCCGAGAGATTGGGATCGTGCCCCTGCTGAGTGTTTGGGATCACTCCCTTGCTGAGTGATTATGATCATTCACTTGCCGAGTGATTGCGATCATTCCCTTGCTGAGTGATTGGAATCATTCCCTTGCTGAGTGATTGGCATCATTCCCTTTCTGAGTGAATGCGATCATTCACTTGCTGAGTGATTGGGATCATTCCCTTGCTGAGTGATTGGGATCATTCACTTGCTGAGTAATTGTGATCATTCCCTTGCTGAGTGATTGGGATCATTCCCTTGCTGAGTGATTGAAATCATTCCCTTGCAGAGTGATTGGGATCATTCCCTTGCTGAGCGATTGGGATCATTCCCTTGCTGAGTGATTGAAATCATTCCCTTGCAGAGTGATTGGGATCATTCCCTTGCTGAGCGATTGGGATCATTCCCTTGCTGAGCGATTGGGATCATTCTCTTGCTGATTGATTGAGATCATTCACCTGCCGAGTGATTAGGACATTCCCCTGCCGAGTGATTGAGATCATTCCCCTGCTGAGTGATTGGGATCACTCGCTTGCTGAGTAATTGGGATCATTCACTTGCTGAGTAATGGGGATCATTCTGTTGCCGAGTGATTGCGATCATTCCCTTGCTGAGTGATTGGAATCATTCCCTTGCTGAGTGATTGGGATCACACCCTTGCTGAGTGGTTGAGGTCATTCACTTGCTGAGTGATTAGAATCATTCCCCTGCTGAGTGAATGCGATCACTCCCTTGCTGAGTGATTGGAATCATTCCCTTGCTGAGTGAATGCGATCATTCACTTGCTGAGTGATTGGATGATGCCCATGCTGTGAGATTGGGATCATTCCCTTGCTGAGTAATTGCGATCATTCTCTTGCTGAGTGATTGGGATCATTCCATTGCTGAGTGATTGGGATCATTCCATTGCTGAGTGATTGGGATCATTCACTTGCTGAGTGATGGGGATCATTCACTTGCTGAGAGATTGTGATCATTCCCTTGCTGAGTGATTGGAATCATTCCCTTGCTGAGTGATTGGCATCATTCCCTTTCTGAGTGAATGCGATCATTCACTTGCTGAGTGATTGGGATCACTCATTTGCTGAGTGATTGGGATCATTCCCTTGCTGAGTGATTGGGATCATTCACTTGCTGAGTAATTGTGATCATTCCCTTGCTGAGTGATTGGGATCATTCCCTTGCAGAGCGATTGGGATCATTTCCTTGCTGATTGATTGAGATCATTCACCTGCCGAGTGATTAGGATCATTCCCCTGCCGAGTGATTGAGATCATTCTCTTGCCGAGTGATTGGGACCATGCCCCTGCTGAATGATTGGGATCACTCCCTTGCCGAGTGATTGGAACACTCGCTTGCTGAGTGATTGGGATTATTCTCTTGCCGAGTGATTGGGATCATTCAATTGCCGAGTGATTGGGATCATTCCCTTGCTGAGTGATGGGGATCATTCACTTGCTGAGTGATAGTGATAATTCCCTTGATGAGTGATTGAGATCATTCCCTTGCTGAGTGATGGGGATCATTCACTTGCTGAGTGATTGTGATAATTCCCTTGCTGAGTGATTGAGATCATTCCCTTGCTGAGTGATTGGAACCATTCCCTTGCTGAGTGATTGGCATCATTCCCTTTCTGAGTTAATGCGATCATTCCCTTGATGAGTTATTGGGATCATTCACTTGATGAGTGATTGGGATCACTCCCTTGCTGAGTGATAGGGATCATTCACTTGATGAGTGATTGTGATCACTCCCTTGCTAAGTGATTGGGTCCATTCCCTTGCTGAGTGATTGGAATCATTCCCTTGCTGAGTGATTGCGATGATTCCCTTGCTGAGTGATTGGGATCATTCACTTGCTGAGTGATTGGGATCATTTACTTGCCGAGTGATTGCGATCATTCCCTTGCAGAGTGATTGGGATCATTCACTTGCTGAGTGATTGGGATCAATTCCTTGCTGAGTGATTGGGATCATTCACCTGCCGAGTGATTAATATCATTCCCCTGCCGAGTGATTGAGATCATTCTCTTGCCGAGAGATTGGGATCATGCCCCTGCTGAGTGTTTGGGATCACTCCCTTTCTGAGTGATTATGATCATTCACTTGCCGAGTGATTGCGATCATTCCCTTGCTGAGTGATTGGAATCATCCCCTTGCTGAGTGATTGGCATCATTCCCTTTCTGAGTGAATGCGATCATTCACTTGCTGGGTGATTGGGATCATTCCCTTGCCGAGTGATTGAGATCATTCTCTTGCCGAGTGATTGGGATCATGCCCCTGCTGAATGATTGGGATCACTCCCTTGCCGAGTGATTTGGGATCACTCGCTTGCTGAGTGATTGGGATCTTTCTCTTACCGAGTGATTGGGATCATTCAATTGCCGAGTGATTGGGAGCATTCCCTTCCTGAGTGATGGGGATCATTCACTTGCTGAGTGATTGTGATAATTCCCTTGATGAGTGATTGAGATCATTCCCTTGCTGAGTGATGGGGATCATTCACTTGCTGAGTGATTGTGATAATTCCCTTGATGAGTGATTGAGATCATTCCCATGCTGAGTGATTGGAACCATTCCCTTGCTGAGTGATTGGCATCATTCCCTTTCTGAGTTAATGCGATCATTCCCTTGCTGAGTTATTGGGATCATTCACTTAATGAGTGATTGGGATCACTCCCTTGCTGAGTGATAGGGATCATTCACTTGATGAGTGATTTTGATTACTCCCTTGCTAAGTGATTGTGTCCATTCCCTTGCTGAGTGATTGGAATCATTCCCTTGCTGAGTGATTGCGATGATTCCCTTGCTGAGTGATTGGGATCATTCACTTGCTGAGTGATTGGGATCATTTACTTGCCGAGTGATTGCGATCATTCCCTTGCTGAGTGATTGGGATCATTCACTTGCTGAGTGATTGGGATCAATTCCTTGCTGAGTGATTGGGATCATTCACCTGCCGAGTGATTAATATCATTCCCCTGCCGAGTGATTGAGATCATTCTCTTGCCGAGAGATTGGGATCATGCCCCTGCTGAGTGTTTGGGATCACTCCCTTGCTGAGTGATTATGATCATTCACTTGCCGAGTGATTGCGATCATTCCCTTGCTGAGTGATTGGAATCATTCCCTTGCTGAGTGATTGGCATCATTCCCTTTCTGAGTGAATGCGATCATTCACTTGCTGAGTGATTGGGATCATTCCCTTGCTGAGTGATTGGGATCATTCACTTGCTGAGTAATTGTGATCATTCCCTTGCTGAGTGATTGGGATCATTCCCTTGCTGAGTGATTGAAATCATTCCCTTGCAGAGTGATTGGGATCATTCCCTTGCTGAGCGATTGGGATCATTCCCTTGCTGAGTGATTGAAATCATTCCCTTGCAGAGTGATTGGGATCATTCCCTTGCTGAGCGATTGGGATCATTCCCTTGCTGAGCGATTGGGATCATTCTCTTGCTGATTGATTGTGATCATTCACCTGCCGAGTGATTAGGACATTCCCCTGCCGAGTGATTGAGATCATTCCCCTGCTGAGTGATTGGGATCACTCGCTTGCTGAGTAATTGGGATCATTCACTTGCTGAGTAATGGGGATCATTCTGTTGCCGAGTGATTGCGATCATTCCCTTGCTGAGTGATTGGAATCATTCCCTTGCTGAGTGATTGGCATCATTCCCTTTCTGAGTGAATGCGATCATTCACTTGCTGAGTGATTGGGATGATGCCCATGCTGTGAGATTGGGATCATTCCCTTGCTGAGTAATTGCGATCATTCTCTTGCTGAGTGATTGGGATCATTCCATTGCTGAGTGATTGGGATCATTCAATTGCCGAGTGATTGGGATCATTCCCTTGCTGAGTGATGGGGATCATTCACTTGCTGAGTGATTGTGATAATTCCCTTGATGAGTGATTGAGATCATTCCCTTGCTGAGTAATTGCGATCATTCTCTTGCTGAGTGATTGGGATCATTCCATTGCTGAGTGATTGGGATCATTCACTTGCTGAGTGATTGGGATCATTTACTTGCCGAGTGATTGCGATCATTCCCTTGCTGAGTGATTGGGATCATTCACTTGCTGAGTGATTGGGATCAATTCCTTGCTGAGTGATTGGGATCATTCACCTGCCGAGTGATTAATATCATTCCCCTGCCGAGTGATTGAGATCATTCTCTTGCCGAGAGATTGTGATCATGCCCCTGCTGAGTGTTTGGGATCACTCCCTTGCTGAGTGATTATGATCATTCACTTGCCGAGTGATTGCGATCATTCCCTTGCTGAGTGATTGGAATCATTCCCTTGCTGAGTGATTGGCATCATTCCCTTTCTGAGTGAATGCGATCATTCACTTGCTGAGTGATTGGGATCATTCCCTTGCTGAGTGATTGGGATCATTCACTTGCTGAGTAATTGTGATCATTCCCTTGCTGAGTGATTGGGATCATTCCCTTGCTGAGTGATTGAAATTATTCCCTTGCAGAGTGATTGGGATCATTCCCTTGCTGAGCGATTGGGATCATTCCCTTGCTGAGTGATTGAAATCATTCCCTTGCAGAGTGATTGGGATCATTCCCTTACTGAGCGATTGGGATCATTCCCTTGCTGAGCGATTGGGATCATTCTCTTGCTGATTGATTGAGATCATTCACCTGCCGAGTGATTAGGACATTCCCCTGCCGAGTGATTGAGATCATTCCCCTGCTGAGTGATTGGGATCACACCCTTGCTGAGTGGTTGAGGTCATTCACTTGCTGAGTGATTAGAATCATTCCCCTGCTGAGTGAATGCGATCACTCCCTTGCTGAGTGATTGGAATCATTCCCTTGCTGAGTGATTGGCATCATTCCCTTTCTGAGTGAATGCGATCATTCACTTGCTGAGTGATTGGGATGATGCCCATGCTGTGAGATTGGGATCATTCCCTTGCTGAGTAATTGCGATCATTCTCTTGCTGAGTGATTGGGATCATTCCATTGCTGAGTGATTGGGATCATTCAATTGCCGAGTGATTGGGATCATTCCCTTGCTGAGTGATGGGGATCATTCACTTGCTGAGTGATTGTGATAATTCCCTTGATGAGTGATTGAGATCATTCCCTTGCTGAGTGATTGTGATCATTCACTTGCTCAGTGATTGTGATCATTCCCTTGCTGAGTGATTGGGATCATTCCCTTGCTGAGCGATTGGGATCATTCGCTTGCTGAGTGATTGGGATCATTCACCTGCCGAGTGATTAGGATCATTCCCCTGCCGAGTGATTGAGATCATTCCCTTGCCAAGAGATTGGAATCATGCCCCTCCTGATTGATTGGAATCCCTCCCTTGCTGAGTGATTGCGATCACTCGCTTGCTGAGTGATTGGTATCATTCTCTTGCCGAGTGATTGGGATCATTCCCTTGCTGACTGATGGGCATCATTCACTTGCTGAGTGATTGGAATCATTCCCTTGCTGAGTGATTGGCTTCATTCCCTTTCTGAGTGAATGCGATCATTCACTTGCTGAGTGATTGGGATCACTCACTTGCTGA
Organism: Pristiophorus japonicus; assembly: GCF_044704955.1. Taxonomy (NCBI): domain Eukaryota; kingdom Metazoa; phylum Chordata; class Chondrichthyes; family Pristiophoridae; genus Pristiophorus; species Pristiophorus japonicus. The sequence goes on along the minus strand of NC_091988.1, from coordinate 119,935,745 downwards.
GTGATTGGGATCATTCCCTTGCTGAGTAATTGTGATCATTCCCTTGCTGAGTGATTGCGATCACTCCCTTGCTGAGTGATTGGGATCATTCTCTTGCTGAGTGATTGGGATCAATTCCTTGCTGAGTGATTGGGATCATTCACCTGCCGAGTGATTAATATCATTCCCCTGCCGAGTGATTGAGATCATTCTCTTGCCGAGAGATTGGGATCATGCCCCTGCTGAGTGTTTGGGATCACTCCCTTTCTGAGTGATTATGATCATTCACTTGCCGAGTGATTGCGATCATTCCCTTGCTGAGTGATTGGAATCATCCCCTTGCTGAGTGATTGGCATCATTCCCTTTCTGAGTGAATGCGATCATTCACTTGCTGAGTGATTGGGATCATTCCCTTGCCGAGTGATTGAGATCATTCTCTTGCCGAGTGATTGGGATCATGCCCCTGCTGAATGATTGGGATCACTCCCTTGCCGAGTGATTTGGGATCACTCGCTTGCTGAGTGATTGGGATCTTTCTCTTACCGAGTGATTGGGATCATTCAATTGCCGAGTGATTGGGAGCATTCCCTTCCTGAGTGATGGGGATCATTCACTTGCTGAGTGATTGTGATAATTCCCTTGATGAGTGATTGAGATCATTCCCTTGCTGAGTGATGGGGATCATTCACTTGCTGAGTGATTGTGATAATTCCCTTGATGAGTGATTGAGATCATTCCCTTGCTGAGTGATTGGAACCATTCCCTTGCTGAGTGATTGGCATCATTCCCTTTCTGAGTTAATGCGATCATTCCCTTGATGAGTTATTGGGATCATTCACTTGATGAGTGATTGGGATCACTCCCTTGCTGAGTGATAGGGATCATTCACTTGATGAGTGATTGTGATCACTCCCTTGCTAAGTGATTGGGTCCATTCCCTTGCTGAGTGATTGGAATCATTCCCTTGCTGAGTGATTGCGATGATTCCCTTGCTGAGTGATTGGGATCATTCACTTGCTGAGTGATTGGGATCATTTACTTGCCGAGTGATTGCGATCATTCCCTTGCTGAGTGATTGGGATCATTCACTTGCTGAGTCATTGGGATCAATTCCTTGCTGAGTGATTGGGATCATTCACCTGCCGAGTGATTAATATCATTCCCCTGCCGAGTGATTGATATCATTCTCTTGCCGAGAGATTGGGATCGTGCCCCTGCTGAGTGTTTGGGATCACTCCCTTGCTGAGTGATTATGATCATTCACTTGCCGAGTGATTGCGATCATTCCCTTGCTGAGTGATTGGAATCATTCCCTTGCTGAGTGATTGGCATCATTCCCTTTCTGAGTGAATGCGATCATTCACTTGCTGAGTGATTGGGATCATTCCCTTGCTGAGTGATTGGGATCATTCACTTGCTGAGTAATTGTGATCATTCCCTTGCTGAGTGATTGGGATCATTCCCTTGCTGAGTGATTGAAATCATTCCCTTGCAGAGTGATTGGGATCATTCCCTTGCTGAGCGATTGGGATCATTCCCTTGCTGAGTGATTGAAATCATTCCCTTGCAGAGTGATTGGGATCATTCCCTTGCTGAGCGATTGGGATCATTCCCTTGCTGAGCGATTGGGATCATTCTCTTGCTGATTGATTGAGATCATTCACCTGCCGAGTGATTAGGACATTCCCCTGCCGAGTGATTGAGATCATTCCCCTGCTGAGTGATTGGGATCACTCGCTTGCTGAGTAATTGGGATCATTCACTTGCTGAGTAATGGGGATCATTCTGTTGCCGAGTGATTGCGATCATTCCCTTGCTGAGTGATTGGAATCATTCCCTTGCTGAGTGATTGGGATCACACCCTTGCTGAGTGGTTGAGGTCATTCACTTGCTGAGTGATTAGAATCATTCCCCTGCTGAGTGAATGCGATCACTCCCTTGCTGAGTGATTGGAATCATTCCCTTGCTGAGTGATTGGCATCATTCCCTTTCTGAGTGAATGCGATCATTCACTTGCTGAGTGATTGGGATGATGCCCATGCTGAGTGATTGGGATCATTCCCTTGCTGAGTGATTGGGATCATTCAATTGCCGAGTGATTGGGATCATTCCCTTGCTGAGTGATGGGGATCATTCACTTGCTGAGTGATTGTGATAATTCCCTTGATGAGTGATTGAGATCATTCCCTTGCTGAGTGATTGTGATCATTCACTTGCTCAGTGATTGTGATCATTCCCTTGCTGAGTGATTGGGATCATTCCCTTGCTGAGCGATTGGGATCATTCGCTTGCTGAGTGATTGGGATCATTCACCTGCCGAGTGATTAGGATCATTCCCCTGCCGAGTGATTGAGATCATTCCCTTGCCAAGAGATTGGAATCATGCCCCTCCTGATTGATTGGAATCCCTCCCTTGCTGAGTGATTGCGATCACTCGCTTGCTGAGTGATTGGTATCATTCTGTTGCCGAGTGATTGGGATCATTCCCTTGCTGACTGATGGGCATCATTCACTTGCTGAGTGATTGGAATCATTCCCTTGCTGAGTGATTGGCTTCATTCCCTTTCTGAGTGAATGCGATCATTCACTTGCTGAGTGATTGGGATCACTCACTTGCTGAGTGATTGGGATCATTCCCTTGCTGAGTAATTGTGATCATTCCCTTGCTGAGTGATTGCGATCACTCCCTTGCTGAGTGATTGGGATCATTCTCTTGCTGAGTGATTGGGATCAATTACTTGCTGAGTGATTGGGATCATTCACCTGCCGAGTGATTAATATCATTCCCCTGCCGAGTGATTGAGATCATTCTCTTGCCGAGAGATTGGGATCATGCCCCTGCTGAGTGTTTGGGATCACTCCCTTTCTGAGTGATTATGATCATTCACTTGCCGAGTGATTGCGATCATTCCCTTGCTGAGTGATTGGAATCATCCCCTTGCTGAGTGATTGGCATCATTCCCTTTCTGAGTGAATGCGATCATTCACTTGCTGAGTGATTGGGATCATTCCCTTGCCGAGTGATTGAGATCATTCTCTTGCCGAGTGATTGGGATCATGCCCCTGCTGAATGATTGGGATCACTCCCTTGCCGAGTGATTTGGGATCACTCGCTTGCTGAGTGATTGGGATCTTTCTCTTACCGAGTGATTGGGATCATTCAATTGCCGAGTGATTGGGAGCATTCCCTTCCTGAGTGATGGGGATCATTCACTTGCTGAGTGATTGTGATAATTCCCTTGATGAGTGATTGAGATCATTCCCTTGCTGAGTGATGGGGATCATTCACTTGCTGAGTGATTGTGATAATTCCCTTGATGAGTGATTGAGATCATTCCCTTGCTGAGTGATTGGAACCATTCCCTTGCTGAGTGATTGGCATCATTCCCTTTCTGAGTTAATGCGATCATTCCCTTGATGAGTTATTGGGATCATTCACTTGATGAGTGATTGGGATCACTCCCTTGCTGAGTGATAGGGATCATTCACTTGATGAGTGATTGTGATCACTCCCTTGCTAAGTGATTGGGTCCATTCCCTTGCTGAGTGATTGGAATCATTCCCTTGCTGAGTGATTGCGATGATTCCCTTGCTGAGTGATTGGGATCATTCACTTGCTGAGTGATTGGGATCATTTACTTGCCGAGTGATTGCGATCATTCCCTTGCTGAGTGATTGGGATCATTCACTTGCTGAGTCATTGGGATCAATTCCTTGCTGAGTGATTGGGATCATTCACCTGCCGAGTGATTAATATCATTCCCCTGCCGAGTGATTGATATCATTCTCTTGCCGAGAGATTGGGATCGTGCCCCTGCTGAGTGTTTGGGATCACTCCCTTGCTGAGTGATTATGATCATTCACTTGCCGAGTGATTGCGATCATTCCCTTGCTGAGTGATTGGAATCATTCCCTTGCTGAGTGATTGGCATCATTCCCTTTCTGAGTGAATGCGATCATTCACTTGCTGAGTGATTGGGATCATTCCCTTGCTGAGTGATTGGGATCATTCACTTGCTGAGTAATTGTGATCATTCCCTTGCTGAGTGATTGGGATCATTCCCTTGCTGAGTGATTGAAATCATTCCCTTGCAGAGTGATTGGGATCATTCCCTTGCTGAGCGATTGGGATCATTCCCTTGCTGAGTGATTGAAATCATTCCCTTGCAGAGTGATTGGGATCATTCCCTTGCTGAGCGATTGGGATCATTCCCTTGCTGAGCGATTGGGATCATTCTCTTGCTGATTGATTGAGATCATTCACCTGCCGAGTGATTAGGACATTCCCCTGCCGAGTGATTGAGATCATTCCCCTGCTGAGTGATTGGGATCACTCGCTTGCTGAGTAATTGGGATCATTCACTTGCTGAGTAATGGGGATCATTCTGTTGCCGAGTGATTGCGATCATTCCCTTGCTGAGTGATTGGAATCATTCCCTTGCTGAGTGATTGGGATCACACCCTTGCTGAGTGGTTGAGGTCATTCACTTGCTGAGTGATTAGAATCATTCCCCTGCTGAGTGAATGCGATCACTCCCTTGCTGAGTGATTGGAATCATTCCCTTGCTGAGTGATTGGCATCATTCCCTTTCTGAGTGAATGCGATCATTCACTTGCTGAGTGATTGGGATGATGCCCATGCTGTGAGATTGGGATCATTCCCTTGCTGAGTAATTGCGATCATTCTCTTGCTGAGTGATTGGGATCATTCCATTGCTGAGTGATTGGGATCATTCCATTGCTGCCTCATTCGGATCATTCACTTGCTGAGTGATGGGGATCATTCACTTGCTGAGAGATTGTGATCATTCCCTTGCTTAGTGATTGGAATCATTCCCTTGCTGAGTGATTGGCATCATTCCCTTTCTGAGTGAATGCGATCATTCACTTGCTGAGTGATTGGGATCACTCATTTGCTGAGTGATTGGGATCATTCCCTTGCTGAGTGATTGGGATCATTCACTTGCTGAGTAATTGTGATCATTCCCTTGCTGAGTGATTGGGATCATTCCCTTGCAGAGCGATTGGGATCATTTCCTTGCTGATTGATTGAGATCATTCACCTGCCGAGTGATTAGGATCATTCCCCTGCCGAGTGATTGAGATCATTCTCTTGCCGAGTGATTGGGATCATGCCCCTGCTGAATGATTGGGATCACTCCCTTGCCGAGTGATTGGAACACTCGCTTGCTGAGTGATTGGGATCATTCTCTTGCCGAGTGATTGGGATCATTCAATTGCCGAGTGATTGGGATGATTCCCTTGCTGAGTGATGGGGATCATTCACTTGCTGAGTGATAGTGATAATTCCCTTGATGAGTGATTGAGATCATTCCCTTGCTGAGTGATGGGGATCATTCCATTGCTGAGTGATTGGGATCATTCAATTGCCGAGTGATTGGGATCATTCCCTTGCTGAGTGATGGGGATCATTCACTTGCTGAGTGATTGTGATAATTCCCTTGATGAGTGATTGAGATCATTCCCTTGCTGAGTGATTGTGATCATTCACTTGCTCAGTGATTGTGATCATTCCCTTGCTGAGTGATTGGGATCATTCCCTTGCTGAGCGATTGGGATCATTCGCTTGCTGAGTGATTGGGATCATTCACCTGCCGAGTGATTAGGATCATTCCCCTGCCGAGTGATTGAGATCATTCCCTTGCCAAGAGATTGGAATCATGCCCCTCCTGATTGATTGGAATCCCTCCCTTGCTGAGTGATTGCGATCACTCGCTTGCTGAGTGATTGGTATCATTCTCTTGCCGAGTGATTGGGATCATTCCCTTGCTGACTGATGGGCATCATTCACTTGCTGAGTGATTGGAATCATTCCCTTGCTGAGTGATTGGCTTCATTCCCTTTCTGAGTGAATGCGATCATTCACTTGCTGAGTGATTGGGATCACTCACTTGCTGAGTGATTGGGATCATTCCCTTGCTGAGTAATTGTGATCATTCCCTTGCTGAGTGATTGCGATCATTCACCTGCCGAGTGATTAATATCATTCCCCTGCCGAGTGATTGAGATCATTCTCTTGCCGAGAGATTGGGATCATGCCCCTGCTGAGTGTTTGGGATCACTCCCTTTCTGAGTGATTATGATCATTCACTTGCCGAGTGATTGCGATCATTCCCTTGCTGAGTGATTGGAATCATCCCCTTGCTGAGTGATTGGCATCATTCCCTTTCTGAGTGAATGCGATCATTCACTTGCTGAGTGATTGGGATCATTCCCTTGCCGAGTGATTGAGATCATTCTCTTGCCGAGTGATTGGGATCATGCCCCTGCTGAATGATTGGGATCACTCCCTTGCCGAGTGATTTGGGATCACTCGCTTGCTGAGTGATTGGGATCTTTCTCTTACCGAGTGATTGGGATCATTCAATTGCCGAGTGATTGGGAGCATTCCCTTCCTGAGTGATGGGGATCATTCACTTGCTGAGTGATTGTGATAATTCCCTTGATGAGTGATTGAGATCATTCCCTTGCTGAGTGATGGGGATCATTCACTTGCTGAGTGATTGTGATAATTCCCTTGATGAGTGATTGAGATCATTCCCTTGCTGAGTGATTGGAACCATTCCCTTGCTGAGTGATTGGCATCATTCCCTTTCTGAGTTAATGCGATCATTCCCTTGATGAGTTATTGGGATCATTCACTTGATGAGTGATTGGGATCACTCCCTTGCTGAGTGATAGGGATCATTCACTTGATGAGTGATTGTGATCACTCCCTTGCTAAGTGATTGGGTCCATTCCCTTGCTGAGTGATTGGAATCATTCCCTTGCTGAGTGATTGCGATGATTCCCTTGCTGAGTGATTGGGATCATTCACTTGCTGAGTGATTGGGATCATTTCCTTGCCGAGTGATTGCGATCATTCCCTTGCTGAGTGATTGGGATCATTCACTTGCTGAGTCATTGGGATCAATTCCTTGCTGAGTGATTGGGATCATTCACCTGCCGAGTGATTAATATCATTCCCCTGCCGAGTGATTGATATCATTCTCTTGCCGAGAGATTGGGATCGTGCCCCTGCTGAGTGTTTGGGATCACTCCCTTGCTGAGTGATTATGATCATTCACTTGCCGAGTGATTGCGATCATTCCCTTGCTGAGTGATTGGAATCATTCCCTTGCTGAGTGATTGGCATCATTCCCTTTCTGAGTGAATGCGATCATTCACTTGCTGAGTGATTGGGATCATTCCCTTGCTGAGTGATTGGGATCATTCACTTGCTGAGTAATTGTGATCATTCCCTTGCTGAGTGATTGGGATCATTCCCTTGCTGAGTGATTGAAATCATTCCCTTGCAGAGTGATTGGGATCATTCCCTTGCTGAGCGATTGGGATCATTCCCTTGCTGAGTGATTGAAATCATTCCCTTGCAGAGTGATTGGGATCATTCCCTTGCTGAGCGATTGGGATCATTCCCTTGCTGAGCGATTGGGATCATTCTCTTGCTGATTGATTGAGATCATTCACCTGCCGAGTGATTAGGACATTCCCCTGCCGAGTGATTGAGATCATTCCCCTGCTGAGTGATTGGGATCACTCGCTTGCTGAGTAATTGGGATCATTCACTTGCTGAGTAATGGGGATCATTCTGTTGCCGAGTGATTGCGATCATTCCCTTGCTGAGTGATTGGAATCATTCCCTTGCTGAGTGATTGGGATCACACCCTTGCTGAGTGGTTGAGGTCATTCACTTGCTGAGTGATTAGAATCATTCCCCTGCTGAGTGAATGCGATCACTCCCTTGCTGAGTGATTGGAATCATTCCCTTGCTGAGTGATTGGCATCATTCCCTTTCTGAGTGAATGCGATCATTCACTTGCTGAGTGATTGGGATGATGCCCATGCTGTGAGATTGGGATCATTCCCTTGCTGAGTAATTGCGATCATTCTCTTGCTGAGTGATTGGGATCATTCCATTGCTGAGTGATTGGGATCATTCCATTGCTGCGTCATTCGGATCATTCACTTGCTGAGTGATGGGGATCATTCACTTGCTGAGAGATTGTGATCATTCCCTTGCTGAGTGATTGGAATCATTCCCTTGCTGAGTGATTGGCATCATTCCCTTTCTGAGTGAATGCGATCATTCACTTGCTGAGTGATTGGGATCACTCATTTGCTGAGTGATTGGGATCATTCCCTTGCTGAGTGATTGGGATCATTCACTTGCTGAGTAATTGTGATCATTCCCTTGCTGAGTGATTGGGATCATTCCCTTGCAGAGCGATTGGGATCATTTCCTTGCTGATTGATTGAGATCATTCACCTGCCGAGTGATTAGGATCATTCCCCTGCCGAGTGATTGAGATCATTCTCTTGCCGAGTGATTGGGATCATGCCCCTGCTGAATGATTGGGATCACTCCCTTGCCGAGTGATTGGAACACTCGCTTGCTGAGTGATTGGGATCATTCTCTTGCCGAGTGATTGGGATCATTCAATTGCCGAGTGATTGGGATGATTCCCTTGCTGAGTGATGGGGATCATTCACTTGCTGAGTGATAGTGATAATTCCCTTGATGAGTGATTGAGATCATTCCCTTGCTGAGTGATGGGGATCATTCACTTGCTGAGTGATTGTGATAATTCCCTTGCTGAGTGATTGAGATCATTCCCTTGCTGAGTGATTGGAACCATTCCCTTGCTGAGTGATTGGCATCATTCCCTTTCTGAGTTAATGCGATCATTCCCTTGATGAGTTATTGGGATCATTCACTTGATGAGTGATTGGGATCACTCCCTTGCTGAGTGATAGGGATCATTCACTTGATGAGTGATTGTGATCACTCCCTTGCTAAGTGATTGGGTCCATTCCCTTGCTGAGTGATTGGAATCATTCCCTTGCTGAGTGATTGCGATGATTCCCTTGCTGAGTGATTGGGATCATTCACTTGCTGAGTGATTGGGATCATTTACTTGCCGAGTGATTGCGATCATTCCCTTGCTGAGTGATTGGGATCATTCACTTGCTGAGTGATTGGGATCAATTCCTTGCTGAGTGATTGGGATCATTCACCTGCCGAGTGATTAATATCATTCCCCTGCCGAGTGATTGAGATCATTCTCTTGCCGAGAGATTGGGATCATGCCCCTGCTGAGTGTTTGGGATCACTCCCTTTCTGAGTGATTATGATCATTCACTTGCCGAGTGATTGCGATCATTCCCTTGCTGAGTGATTGGAATCATCCCCTTGCTGAGTGATTGGCATCATTCCCTTTCTGAGTGAATGCGATCATTCACTTGCTGAGTGATTGGGATCATTCCCTTGCCGAGTGATTGAGATCATTCTCTTGCCGAGTGATTGGGATCATGCCCCTGCTGAATGATTGGGATCACTCCCTTGCCGAGTGATTTGGGATCACTCGCTTGCTGAGTGATTGGGATCTTTCTCTTACCGAGTGATTGGGATCATTCAATTGCCGAGTGATTGGGAGCATTCCCTTCCTGAGTGATGGGGATCATTCACTTGCTGAGTGATTGTGATAATTCCCTTGATGAGTGATTGAGATCATTCCCTTGCTGAGTGATGGGGATCATTCACTTGCTGAGTGATTGTGATAATTCCCTTGATGAGTGATTGAGATCATTCCCTTGCTGAGTGATTGGAACCATTCCCTTGCTGAGTGATTGGCATCATTCCCTTTCTGAGTTAATGCGATCATTCCCTTGATGAGTTATTGGGATCATTCACTTAATGAGTGATTGGGATCACTCCCTTGCTGAGTGATATGGATCATTCTCTTGATGAGTGATTGTGATCACTCCCTTGCTAAGTGATTGGGTCCATTCCCTTGCTGAGTGATTGGAATCATTCCCTTACTGAGTGATTGCGATGATTCCCTTGCTGAGTGATTGGGATCATTCACTTGCTGAGTGATTGGGATCATTTACTTGCCGAGTGATTGCGATCATTCACTTGCTGAGTGATTGGGATCAATTCCTTGCTGAGTGATTGGGATCATTCACCTGCCGAGTGATTAATATCATTCCCCTGCCGAGTGATTGAGATCATTCTCTTGCCGAGAGATTGTGATCATGCCCCTGCTGAGTGTTTGGGATCACTCCCTTGCTGAGTGATTATGATCATTCACTTGCCGAGTGATTGCGATCATTCCCTTGCTGAGTGATTGGAATCATTCCCTTGCTGAGTGATTGGCATCATTCCCTTTCTGAGTGAATGCGATCATTCACTTGCTGAGTGATTGGGATCATTCCCTTGCTGAGTGATTGGGATCATTCACTTGCTGAGTAATTGTGATCATTCCCTTGCTGAGTGATTGGGATCATTCCCTTGCTGAGTGATTGAAATCATTCCCTTGCAGAGTGATTGGGATCATTCCCTTGCTGAGCGATTGGGATCATTCCCTTGCTGAGTGATTGAAATGATTCCCTTGCAGAGTGATTGGGATCATTCTCTTGCTGAGCGATTGGGATCATTCCTTTGCTGAGCGATTGGGATCATTCTCTTGCTGATTGATTGAGATCATTCACCTGCCGAGTGATTAGGACATTCCCCTGCCGAGTGATTGAGATCATTCCCCTGCTGAGTGATTGGGATCACTCGCTTGCTGAGTAATTGGGATCATTCACTTGCTGAGTAATGGGGATCATTCTGTTGCCGAGTGATTGCGATCATTCCCTTGCTGAGTGATTGGAATCATTCCCTTGCTGAGTGATTGGCATCATTCCCTTTCTGAGTGAATGCGATCATTCACTTGCTGAGTGATTGGGATGATGCCCATGCTGTGAGGTTGGGATCATTCCCTTGCTGAGTAATTGCGATCATTCTCTTGCTGAGTGATTGGGATCATTCCATTGCTGAGTGATTGGGATCATTCAATTGCCGAGTGATTGGGATCATTCCCTTGCTGAGTGATGGGGATCATTCACTTGCTGAGTGATTGTGATAATTCCCTTGATGAGTGATTGAGATCATTCCCTTGCTGAGTAATTGCGATCATTCTCTTGCTGAGTGATTGGGATCATTCCATTGCTGAGTGATTGGGATCATTCACTTGCTGAGTGATTGGGATCATTTACTTGCCGAGTGATTGCGATCATTCCCTTGCTGAGTGATTGGGATCATTCACTTGCTGAGTGATTGGGATCAATTCCTTGCTGAGTGATTGGGATCATTCACCTGCCGAGTGATTAATATCATTCCCCTGCCGAGTGATTGAGATTATTCTCTTGCCGAGAGATTGTGATCATGCCCCCTGCTGAGTGTTTGGGATCACTCCCTTGCTGAGTGATTATGATCATTCACTTGCCGAGTGATTGCGATCATTCCCTTGCTGAGTGATTGGAATCATTCCCTTGCTGAGTGATTGGCATCATTCCCTTTCTGAGTGAATGCGATCATTCACTTGCTGAGTGATTGGGATCATTCCCTTGCTGAGTGATTGGGATCATTCACTTGCTGAGTAATTGTGATCATTCCCTTGCTGAGTGATTGGGATCATTCCCTTGCTGAGTGATTGAAATCATTCCCTTGCAGAGTGATTGGGATCATTCCCTTGCTGAGCGATTGGGATCATTCCCTTGCTGAGTGATTGAAATCATTCCCTTGCAGAGTGATTGGGATCATTCCCTTGCTGAGCGATTGGGATCATTCCCTTGCTGAGCGATTGGGATCATTCTCTTGCTGATTGATTGAGATCATTCACCTGCCGAGTGATTAGGACATTCCCCTGCCGAGTGATTGAGATCATTCCCCTGCTGAGTGATTGGGATCACTCGCTTGCTGAGTAATTGGGATCATTCACTTGCTGAGTAATGGGGATCATTCTGTTGCCGAGTGATTGCGATCATTCCCTTGCTGAGTGATTGGAATCATTCCCTTGCTGAGTGATTGGCATCATTCCCTTTCTGAGTGAATGCGATCATTCACTTGCTGAGTGATTGGGATGATGCCCATGCTGTGAGATTGGGATCATTCCCTTGCTGAGTAATTGCGATCATTCTCTTGCTGAGTGATTGGGATCATTCCATTGCTGAGTGATTGGGATCATTCAATTGCCGAGTGATTGGGATCATTCCCTTGCTGAGTGATGGGGATCATTCACTTGCTGAGTGATTGTGATAATTCCCTTGATGAGTGATTGAGATCATTCCCTTGCTGAGTAATTGCGATCATTCTCTTGCTGAGTGATTGGGATCATTCCATTGCTGAGTGATTGGGATCATTCACTTGCTGAGTGATTGGGATCATTTACTTGCCGAGTGATTGCGATCATTCCCTTGCTGAGTGATTGGGATCATTCACTTGCTGAGTGATTGGGATCAATTCCTTGCTGAGTGATTGGGATCATTCACCTGCCGAGTGATTAATATCATTCCCCTGCCGAGTGATTGAGATCATTCTCTTGCCGAGAGATTGTGATCATGCCCCTGCTGAGTGTTTGGGATCACTCCCTTGCTGAGTGATTATGATCATTCACTTGCCGAGTGATTGCGATCATTCCCTTGCTGAGTGATTGGAATCATTCCCTTGCTGAGTGATTGGCATCATTCCCTTGCTGAGTGATTGAAATCATTCCCTTGCAGAGTGATTGGGATCATTCCCTTGCTGAGCGATTGGGATCATTCCCTTGCTGAGTGATTGAAATCATTCCCTTGCAGAGTGATTGTGATCATTCCCTTACTGAGCGATTGGGATCATTCCCTTGCTGAGCGATTGGGATCATTCTCTTGCTGATTGATTGAGATCATTCACCTGCCGAGTGATTAGGACATTCCCCTGCCGAGTGATTGAGATCATTCCCCTGCTGAGTGATTGGGATCACACCCTTGCTGAGCGATTGGGATCATTCTCTTGCTGATTGATTGAGATCATTCACCTGCCGAGTGATTAGGACATTCCCCTGCCGAGTGATTGAGATCATTCCCCTGCTGAGTGATTGGGATCACTCGCTTGCTGAGTAATTGGGATCATTCACTTGCTGAGTAATGGGGATCATTCTGTTGCCGGGTGATTGCGATCATTCCCTTGCTGAGTGATTGGAATCATTCCCTTGCTGAGTGATTGGGATCACACCCTTGCTGAGTGGTTGAGGTCATTCACTTGCTGAGTGATTAGAATCATTCCCCTGCTGAGTGAATGCGATCACTCCCTTGCTGAGTGATTGGAATCATTCCCTTGCTGAGTGATTGGCATCATTCCCTTTCTGAGTGAATGCGATCATTCACTTGCTGAGTGATTGGGATGATGCCCATGCTGTGAGATTGGGATCATTCCCTTGCTGAGTAATTGCGATCATTCTCTTGCTGAGTGATTGGGATCATTCCATTGCTGAGTGATTGGGATCATTCCATTGCTGCGTCATTCGGATCATTCACTTGCTGAGTGATGGGGATCATTCACTTGCTGAGAGATTGTGATCATTCCCTTGCTGAGTGATGGGGATCATTCACTTGCTGAGTGATTGTGATAATTCCCTTGCTGAGTGATTGAGATCATTCCCTTGCTGAGTGATTGGAACCATTCCCTTGCTGAGTGATTGGCATCATTCCCTTTCTGAGTTAATGCGATCATTCCCTTGATGAGTTATTGGGATCATTCACTTGATGAGTGATTGGGATCACTCCCTTGCTGAGTGATAGGGATCATTCACTTGATGAGTGATTGTGATCGCTCCCTTGCTAAGTGATTGGGTCCATTCCCTTGCTGAGTGATTGGAATCATTCCCTTGCTGAGTGATTGCGATGATTCCCTTGCTGAGTGATTGGGATCATTCACTTGCTGAGTGATTGGGATCATTTACTTGCCGAGTGATTGCGATCATTCCCTTGCTGAGTGATTGGGATCATTCACTTGCTGAGTGATTGGGATCAATTCCTTGCTGAGTGATTGGGATCATTCACCTGCCGAGTGATTAATATCATTCCCCTGCCGAGTGATTGAGATCATTCTCTTGCCGAGAGATTGGGATCATGCCCCTGCTGAGTGTTTGGGATCACTCCCTTTCTGAGTGATTATGATCATTCACTTGCCGAGTGATTGCGATCATTCCCTTGCTGAGTGATTGGAATCATCCCCTTGCTGAGTGATTGGCATCATTCCCTTTCTGAGTGAATGCGATCATTCACTTGCTGAGTGATTGGGATCATTCCCTTGCCGAGTGATTGAGATCATTCTCTTGCCGAGTGATTGGGATCATGCCCCTGCTGAATGATTGGGATCACTCCCTTGCCGAGTGATTTGGGATCACTCGCTTGCTGAGTGATTGGGATCTTTCTCTTACCGAGTGATTGGGATCATTCAATTGCCGAGTGATTGGGAGCATTCCCTTCCTGAGTGATGGGGATCATTCACTTGCTGAGTGATTGTGATAATTCCCTTGATGAGTGATTGAGATCATTCCCTTGCTGAGTGATGGGGATCATTCACTTGCTGAGTGATTGTGATAATTCCCTTGATGAGTGATTGAGATCATTCCCTTGCTGAGTGATTGGAACCATTCCCTTGCTGAGTGATTGGCATCATTCACTTTCTGAGTTAATGCGATCATTCCCTTGATGAGTTATTGGGATCATTCACTTAATGAGTGATTGGGATCACTCCCTTGCTGAGTGATAGGGATCATTCACTTGATGAGTGATTGTGATCACTCCCTTGCTAAGTGATTGGGTCCATTCCCTTGCTGAGTGATTGGAATCATTCCCTTACTGAGTGATTGCGATGATTCCCTTGCTGAGTGATTGGGATCATTCACTTGCTGAGTGATTGGGATCATTTACTTGCCGAGTGATTGCGATCATTCCCTTGCTGAGTGATTGGGATCATTCACTTGCTGAGTGATTGGGATCAATTCCTTGCTGAGTGATTGGGATCATTCAACCGCCGAGTGATTAATATCATTCCCCTGCCGAGTGATTGAGATCATTCTCTTGCCGAGAGATTGGGATCATGCCCCTGCTGAGTGTTTGGGATCACTCCCTTTCTGAGTGATTATGATCATTCACTTGCCGAGTGATTGCGATCATTCCCTTGCTGAGTGATTGGAATCATCCCCTTGCTGAGTGATTGGCGTCATTCCCTTTCTGAGTGAATGCGATCATTCACTTGCTGAGTGATTGGGATCATTCCCTTGCCGAGTGATTGAGATCATTCTCTTGCCGAGTGATTGGGATCATGCCCCTGCTGAATGATTGGGATCACTCCCTTGCCGAGTGATTTGGGATCACTCGCTTGCTGAGTGATTGGGATCTTTCTCTTACCGAGTGATTGGGATCATTCAATTGCCGAGTGATTGGGAGCATTCCCTTCCTGAGTGATGGGGATCATTCACTTGCTGAGTGATTGTGATAATTCCCTTGATGAGTGATTGAGATCATTCCCTTGCTGAGTGATGGGGATCATTCACTTGCCGAGTGATTAGGACATTCCCCTGCCGAGTGATTGAGATCATTCCCCTGCTGAGTGATTGGGATCACTCGCTTGCTGAGTAATTGGGATCATTCACTTGCTGAGTAATGGGGATCATTCTGTTGCCGAGTGATTGCGATCATTCCCTTGCTGAGTGATTGGCATCATTCGCTTTCTGAGTGAATGCGATCATTCACTTGCTGAGTGATTGGGATGATGCCCATGCTGTGAGGTTGGGATCATTCCCTTGCTGAGTAATTGCGATCATTCTCTTGCTGAGTGATTGGGATCATTCCATTGCTGAGTGATTGGGATCATTCAATTGCCGAGTGATTGGGATCATTCCCTTGCTGAGTGATGGGGATCATTCACTTGCTGAGTGATTGTGATAATTCCCTTGATGAGTGATTGAGATCATTCCCTTGCTGAGTAATTGCGATCATTCTCTTGCTGAGTGATTGGGATCATTCCATTGCTGAGTGATTGGGATCATTCACTTGCTGAGTGATTGGGATCATTTACTTGCCGAGTGATTGCGATCATTCCCTTGCTGAGTGATTGGGATCATTCACTTGCTGAGTGATTGGGATCAATTCCTTGCTGAGTGATTGGGATCATTCACCTGCCGAGTGATTAATATCATTCCCCTGCCGAGTGATTGAGATCATTCTCTTGCCGAGAGATTGTGATCATGCCCCCTGCTGAGTGTTTGGGATCACTCCCTTGCTGAGTGATTATGATCATTCACTTGCCGAGTGATTGCGATCATTCCCTTGCTGAGTGATTGGAATCATTCCCTTGCTGAGTGATTGGCATCATTCCCTTTCTGAGTGAATGCGATCATTCACTTGCTGAGTGATTGGGATCATTCCCTTGCTGAGTGATTGGGATCATTCACTTGCTGAGTAATTGTGATCATTCCCTTGCTGAGTGATTGGGATCATTCCCTTGCTGAGTGATTGAAATCATTCCCTTGCAGAGTGATTGGGATCATTCCCTTGCTGAGCGATTGGGATCATTCCCTTGCTGAGTGATTGAAATCATTCCCTTGCTGAGTGATTGAAATCATTCCCTTGCAGAGTGATTGGGATCATTCCCTTGCTGAGCGATTGGGATCATTCCCTTGCTGAGCGATTGGGATCATTCTCTTGCTGATTGATTGAGATCATTCACCTGCCGAGTGATTAGGACATTCCCCTGCCGAGTGATTGAGATCATTCCCCTGCTGAGTGATTGGGATCACACCCTTGCTGAGCGATTGGGATCATTCTCTTGCTGATTGATTGAGATCATTCACCTGCCGAGTGATTAGGACATTCCCCTGCCGAGTGATTGAGATCATTCCCCTGCTGAGTGATTGGGATCACTCGCTTGCTGAGTAATTGGGATCATTCACTTGCTGAGTAATGGGGATCATTCTGTTGCCGAGTGATTGCGATCATTCCCTTGCTGAGTGATTGGAATCATTCCCTTGCTGAGTGATTGGGATCACACCCTTGCTGAGTGGTTGAGGTCATTCACTTGCTGAGTGATTAGAATCATTCCCCTGCTGAGTGAATGCGATCACTCCCTTGCTGAGTGATTGGAATCATTCCCTTGCTGAGTGATTGGCATCATTCCCTTTCTGAGTGAATGCGATCATTCACTTGCTGAGTGATTGGGATGATGCCCATGCTGTGAGATTGGGATCATTCCCTTGCTGAGTAATTGCGATCATTCTCTTGCTGAGTGATTGGGATCATTCCATTGCTGAGTGATTGGGATCATTCAATTGCCGAGTGATTGGGATCATTCCCTTGCTGAGTGATGGGGATCATTCACTTGCTGAGTGATTGTGATAATTCCCTTGATGAGTGATTGAGATCATTCCCTTGCTGAGTGATTGTGATCATTCACTTGCTCAGTGATTGTGATCATTCCCTTGCTGAGTGATTGGGATCATTCCCTTGCTGAGCGATTGGGATCATTCGCTTGCTGAGTGATTGGGATCATTCACCTGCCGAGTGATTAGGATCATTCCCCTGCCGAGTGATTGAGTTCATTCCCTTGCCAAGAGATTGGAATCATGCCCCTCCTGATTGATTGGAATCCCTCCCTTGCTGAGTGATTGCGATCACTAGCTTGCTGAGTGATTGGTATCATTCTCTTGCCGAGTGATTGGGATCATTCCCTTGCTGACTGATGGACATCATTCACTTGCTGAGTGATTGGAATCATTCCCTTGCTGAGTGATTGGCTTCATTCCCTTTCTGAGTGAATGCGATCATTCACTTGCTGAGTGATTGGGATCACTCACTTGCTGAGTGATTGGGATCATTCCCTTGCTGAGTAATTGTGTTCATTCCCTTGCTGAGTGATTGCGATCACTCCCTTGCTGAGTGATTGGGATCATTCTCTTGCTGAGTGATTGGGATCAATTCCTTGCTGAGTGATTGGGATCATTCACCTGCCGAGTGATTAATATCATTCCCCTGCCGAGTGATTGAGATCATTCTCTTGCCGAGAGATTGGGATCATGCCCCTGCTGAGTGTTTGGGATCACTCCCTTTCTGAGTGATTATGATCATTCACTTGCCGAGTGATTGCGATCATTCCCTTGCTGAGTGATTGGAATCATCCCCTTGCTGAGTGATTGGCATCATTCCCTTTCTGAGTGAATGCGATCATTCACTTGCTGAGTGATTGGGATCATTCCCTTGCCGAGTGATTGAGATCATTCTCTTGCCGAGTGATTGGGATCATGCCCCTGCTGAATGATTGGGATCACTCCCTTGCCGAGTGATTTGGGATCACTCGCTTGCTGAGTGATTGGGATCTTTCTCTTACCGAGTGATTGGGATCATTCAATTGCCGAGTGATTGGGAGCATTCCCTTCCTGAGTGATGGGGATCATTCACTTGCTGAGTGATTGTGATAATTCCCTTGATGAGTGATTGAGATCATTCCCTTGCTGAGTGATGGGGATCATTCACTTGCTGAGTGATTGTGATAATTCCCTTGATGAGTGATTGAGATCATTCCCTTGCTGAGTGATTGGAACCATTCCCTTGCTGAGTGATTGGCATCATTCCCTTTCTGAGTTAATGCGATCATTCCCTTGATGAGTTATTGGGATCATTCACTTAATGAGTGATTGGGATCACTCCCTTGCTGAGTGATAGGGATCATTCACTTGATGAGTGATTGTGATCACTCCCTTGCTAAGTGATTGGGTCCATTCCCTTGCTGAGTGATTGGAATCATTCCCTTACTGAGTGATTGCGATGATTCCCTTGCTGAGTGATTGGGATCATTCACTTGCTGAGTGATTGGGATCATTTACTTGCCGAGTGATTGCGATCATTCCCTTGCTGAGTGATTGGGATCATTCACTTGCTGAGTGATTGGGATCAATTCCTTGCTGAGTGATTGGGATCATTCACCTGCCGAGTGATTAATATCATTCCCCTGCCGAGTGATTGAGATCATTCTCTTGCCGAGAGATTGTGATCATGCCCCTGCTGAGTGTTTGGAATCACTCCCTTGCTGAGTGATTATGATCATTCACTTGCCGAGTGATTGCGATCATTCCCTTGCTGAGTGATTGGAATCATTCCCTTGCTGAGTGATTGGCATCATTCCCTTTCTGAGTGAATGCGATCATTCACTTGCTGAGTGATTGGGATCATTCCCTTGCTGAGTGATTGGGATCATTCACTTGCTGAGTAATTGTGATCATTCCCTTGCTGAGTGATTGGGATCATTCCCTTGCCGAGTGATTGGGAGCATTCCCTTCCTGAGTGATGGGGATCATTCACTTGCTGAGTGATTGTGATAATTCCCTTGCTGAGTGATTGAAATCATTCCCTTGCAGAGTGATTGGGATCATTCCCTTGCTGAGCGATTGTGATAATTCCCTTGATGAGTGATTGAGATCATTCCCTTGCTGAGTGATTGGAACCATTCCCTTGCTGAGTGATTGGCATCATTCCCTTTCTGAGTTAATGCGATCATTCCCTTGATGAGTTATTGGGATCATTCACTTAATGAGTGATTGGGATCACTCCCTTGCTGAGTGATAGGGATCATTCACTTGATGAGTGATTGTGATCACTCCCTTGCTAAGTGATTGGGTCCATTCCCTTGCTGAGTGATTGGAATCATTCCCTTGCTGAGTGATTGCGATGATTCCCTTGCTGAGTGATTGGGATCATTCACTTGCTGAGTGATTGGGATCAATTCCTTGCTGAGTGATTGGGATCATTCACCTGCCGAGTGATTAATATCATTCCCCTGCCGAGTGATTGAGATCATTCTCTTGCCGAGAGATTGGGATCATGCCCCTGCTGAGTGTTTGGGATCACTCCCTTGCTGAGTGATTATGATCATTCACTTGCCGAGTGATTGCGATCATTCCCTTGCTGAGTGATTGGAATCATTCCCTTGCTGAGTGATTGGCATCATTCCCTTTCTGAGTGAATGCGATCATTCACTTGCTGAGTGATTGGGATCATTCCCTTGCTGAGTGATTGGGATCATTCACTTGCTGAGTAATTGTGATCATTCCCTTGCTGAGTGATTGGGATCATTCCCTTGCTGAGTGATTGAAATCATTCCCTTGCAGAGTGATTGGGATCATTCCCTTGCTGAGCGATTGGGATCATTCCCTTGCTGAGTGATTGAAATCATTCCCTTGCAGAGTGATTGGGATCATTCCCTTGCTGAGCGATTGGGATCATTCCCTTGCTGAGCGATTGGGATCATTCTCTTGCTGATTGATTGAGATCATTCACCTGCCGAGTGATTAGGACATTCCCCTGCCGAGTGATTGAGATCATTCCCCTGCTGAGTGATTGGGATCACTCGCTTGCTGAGTAATTGGGATCATTCACTTGCTGAGTAATGGGGATCATTCTGTTGCCGAGTGATTGCGATCATTCCCTTGCTGAGTGATTGGAATCATTCCCTTGCTGAGTGATTGGCATCATTCCCTTTCTGAGTGAATGCGATCATTCACTTGCTGAGTGATTGGGATGATGCCCATGCTGTGAGATTGGGATCATTCCCTTGCTGAGTAATTGCGATCATTCTCTTGCTGAGTGATTGGGATCATTCCATTGCTGAGTGATTGGGATCATTCAATTGCCGAGTGATTGGGATCATTCCCTTGCTGAGTGATGGGGATCATTCACTTGCTGAGTGATTGTGATAATTCCCTTGATGAGTGATTGAGATCATTCCCTTGCTGAGTAATTGCGATCATTCTCTTGCTGAGTGATTGGGATCATTCCATTGCTGAGTGATTGGGATCATTCACTTGCTGAGTGATTGGGATCATTTACTTGCCGAGTGATTGCGATCATTCCCTTGCTGAGTGATTGGGATCATTCACTTGCTGAGTGATTGGGATCAATTCCTTGCTGAGTGATTGGGATCATTCACCTGCCGAGTGATTAATATCATTCCCCTGCCGAGTGATTGAGATCATTCTCTTGCCGAGAGATTGTGATCATGCCCCTGCTGAGTGTTTGGAATCACTCCCTTGCTGAGTGATTATGATCATTCACTTGCCGAGTGATTGCGATCATTCCCTTGCTGAGTGATTGGAATCATTCCCTTGCTGAGTGATTGGCATCATTCCCTTTCTGAGTGAATGCGATCATTCACTTGCTGAGTGATTGGGATCATTCCCTTGCTGAGTGATTGGGATCATTCACTTGCTGAGTAATTGTGATCATTCCCTTGCTGAGTGATTGGGATCATTCCCTTGCCGAGTGATTGGGAGCATTCCCTTCCTGAGTGATGGGGATCATTCACTTGCTGAGTGATTGTGATAATTCCCTTGCTGAGTGATTGAAATCATTCCCTTGCAGAGTGATTGGGATCATTCCCTTGCTGAGCGATTGTGATAATTCCCTTGATGAGTGATTGAGATCATTCCCTTGCTGAGTGATTGGAACCATTCCCTTGCTGAGTGATTGGCATCATTCCCTTTCTGAGTTAATGCGATCATTCCCTTGATGAGTTATTGGGATCATTCACTTAATGAGTGATTGGGATCACTCCCTTGCTGAGTGATAGGGATCATTCACTTGATGAGTGATTGTGATCACTCCCTTGCTAAGTGATTGGGTCCATTCCCTTGCTGAGTGATTGGAATCATTCCCTTGCTGAGTGATTGCGATGATTCCCTTGCTGAGTGATTGGGATCATTCACTTGCTGAGTGATTGGGATCATTTACTTGCCGAGTGATTGCGATCATTCCCTTGCTGAGTGATTGGGATCATTCACTTGCTGAGTGATTGGGATCAATTCCTTGCTGAGTGATTGGGATCATTCACCTGCCGAGTGATTAATATCATTCCCCTGCCGAGTGATTGAGATCATTCTCTTGCCGAGAGATTGGGATCATGCCCCTGCTGAGTGTTTGGGATCACTCCCTTGCTGAGTGATTATGATCATTCACTTGCCGAGTGATTGCGATCATTCCCTTGCTGAGTGATTGGAATCATTCCCTTGCTGAGTGATTGGCATCATTCCCTTTCTGAGTGAATGCGATCATTCACTTGCTGAGTGATTGGGATCATTCCCTTGCTGAGTGATTGGGATCATTCACTTGCTGAGTAATTGTGATCATTCCCTTGCTGAGTGATTGGGATCATTCCCTTGCTGAGTGATTGAAATCATTCCCTTGCAGAGTGATTGGGATCATTCCCTTGCTGAGCGATTGGGATCATTCCCTTGCTGAGTGATTGAAATCATTCCCTTGCAGAGTGATTGGGATCATTCCCTTGCTGAGCGATTGGGATCATTCCCTTGCTGAGCGATTGGGATCATTCTCTTGCTGATTGATTGAGATCATTCACCTGCCGAGTGATTAGGACATTCCCCTGCCGAGTGATTGAGATCATTCCCCTGCTGAGTGATTGGGATCACTCGCTTGCTGAGTAATTGGGATCATTCACTTGCTGAGTAATGGGGATCATTCTGTTGCCGAGTGATTGCGATCATTCCCTTGCTGAGTGATTGGAATCATTCCCTTGCTGAGTGATTGGCATCATTCCCTTTCTGAGTGAATGCGATCATTCACTTGCTGAGTGATTGGGATGATGCCCATGCTGTGAGATTGGGATCATTCCCTTGCTGAGTAATTGCGATCATTCTCTTGCTGAGTGATTGGGATCATTCCATTGCTGAGTGATTGGGATCATTCAATTGCCGAGTGATTGGGATCATTCCCTTGCTGAGTGATGGGGATCATTCACTTGCTGAGTGATTGTGATAATTCCCTTGATGAGTGATTGAGATCATTCCCTTGCTGAGTAATTGCGATCATTCTCTTGCTGAGTGATTGGGATCATTCCATTGCTGAGTGATTGGGATCATTCACTTGCTGAGTGATTGGGATCATTTACTTGCCGAGTGATTGCGATCATTCCCTTGCTGAGTGATTGGGATCATTCACTTGCTGAGTGATTGGGATGAATTCCTTGCTGAGTGATTGGGATCATTCACCTGCCGAGTGATTAATATCATTCCCCTGCCGAGTGATTGAGATCATTCTCTTGCCGAGAGATTGTGATCATGCCCCGGCTGAGTGTTTGGGATCACTCCCTTGCTGAGTGATTATGATCATTCACTTGCCGAGTGATTGCGATCATTCCCTTGCTGAGTGATTGGAATCATTCCCTTGCTGAGTGATTGGCATCATTCCCTTTCTGAGTGAATGCGATCATTCACTTGCTGAGTGATTGGGATCATTCCCTTGCTGAGTGATTGGGATCATTCACTTGCTGAATAATTGTGATCATTCCCTTGCTGAGTGATTGGGATCATTCCCTTGCTGAGTGATTGAAATCATTCCCTTGCAGAGTGATTGGGATCATTCCCTTGCTGAGCGATTGGGATCATTCCCTTGCTGAGTGATTGAAATCATTCCCTTGCAGAGTGATTGGGATCATTCCCTTGCTGAGCGATTGGGATCATTCCCTTGCTGAGCGATTGGGATCATTCTCTTGCTGATTGATTGAGATCATTCACCTGCCGAGTGATTAGGACATTCCCCTGCCGAGTGATTGAGATCATTCCCCTGCTGAGTGATTGGGATCACTCGCTTGCTGAGTAATTGGGATCATTCACTTGCTGAGTAATGGGGATCATTCTGTTGCCGAGTGATTGCGATCATTCCCTTGCTGAGTGATTGGAATCATTCCCTTGCTGAGTGATTGGGATCACACCCTTGCTGAGTGGTTGAGGTCATTCACTTGCTGAGTGATTAGAATCATTCCCCTGCTGAGTGAATGCGATCACTCCCTTGCTGAGTGATTGGAATCATTCCCTTGCTGAGTGATTGGCATCATTCCCTTTCTGAGTGAATGCGATCATTCACTTGCTGAGTGATTGGGATGATGCCCATGCTGTGAGATTGGGATCATTCCCTTGCTGAGTAATTGCGATCATTCTCTTGCTGAGTGATTGGGATCATTCCATTGCTGAGTGATTGGGATCATTCAATTGCCGAGTGATTGGGATCATTCCCTTGCTGAGTGATGGGGATCATTCACTTGCTGAGTGATTGTGATAATTCCCTTGATGAGTGATTGAGATCATTCCCTTGCTGAGTGATTGTGATCATTCACTTGCTCAGTGATTGTGATCATTCCCTTGCTGAGTGATTGGGATCATTCCCTTGCTGAGCGATTGGGATCATTCGCTTGCTGAGTGATTGGGATCATTCACCTGCCGAGTGATTAGGATCATTCCCCTGCCGAGTGATTGAGATCATTCCCTTGCCAAGAGATTGGAATCATGCCCCTCCTGATTGATTGGAATCCCTCCCTTGCTGAGTGATTGCGATCACTCGCTTGCTGAGTGATTGGTATCATTCTCTTGCCGAGTGATTGGGATCATTCCCTTGCTGACTGATGGGCATCATTCACTTGCTGAGTGATTGGAATCATTCCCTTGCTGAGTGATTGGCTTCATTCCCTTTCTGAGTGAATGCGATCATTCACTTGCTGAGTGATTGGGATCACTCCCTTGCTGAGTGATTGGGATCATTCCCTTGCTGAGTAATTGTGATCATTCCCTTGCTGAGTGATTGCGATCACTCCCTTGCTGAGTGATTGGGATCATTCTCTTGCTGAGTGATTGGGATCATTCCCTTTTCGAGTGATTGGGATTATTCCCTTTCTGAGTGAATGCGATCATTCACTTGCTGAGTGATTGGGATCATTCCGTTGCCAAGAGATTGGTATCATGCCCCTCCTGAGTGATTGGAATCACTCCCTTGCTGAGTGATTGGGATCACTCACTTGCTGAGTGATTGGTATCATTCTCTTGCCGAGTGATTGGGATCATTCCCTTGCTGACTGATGGGGATCATTCACTTGCTGAGTGATTGGAATCATTCCCTTGCTGAGTGATTGGCTTCATTCCCTTTCTGAGTGAATGCGATCATTCACTTGCTGAGTGATTGGGATCACTCCCTTGCTGAGTGATTGGGATCATTCCCTTGCTGAGTGATTGGGATCATTCCCTTGCGACACACCCTTGCTGAGCGATTGGAATCATTCCCTTGCTGAGTGATTGGGATCATTACCGTGCTGAGTGATTGGTGTCATTTAATGCTGAGTGATTGCGATCACTCCCTTGCTGAGTGATTGGGATCATTCCATTTCCGAGTAATTGGGATCATTCCCTTGCTGAGCGATTGGGATCAATCCCTTGCTGAGTGATTGGGATCATTCACCTGCCGAGCGATTAAGATCATTCCCCTGCTGAGTGATTGAGATCATTCCCTTGCCAAGTGATTGGGATCATGCCCCTGTTGCGTGATTGCGATCACTCCCTTGCTGAGTGATTTGGATCATTCCCTTGCTGAGTGATTGGGATCACACCCTTGCTGAGTGATTTAGTTCATTCACTTTCTGAATGATTAGAATCAGTCCCCTGCTGAGTGATTGCGATCACTCCATTGCTGAGTGATTGGGATCATTCCCTTGCTCAGTGATTGGGATCACTCGCTTGCTGAGTGATTGGGATCATTCACTTGCTGAGTGATGGGGATCATTTTCTTGCCGAGTGATTGCGATCATTCCCTTGCTGAGTGATTGTGATCATTCACTTGCTGAGTGATGGGGTTCATTTTCTTGCCGAGTGATTGCGATCATTCCCTTGCTGAGTGATTGTGATCATTCACTTGCTGAGTGAATGGAATCATTTCCTTGCTGAGTGATTGCGATGATTCCCTTGCTGAGTGATTGGGATCATTCACTTGCTGAGTGATTGTGATCATTCACCTGCCGAGTGATTTGGATCATTCCCCTGCCGAGTGATTGAGATCATCCCCTTGCCAAGAGATTGGTATCATGCCCCTCCTGAGTGATTGGAATCACTCCCTTGCTGAGTGATTGGGATCACTCACTTGCTGAGTGATTGGTATCATTCTCTTGCCGAGTGATTGGGATCATTCCCTTGCTGACTGATGGGGATCATTCCCCTGCCGAGTGATTGAGATCATTCCCTTGCCAAGAGATTGGTATCATGCCCCTCCTGAGTGATTGGAATCACTCCCTTGCTCAGTGTTTGGGATCACTCACTTGCTGAGTGATTGGTATCATTCTCTTGCCGAGTGATTGGGATCATTCCCTTGCTGACTGATGGGGATCATTCCCCTGCCGAGTGATTGAGATCATTGCCATGCCAAGAGATTGGTATCATGCCCCTCCTGAGTGATTGGAATCAATCCCTTGCTGCGTGATTGGGATCACACCCTTGCTGAGTGATTGAGGTCATTCACTTGCTGAATGATTAGAATCAGTCCCCTGCTGAGTGATTGCGATCACTCCATTGCTGAGTGATTGGGATCATTCCCTTGCTCAGTGATTGTGATCACTCGCTTGCTGAGTGATTGGGATCATTCACTTGCTGAGTGATGGGGATCATTTTCTTGCCGAGTGATTGCGATCATTCCCTTGATGAGTGATTGTGATCATTCACTTGCTGAGTGAATGGAATCATTTCCTTGCTGAGTGATTGCGATGATTCCCTTGCTGAGTGATTGGGATCATTCACTTGCTGAGTGATTGGAATCATTCACTTGCCGAGTGATTGCGATCATTCCCTTGCTGAATGATTGGGATCATTCACTTGCTTAGTGATTGGGATCATTCCCATGCTGAGTGATTGGGATCATTCCCTTGCTGAGCGATTGAGATCATTCGCTTGCTGAGTGATTGGGATCATTCACCTGCCGAGTGATTAGGATCATTCCCCTGCCGAGTGATTGAGATCATTCCCTTGCCAAGAGATTGGTATCATGCCCCTCCTGAGTGATTGGAATCACTCCCTTGCTGAGTGATTGGGATCACTCACTTGCTGAGTGATTGGTATCATTCTCTTGCCGAGTGATTGGGATCATTCCCTTGCTGACTGATGGGGATCATTCACTTGCTGAGTGATTGGAATCATTCCCTTGCTGAGTGATTGGCTTCATTCCCTTTCTTAGTGAATGCGATCATTCACTTTCTGAGTGATTGGGATCACTCCCTTGCTGAGTGATTGGGATCATTCCCTTGCTGAGTGATTGTGATCATTCCCTTGCTGAGTGATTGGGATCACTCCCTTGCTGAGTGATTGGGATCATTCCCTTGCTGAGTGATTGAAATCATTCCCTTGCTGAGCGATTGGGATCATTCCCTTGCTGAGCGATTGGGATCGTTCCCTTGCTGATTGATTGAGATCATTCACTTGCCGAGTGATTAGGTTCATTCCCCTGCCGAGTGATTGAGATCATTCCCCTGCTGAGTGATTGGGATCACTCCCTTGCTGAGTGATTGAGTTCACTCGCTTGCTGAGTGATTAGAATCATTCCCCTGCTGAGTGAATGCGATCACTCCCTTGCTGAGTGATTGGAATCATTCCCTTGCTGAGTGATTGGCATCATTCCCTTTCTGAGTGAATGCGATCATTCACTTGCTGAGTGATTGGGATGATGCCCATGCTGTGAGATTGGGATCATTCCCTTGCTGAGTAATTGCGATCATTCTCTTGCTGAGTGATTGGGATCATTCCATTGCTGAGTGATTGGGATCATTCAATTGCCGAGTGATTGGGATCATTCCCTTGCTGAGTGATGGGGATCATTCACTTGCTGAGTGATTGTGATAATTCCCTTGATGAGTGATTGAGATCATTCCCTTGCTGAGTGATTGTGATCATTCACTTGCTCAGTGATTGTGATCATTCCCTTGCTGAGTGATTGGGATCATTCCCTTGCTGAGCGATTGGGATCATTCGCTTGCTGAGTGATTGGGATCATTCACCTGCCGAGTGATTAGGATCATTCCCCTGCCGAGTGATTGAGTTCATTCCCTTGCCAAGAGATTGGAATCATGCCCCTCCTGATTGATTGGAATCCCTCCCTTGCTGAGTGATTGCGATCACTAGCTTGCTGAGTGATTGGTATCATTCTCTTGCCGAGTGATTGGGATCATTCCCTTGCTGACTGATGGACATCATTCACTTGCTGAGTGATTGGAATCATTCCCTTGCTGAGTGATTGGCTTCATTCCCTTTCTGAGTGAATGCGATCATTCACTTGCTGAGTGATTGGGATCACTCACTTGCTGAGTGATTGGGATCATTCCCTTGCTGAGTACTTGTGTTCATTCCCTTGCTGAGTGATTGCGATCACTCCCTTGCTGAGTGATTGGGATCATTCTCTTGCTGAGTGATTGGGATCAATTCCTTGCTGAGTGATTGGGATCATTCACCTGCCGAGTGATTAATATCATTCCCCTGCCGAGTGATTGAGATCATTCTCTTGCCGAGAGATTGGGATCATGCCCCTGCTGAGTGTTTGGGATCACTCCCTTTCTGAGTGATTATGATCATTCACTTGCCGAGTGATTGCGATCATTCCCTTGCTGAGTGATTGGAATCATCCCCTTGCTGAGTGATTGGCATCATTCCCTTTCTGAGTGAATGCGATCATTCACTTGCTGAGTGATTGGGATCATTCCCTTGCCGAGTGATTGAGATCATTCTCTTGCCGAGTGATTGGGATCATGCCCCTGCTGAATGATTGGGATCACTCCCTTGCCGAGTGATTTGGGATCACTCGCTTGCTGAGTGATTGGGATCTTTCTCTTACCGAGTGATTGGGATCATTCAATTGCCGAGTGATTGGGAGCATTCCCTTCCTGAGTGATGGGGATCATTCACTTGCTGAGTGATTGTGATAATTCCCTTGATGAGTGATTGAGATCATTCCCTTGCTGAGTGATTGGAACCATTCCCTTGCTGAGTGATTGGCATCATTCCCTTTCTGAGTTAATGCGATCATTCCCTTGATGAGTTATTGGGATCATTCACTTAATGAGTGATTGGGATCACTCCCTTGCTGAGTGATAGGGATCATTCACTTGATGAGTGATTGTGATCACTCCCTTGCTAAGTGATTGGGTCCATTCCCTTGCTGAGTGATTGGAATCATTCCCTTACTGAGTGATTGCGATGATTCCCTTGCTGAGTGATTGGGATCATTCACTTGCTGAGTGATTGGGATCATTTACTTGCCGAGTGATTGCGATCATTCCCTTGCTGAGTGATTGGGATCATTCACTTGCTGAGTGATTGGGATCAATTCCTTGCTGAGTGATTGGGATCATTCACCTGCCGAGTGATTAATATCATTCCCCTGCCGAGTGATTGAGATCATTCTCTTGCCGAGAGATTGTGATCATGCCCCTGCTGAGTGTTTGGAATCACTCCCTTGCTGAGTGATTATGATCATTCACTTGCCGAGTGATTGCGATCATTCCCTTGCTGAGTGATTGGAATCATTCCCTTGCTGAGTGATTGGCATCATTCCCTTTCTGAGTGAATGCGATCATTCACTTGCTGAGTGATTGGGATCATTCCCTTGCTGAGTGATTGGGATCATTCACTTGCTGAGTAATTGTGATCATTCCCTTGCTGAGTGATTGGGATCATTCCCTTGCCGAGTGATTGGGAGCATTCCCTTCCTGAGTGATGGGGATCATTCACTTGCTGAGTGATTGTGATAATTCCCTTGCTGAGTGATTGAAATCATTCCCTTGCAGAGTGATTGGGATCATTCCCTTGCTGAGCGATTGTGATAATTCCCTTGATGAGTGATTGAGATCATTCCCTTGCTGAGTGATTGGAACCATTCCCTTGCTGAGTGATTGGCATCATTCCCTTTCTGAGTTAATGCGATCATTCCCTTGATGAGTTATTGGGATCATTCACTTAATGAGTGATTGGGATCACTCCCTTGCTGAGTGATAGGGATCATTCACTTGATGAGTGATTGTGATCACTCCCTTGCTAAGTGATTGGGTCCATTCCCTTGCTGAGTGATTGGAATCATTCCCTTGCTGAGTGATTGCGATGATTCCCTTGCTGAGTGATTGGGATCATTCACTTGCTGAGTGATTGGGATCAATTCCTTGCTGAGTGATTGGGATCATTCACCTGCCGAGTGATTAATATCATTCCCCTGCCGAGTGATTGAGATCATTCTCTTGCCGAGAGATTGGGATCATGCCCCTGCTGAGTGTTTGGGATCACTCCCTTGCTGAGTGATTATGATCATTCACTTGCCGAGTGATTGCGATCATTCCCTTGCTGAGTGATTGGAATCATTCCCTTGCTGAGTGATTGGCATCATTCCCTTTCTGAGTGAATGCGATCATTCACTTGCTGAGTGATTGGGATCATTCCCTTGCTGAGTGATTGGGATCATTCACTTGCTGAGTAATTGTGATCATTCCCTTGCTGAGTGATTGGGATCATTCCCTTGCTGAGTGATTGAAATCATTCCCTTGCAGAGTGATTGGGATCATTCCCTTGCTGAGCGATTGGGATCATTCCCTTGCTGAGTGATTGAAATCATTCCCTTGCAGAGTGATTGGGATCATTCCCTTGCTGAGCGATTGGGATCATTCCCTTGCTGAGCGATTGGGATCATTCTCTTGCTGATTGATTGAGATCATTCACCTGCCGAGTGATTAGGACATTCCCCTGCCGAGTGATTGAGATCATTCCCCTGCTGAGTGATTGGGATCA
The DNA here is from genome assembly GCF_044704955.1 of Pristiophorus japonicus. Classification (NCBI taxonomy): domain Eukaryota; kingdom Metazoa; phylum Chordata; class Chondrichthyes; family Pristiophoridae; genus Pristiophorus; species Pristiophorus japonicus. Next base: position 119,905,301 of record NC_091988.1, on the reverse strand, counting down.
CTCGCTTGCTGAGTAATTGGGATCATTCACTTGCTGAGTAATGGGGATCATTCTGTTGCCGAGTGATTGCGATCATTCCCTTGCTGAGTGATTGGAATCATTCCCTTGCTGAGTGATTGGCATCATTCCCTTTCTGAGTGAATGCGATCATTCACTTGCTGAGTGATTGGGATGATGCCCATGCTGTGAGATTGGGATCATTCCCTTGCTGAGTAATTGCGATCATTCTCTTGCTGAGTGATTGGGATCATTCCATTGCTGAGTGATTGGGATCATTCAATTGCCGAGTGATTGGGATCATTCCCTTGCTGAGTGATGGGGATCATTCACTTGCTGAGTGATTGTGATAATTCCCTTGATGAGTGATTGAGATCATTCCCTTGCTGAGTAATTGCGATCATTCTCTTGCTGAGTGATTGGGATCATTCCATTGCTGAGTGATTGGGATCATTCACTTGCTGAGTGATTGGGATCATTTACTTGCCGAGTGATTGCGATCATTCCCTTGCTGAGTGATTGGGATCATTCACTTGCTGAGTGATTGGGATCAATTCCTTGCTGAGTGATTGGGATCATTCACCTGCCGAGTGATTAATATCATTCCCCTGCCGAGTGATTGAGATCATTCTCTTGCCGAGAGATTGTGATCATGCCCCTGCTGAGTGTTTGGAATCACTCCCTTGCTGAGTGATTATGATCATTCACTTGCCGAGTGATTGCGATCATTCCCTTGCTGAGTGATTGGAATCATTCCCTTGCTGAGTGATTGGCATCATTCCCTTTCTGAGTGAATGCGATCATTCACTTGCTGAGTGATTGGGATCATTCCCTTGCTGAGTGATTGGGATCATTCACTTGCTGAGTAATTGTGATCATTCCCTTGCTGAGTGATTGGGATCATTCCCTTGCCGAGTGATTGGGAGCATTCCCTTCCTGAGTGATGGGGATCATTCACTTGCTGAGTGATTGTGATAATTCCCTTGCTGAGTGATTGAAATCATTCCCTTGCAGAGTGATTGGGATCATTCCCTTGCTGAGCGATTGTGATAATTCCCTTGATGAGTGATTGAGATCATTCCCTTGCTGAGTGATTGGAACCATTCCCTTGCTGAGTGATTGGCATCATTCCCTTTCTGAGTTAATGCGATCATTCCCTTGATGAGTTATTGGGATCATTCACTTAATGAGTGATTGGGATCACTCCCTTGCTGAGTGATAGGGATCATTCACTTGATGAGTGATTGTGATCACTCCCTTGCTAAGTGATTGGGTCCATTCCCTTGCTGAGTGATTGGAATCATTCCCTTGCTGAGTGATTGCGATGATTCCCTTGCTGAGTGATTGGGATCATTCACTTGCTGAGTGATTGGGATCATTTACTTGCCGAGTGATTGCGATCATTCCCTTGCTGAGTGATTGGGATCATTCACTTGCTGAGTGATTGGGATCAATTCCTTGCTGAGTGATTGGGATCATTCACCTGCCGAGTGATTAATATCATTCCCCTGCCGAGTGATTGAGATCATTCTCTTGCCGAGAGATTGGGATCATGCCCCTGCTGAGTGTTTGGGATCACTCCCTTGCTGAGTGATTATGATCATTCACTTGCCGAGTGATTGCGATCATTCCCTTGCTGAGTGATTGGAATCATTCCCTTGCTGAGTGATTGGCATCATTCCCTTTCTGAGTGAATGCGATCATTCACTTGCTGAGTGATTGGGATCATTCCCTTGCTGAGTGATTGGGATCATTCACTTGCTGAGTAATTGTGATCATTCCCTTGCTGAGTGATTGGGATCATTCCCTTGCTGAGTGATTGAAATCATTCCCTTGCAGAGTGATTGGGATCATTCCCTTGCTGAGCGATTGGGATCATTCCCTTGCTGAGTGATTGAAATCATTCCCTTGCAGAGTGATTGGGATCATTCCCTTGCTGAGCGATTGGGATCATTCCCTTGCTGAGCGATTGGGATCATTCTCTTGCTGATTGATTGAGATCATTCACCTGCCGAGTGATTAGGACATTCCCCTGCCGAGTGATTGAGATCATTCCCCTGCTGAGTGATTGGGATCACTCGCTTGCTGAGTAATTGGGATCATTCACTTGCTGAGTAATGGGGATCATTCTGTTGCCGAGTGATTGCGATCATTCCCTTGCTGAGTGATTGGAATCATTCCCTTGCTGAGTGATTGGCATCATTCCCTTTCTGAGTGAATGCGATCATTCACTTGCTGAGTGATTGGGATGATGCCCATGCTGTGAGATTGGGATCATTCCCTTGCTGAGTAATTGCGATCATTCTCTTGCTGAGTGATTGGGATCATTCCATTGCTGAGTGATTGGGATCATTCAATTGCCGAGTGATTGGGATCATTCCCTTGCTGAGTGATGGGGATCATTCACTTGCTGAGTGATTGTGATAATTCCCTTGATGAGTGATTGAGATCATTCCCTTGCTGAGTAATTGCGATCATTCTCTTGCTGAGTGATTGGGATCATTCCATTGCTGAGTGATTGGGATCATTCACTTGCTGAGTGATTGGGATCATTTACTTGCCGAGTGATTGCGATCATTCCCTTGCTGAGTGATTGGGATCATTCACTTGCTGAGTGATTGGGATCAATTCCTTGCTGAGTGATTGGGATCATTCACCTGCCGAGTGATTAATATCATTCCCCTGCCGAGTGATTGAGATCATTCTCTTGCCGAGAGATTGTGATCATGCCCCGGCTGAGTGTTTGGGATCACTCCCTTGCTGAGTGATTATGATCATTCACTTGCCGAGTGATTGCGATCATTCCCTTGCTGAGTGATTGGAATCATTCCCTTGCTGAGTGATTGGCATCATTCCCTTTCTGAGTGAATGCGATCATTCACTTGCTGAGTGATTGGGATCATTCCCTTGCTGAGTGATTGGGATCATTCACTTGCTGAATAATTGTGATCATTCCCTTGCTGAGTGATTGGGATCATTCCCTTGCTGAGTGATTGAAATCATTCCCTTGCAGAGTGATTGGGATCATTCCCTTGCTGAGCGATTGGGATCATTCCCTTGCTGAGTGATTGAAATCATTCCCTTGCAGAGTGATTGGGATCATTCCCTTGCTGAGCGATTGGGATCATTCCCTTGCTGAGCGATTGGGATCATTCTCTTGCTGATTGATTGAGATCATTCACCTGCCGAGTGATTAGGACATTCCCCTGCCGAGTGATTGAGATCATTCCCCTGCTGAGTGATTGGGATCACTCGCTTGCTGAGTAATTGGGATCATTCACTTGCTGAGTAATGGGGATCATTCTGTTGCCGAGTGATTGCGATCATTCCCTTGCTGAGTGATTGGAATCATTCCCTTACTGAGTGATTGGGATCACACCCTTGCTGAGTGGTTGAGGTCATTCACTTGCTGAGTGATTAGAATCATTCCCCTGCTGAGTGAATGCGATCACTCCCTTGCTGAGTGATTGGAATCATTCCCTTGCTGAGTGATTGGCATCATTCCCTTTCTGAGTGAATGCGATCATTCACTTGCTGAGTGATTGGGATGATGCCCATGCTGTGAGATTGGGATCATTCCCTTACTGAGTAATTGCGATCATTCTCTTGCTGAGTGATTGGGATCATTCCATTGCTGAGTGATTGGGATCATTCAATTGCCGAGTGATTGGGATCATTCCCTTGCTGAGTGATGGGGATCATTCACTTGCTGAGTGATTGTGATAATTCCCTTGATGAGTGATTGAGATCATTCCCTTGCTGAGTGATTGTGATCATTCACTTGCTCAGTGATTGTGATCATTCCCTTGCTGAGTGATTGGGATCATTCCCTTGCTGAGCGATTGGGATCATTCGCTTGCTGAGTGATTGGGATCATTCACCTGCCGAGTGATTAGGATCATTCCCCTGCCGAGTGATTGAGATCATTCCCTTGCCAAGAGATTGGAATCATGCCCCTCCTGATTGATTGGAATCCCTCCCTTGCTGAGTGATTGCGATCACTCGCTTGCTGAGTGATTGGTATCATTCTCTTGCCGAGTGATTGGGATCATTCCCTTGCTGACTGATGGGCATCATTCACTTGCTGAGTGATTGGAATCATTCCCTTGCTGAGTGATTGGCTTCATTCCCTTTCTGAGTGAATGCGATCATTCACTTGCTGAGTGATTGGGATCACTCCCTTGCTGAGTGATTGGGATCATTCCCTTGCTGAGTAATTGTGATCATTCCCTTGCTGAGTGATTGCGATCACTCCCTTGCTGAGTGATTGGGATCATTCTCTTGCTGAGTGATTGGGATCATTCCCTTTTCGAGTGATTGGGATTATTCCCGTGCTGAGTGATTGGGATCATTCCCTTTCCGAGTGATTGGGATCATTCCGTTGCCAAGAGATTGGTATCATGCCCCTCCTGAGTGATTGGAATCACTCCCTTGCTGAGTGATTGGGATCACTCACTTGCTGAGTGATTGGTATCATTCTCTTGCCGAGTGATTGGGATCATTCCCTTGCTGACTGATGGGGATCATTCACTTGCTGAGTGATTGGAATCATTCCCTTGCTGAGTGATTGGCTTCATTCCCTTTCTGAGTGAATGCGATCATTCACTTGCTGAGTGATTGGGATCACTCCCTTGCTGAGTGATTGGGATCATTCCCTTGCTGAGTGATTGGGATCATTCCCTTGCGACACACCCTTGCTGAGCGATTGGAATCATTCCCTTGCTGAGTGATTGGGATCATTACCGTGCTGAGTGATTGGTGTCATTTAATGCTGAGTGATTGCGATCACTCCCTTGCTGAGTGATTGGGATCATTCCATTTCCGAGTAATTGGGATCATTCCCTTGCTGAGCGATTGGGATCAATCCCTTGCTGAGTGATTGGGATCATTCACCTGCCGAGCGATTAAGATCATTCCCCTGCTGAGTGATTGAGATCATTCCCTTGCCAAGTGATTGGGATCATGCCCCTGTTGCGTGATTGCGATCACTCCCTTGCTGAGTGATTTGGATCATTCCCTTGCTGAGTGATTGGGATCACACCCTTGCTGAGTGATTTAGTTCATTCACTTTCTGAATGATTAGAATCAGTCCCCTGCTGAGTGATTGCGATCACTCCATTGCTGAGTGATTGGGATCATTCCCTTGCTCAGTGATTGGGATCACTCGCTTGCTGAGTGATTGGGATCATTCACTTGCTGAGTGATGGGGATCATTTTCTTGCCGAGTGATTGCGATCATTCCCTTGCTGAGTGATTGTGATCATTCACTTGCTGAGTGATGGGGTTCATTTTCTTGCCGAGTGATTGCGATCATTCCCTTGCTGAGTGATTGTGATCATTCACTTGCTGAGTGAATGGAATCATTTCCTTGCTGAGTGATTGCGATGATTCCCTTGCTGAGTGATTGGGATCATTCACTTGCTGAGTGATTGTGATCATTCCCTTGCTGAGTGATTGGGATCATTCCCTTGCTGAGTGATTGGGATCATTCACCTGCCGAGTGATTTGGATCATTCCCCTGCCGAGTGATTGAGATCATCCCCTTGCCAAGAGATTGGTATCATGCCCCTCCTGAGTGATTGGAATCACTCCCTTGCTGAGTGATTGGGATCACTCACTTGCTGAGTGATTGGTATCATTCTCTTGCCGAGTGATTGGGATCATTCCCTTGCTGACTGATGGGGATCATTCCCCTGCCGAGTGATTGAGATCATTCCCTTGCCAAGAGATTGGTATCATGCCCCTCCTGAGTGATTGGAATCACTCCCTTGCTCAGTGTTTGGGATCACTCACTTGCTGAGTGATTGGTATCATTCTCTTGCCGAGTGATTGGGATCATTCCCTTGCTGACTGATGGGGATCATTCCCCTGCCGAGTGATTGAGATCATTGCCATGCCAAGAGATTGGTATCATGCCCCTCCTGAGTGATTGGAATCAATCCCTTGCTGAGTGATTGGGATCATTCCCCTGCTGCCTTATTGCGATCACTCCCTTGCTGCGTGATTGGGATCACACCCTTGCTGAGTGATTGAGGTCATTCACTTGCTGAATGATTAGAATCAGTCCCCTGCTGAGTGATTGCGATCACTCCATTGCTGAGTGATTGGGATCATTCCCTTGCTCAGTGATTGTGATCACTCGCTTGCTGAGTGATTGGGATCATTCACTTGCTGAGTGATGGGGATCATTTTCTTGCCGAGTGATTGCGATCATTCCCTTGATGAGTGATTGTGATCATTCACTTGCTGAGTGAATGGAATCATTTCCTTGCTGAGTGATTGCGATGATTCCCTTGCTGAGTGATTGGGATCATTCACTTGCTGAGTGATTGGAATCATTCACTTGCCGAGTGATTGCGATCATTCCCTTGCTGAATGATTGGGATCATTCACTTGCTTAGTGATTGGGATCATTCCCATGCTGAGTGATTGGGATCATTCCCTTGCTGAGCGATTGAGATCATTCGCTTGCTGAGTGATTGGGATCATTCACCTGCCGAGTGATTAGGATCATTCCCCTGCCGAGTGATTGAGATCATCCCCTTGCCAAGAGGTTGGTATCATGCCCCTCCTGAGTGATTGGAATCACTCCCTTGCTGAGTGTTTGGGATCACTCACTTGCTGAGTGATTGGTATCATTCTCTTGCCGAGTGATTGGGATCATTCCCTTGCTGACTGATGGGGATCATTCCCCTGCCGAGTGATTGAGATCATTGCCTTGCCAAGAGATTGGTATCATGCCCCTCCTGAGTGATTGGAATCACTCCCTTGCTGAGTGATTACGATCATTCCCTTGCTGAGTGATTGTGATCATTCACTTGCTGAGTGAATGGAATCATTTCCTTGCTGAGTGATTGCGATGATTCCCTTGCTGAGTGATTGGGATCATTCACTTGCTGAGTGATTGGAATCATTCACTTGCCGAGTGATTGCGATCATTCCCTTGCTGAATGATTGGGATCATTCACTTGCTGAGTGATTGTGATCATTCCCATGCTGAGTGATTGGGATCATTCCCTTGCTGAGTGATTGGGATCATTCCCTTGCTGAGCGATTGGGATCATTCGCTTGCTGAGTGATTGGGATCATTCACCTGCCGAGTGATGAGGATCATTCCCCTGCCGAGTGATTGAGATCATTCCCTTGCCAAGAGATTGGTATCATGCCCCTCCTGAGTGATTGGAATCACTCCCTTGCTGAGTGATTGGGATCACTCACTTGCTGAGTGATTGGTATCATTCTCTTGCCGAGTGATTGGGATCATTCCCTTGCTGACTGATGGGGATCATTCACTTGCTGAGTGATTGGAATCATTCCCTTGCTGAGTGATTGGCTTCATTCCCTTTCTGAGTGAATGCGATCATTCACTTGCTGAGTGATTGGGATCACTCCCTTGCTGAGTGATTGGGATCATTCCCTTGCTGAGTAATTGTGATCATTCCCTTGCTGAGTGATTGCGATCACTCCCTTGCTGAGTGATTGGGATCATTCTCTTGCTGAGTGATTGGGATCATTCCCTTTTCGAGTGATTGGGATTATTCCCTTGCTGAGTGATTGGGATCATTCCCTTTCCGAGTGATTGGGATCATTCCGTTGCCAAGAGATTGGTATCATGCCCCTCCTGAGTGATTGGAATCACTCCCTTGCTGAGTGATTGGGATCACTCACTTGCTGAGTGATTGGTATCATTCTCTTGCCGAGTGATTGGGATCATTCCCTTGCTGACTGATGGGGATCATTCACTTGCTGAGTGATTGGAATCATTCCCTTGCTGAGTGATTGGCTTCATTCCCTTTCTGAGTGAATGCGATCATTCACTTGCTGAGTGATTGGGATCACTCCCTTGCTGAGTGATTGGGATCATTCCCTTGCTGAGTGATTGGGATCATTCCCTTGCGACACACCCTTGCTGAGCGATTGGAATCATTCCCTTGCTGAGTGATTGGGATCATTACCGTGCTGAGTGATTGGTGTCATTTAATGCTGAGTGATTGCGATCACTCCCTTGCTGAGTGATTGGGATCATTCCATTTCCGAGTAATTGGGATCATTCCCTTGCTGAGCGATTGGGATCAATCCCTTGCTGAGTGATTGGGATCATTCACCTGCCGAGCGATTAAGATCATTCCCCTGCTGAGTGATTGAGATCATTCCCTTGCCAAGTGATTGGGATCATGCCCCTGTTGCGTGATTGCGATCACTCCCTTGCTGAGTGATTTGGATCATTCCCTTGCTGAGTGATTGGGATCACACCCTTGCTGAGTGATTTAGTTCATTCACTTTCTGAATGATTAGAATCAGTCCCCTGCTGAGTGATTGCGATCACTCCATTGCTGAGTGATTGGGATCATTCCCTTGCTCAGTGATTGGGATCACTCGCTTGCTGAGTGATTGGGATCATTCACTTGCTGAGTGATGGGGATCATTTTCTTGCCGAGTGATTGCGATCATTCCCTTGCTGAGTGATTGTGATCATTCACTTGCTGAGTGATGGGGATCATTTTCTTGCCGAGTGATTGCGATCATTCCCTTGCTGAGTGATTGTGATCATTCACTTGCTGAGTGAATGGAATCATTTCCTTGCTGAGTGATTGCGATGATTCCCTTGCTGAGTGATTGGGATCATTCACTTGCTGAGTGATTGTGATCATTCCCTTGCTGAGTGATTGGGATCATTCCCTTGCTGAGTGATTGGGATCATTCACCTGCCGAGTGATTTGGATCATTCCCCTGCCGAGTGATTGAGATCATCCCCTTGCCAAGAGATTGGTATCATGCCCCTCCTGAGTGATTGGAATCACTCCCTTGCTGAGTGATTGGGATCACTCACTTGCTGAGTGATTGGTATCATTCTCTTGCCGAGTGATTGGGATCATTCCCTTGCTGACTGATGGGGATCATTCCCCTGCCGAGTGATTGAGATCATTCCCTTGCCAAGAGATTGGTATCATGCCCCTCCTGAGTGATTGGAATCACTCCCTTGCTCAGTGTTTGGGATCACTCACTTGCTGAGTGATTGGTATCATTCTCTTGCCGAGTGATTGGGATCATTCCCTTGCTGACTGATGGGGATCATTCCCCTGCCGAGTGATTGAGATCATTGCCATGCCAAGAGATTGGTATCATGCCCCTCCTGAGTGATTGGAATCACTCCCTTGCTGAGTGATTGGGATCATTCCCCTGCTGCCTTATTGCGATCACTCCCTTGCTGCGTGATTGGGATCACACCCTTGCTGAGTGATTGAGGTCATTCACTTGCTGAATGATTAGAATCAGTCCCCTGCTGAGTGATTGCGATCACTCCATTGCTGAGTGATTGGGATCATTCCCTTGCTCAGTGATTGTGATCACTCGCTTGCTGAGTGATTGGGATCATTCACTTGCTGAGTGATGGGGATCATTTTCTTGCCGAGTGATTGCGATCATTCCCTTGATGAGTGATTGTGATCATTCACTTGCTGAGTGAATGGAATCATTTCCTTGCTGAGTGATTGCGATGATTCCCTTGCTGAGTGATTGGGATCATTCACTTGCTGAGTGATTGGAATCATTCACTTGCCGAGTGATTGCGATCATTCCCTTGCTGAATGATTGGGATCATTCACTTGCTGAGTGATTGGGATCATTCCCATGCTGAGTGATTGGGATCATTCCCTTGCTGAGCGATTGAGATCATTCGCTTGCTGAGTGATTGGGATCATTCACCTGCCGAGTGATTAGGATCATTCCCCTGCCGAGTGATTGAGATCATTCCCTTGCCAAGAGATTGGTATCATGCCCCTCCTGAGTGATTGGAATCACTCCCTTGCTGAGTGATTGGGATCACTCACTTGCTGAGTAATTGGTATCATTCTCTTGCCGAGTGATTGGGATCATTCCCTTGCTGACTGATGGGGATCATTCACTTGCTGAGTGATTGGAATCATTCCCTTGCTGAGTGATTGGCTTCATTCCCTTTCTTAGTGAATGCGATCATTCACTTTCTGAGTGATTGGGATCACTCCCTTGCTGAGTGATTGGGATCATTCCCTTGCTGAGTGATTGTGATCATTCCCTTGCTGAGTGATTGGGATCACTCCCTTGCTGAGTGATTGGGATCATTCCCTTGCTGAGTGATTGAAATCATTCCCTTGCTGAGCGATTGGGATCATTCCCTTGCTGAGCGATTGGGATCGTTCCCTTGCTGATTGATTGAGATCATTCACTTGCCGAGTGATTAGGTTCATTCCCCTGCCGAGTGATTGAGATCATTCCCCTGCTGAGTGATTGGGATCACTCCCTTGCTGAGTGATTGAGTTCACTCGCTTGCTGAGTGATTGGGTTCATTCACTTGCTGAGTGATGGGGATCATTCTCTTGCCGAGTGATTGCGATCATTCCCTTCCTGAGTGATTGTGATCATTCCCTTGCTGAGTGATTGGGATCATTCCCTTGCTGAGTGATTGGAATCATTCCCTTGCTGAGTGATTGCGATGATTCCCTTGCTGAGTGATTGGGATCATTCACTTGCTCAGTGTTTCGGAGCATTCACTTGCCGAGTGATTGTGATCATTCCCTTGCTGAGTGATTGGGATCATTCCCTTGCTGAGCGATTGGGATCATTCCCTTGCTGAGTGATTGGGATCATTCACCTGCCGAGTGATTAATATCATTCCCCTGCCGAGTGACTGAGATCATTCTCTTGCCGAGAGATTGGGATCATGCCCCTGCTGAGTGTTTGGGATCACTCCCTTGCTGAGTGATTGAGATCATTCACTTGCCGAGTGATTGCGATCATTCCCTTGCTGAATGATTGGGATCATTCACTTGCTGAGTGATTGTGATCATTCCCTTGCTGAGTGATTGGGATCATTCCCTTGCTGAGTGATTGGGATCATTCCCTTGCTGAGCGATTGGGATCATTCGCTTGCTGAGTGATTGGGATCATTCACCTGCCGAGTGATGGGGATCATTCACTTGCTGAGTGATTGTGATCATTCCCTTGCTGAGTGATTGGAATCATTCCCTTGCTGAGTGATTGGCATCATTCCCTTTCTGAGTGAATGCGATCATTCACTTGCTGAGTGATTGGGATGATGCCCATGCTGTGAGATTGGGATCATTCCCTTGCTGAGTAATTGCGATCATTCTCTTGCTGAGTGATTGGGATCATTCCATTGCTGAGTGATTGGGATCATTCAATTGCCGAGTGATTGGGATCATTCCCTTGCAGAGTGATGGGGATCATTCACTTGCTGAGTGATTGTGATAATTCCCTTGATGAGTGATTGAGATCATTCCCTTGCTGAGTGATTGTTTTCATTCACTTGCTCAGTGATTGTGATCATTCCCTTGCTGAGTGATTGGGATCATTCCCTTGCTGAGCGATTGGGATCATTCGCTTGCTGAGTGATTGGGATCATTCACCTGCCGAGTGATTAGGATCATTCCCCTGCCGAGTGATTGAGATCATTCCCTTGCCAAGAGATTGGAATCATGCCCCTCCTGATTGATTGGAATCCCTCCCTTGCTGAGTGATTGCGATCACTCGCTTGCTGAGTGATTGGTATCATTCTCTTGCCGAGAGATTGGGATCATTCCCTTGCTGACTGATGGGGATCATTCACTTGCTGAGTGATTGGAATCATTCCCTTGCTGAGTGATAGGCTTCATTCCCTTTCTGAGTGAATGCGATCATTCACTTGCTGAGTGATTGGGATCACTCCCTTGCTGAGTGATTGGGATCATTCCCTTGCTGAGTAATTGTGATCATTCCCTTGCTGAGTGATTGCGATCACTCCCTTGCTGAGTGATTGGGATCATTCTCTTGCTGAGTGATTGGGATCATTCCCTTTCCGAGTGATTGGGATCATTCCCTTGCTGAGTGATTGGGATCATTCCCTTTCCGAGTGATTGGGATCATTCCCTTGCCAAGAGATTGGTATCATGCCCCTCCTGAGTGATTGGAATCACTCCCTTGCTGAGTGATTTGGATCACTCGCTTGCTGAGTGATTGGTATCATTCTCTTGCCGAGTGATTGGGATCATTCCCTTGCTGACTGATGGGGATCATTCACTTGCTGAGTGATTGGAATCATTCCCTTGCTGAGTGATTGGCTTCATTCCCTTTCTGAGTGAATGCGATCATTCACTTGCTGAGTGATTGGGATCACTCCCTTGCTGAGTGATTGGGATCATTCCCTTGCTGAGTGATTGGGATCATTCCCTTGCGACACACCCTTGCTGAGCGATTGGAATCATTCCCTTGCTGAGTGATTGGGATCATGACCGTGCTGAGTGATTGGTGTCATTTAATGCTGAGTGATTGCGATCACTCCCTTGCTGAGTGATTGGGATCATTCCATTTCCGAGTAATTGGGATCATTCCCTTGCTGAGCGATTGGGATCAATCCCTTGCTGAATGATTGGGATCATTCACCTGCCGAGCGATTAAGATCATTCCCCTGCTGAGTGATTGAGATCATTCCCTTGCCGAGTGATTGGGGTCATGCCCCTGTTGCGTGATTGCGATCACTCCCTTGCTGAGTGATTGGGATCATTCCCTTGCTGAGTGATTGGGATCACACCATTGCTGAGTGATTGAGTTCATTCACTTGCTGAATGATTAGAATCAGTCCCCTGCTGAGTGATTGCGATCACTCCATTGCTGAGTGATTGGGATCATTCCCTTGCTCAGTGATTGGGATCACTCGCTTGCTGAGTGATTGGGATCATTCACTTGCTGAGTGATGGGGATCATTTTCTTGCCGAGTGATTGCGATCATTCCCTTGCTGAGTGATTGTGATCATTCACTTGCTGAGTGAATGGAATCATTTCCTTGCTGAGTGATTGCGATGATTCCCTTGCTAAGTGATTGGGATCATTCACTTGCTGAGTGATTGGAATCATTCACTTGCCGAGTGATTGCGATCATTCCCTTGCTGAATGATTGGGATCATTCACTTGCTGAGTGATTTGGATCATTCCCCTGCCGAGTGATTGAGATCATCCCCTTGCCAAGAGATTGGTATCATGCCCCTCCTGAGTGATTGGAATCACTCCCTTGCTGAGTGTTTGGGATCACTCACTTGCTGAGTGATTGGTATCATTCTCTTGCCGAGTGATTGGGATCATTCCCTTGCTGACTGATGGGGATCATTCCCCTGCCGAGTGATTGAGATCATTGCCTTGCCAAGAGATTGGTATCATGCCCCTCCTGAGTGATTGGAATCACTCCCTTGCTGAGTGATTACGATCATTCCCTTGCTGAGTGATTGTGATCATTCACTTGCTGAGTGAATGGAATCATTTCCTTGCTGAGTGATTGCGATGATTCCCTTGCTGAGTGATTGGGATCATTCACTTGCTGAGTGATTGGAATCATTCACTTGCCGAGTGTTTGCGATCATTCCCTTGCTGAATGATTGGGATCATTCACTTGCTGAGTGATTGTGATCATTCCCATGCTGAGTGATTGGGATCATTCCCTTGCTGAGTGATTGGGATCATTCCCTTGCTGAGCGATTGGGATCATTCGCTTGCTGAGTGATTGGGATCATTCACCTGCCGAGTGATGAGGATCATTCCCCTGCCGAGTGATTGAGATCATTCCCTTGCCAAGAGATTGGTATCATGCCCCTCCTGAGTGATTGGAATCACTCCCTTGCTGAGTGATTGGGATCACTCACTTGCTGAGTGATTGGTATCATTCTCTTGCCGAGTGATTGGGATCATTCCCTTGCTGACTGATGGGGATCATTCACTTGCTGAGTGATTGGAATCATTCCCTTGCTGAGTGATTGGCTTCATTCCCTTTCTGAGTGAATGCGATCATTCACTTGCTGAGTGATTGGGATCACTCCCTTGCTGAGTGATTGGGATCATTCCCTTGCTGAGTGATTGGGATCATTCCCTTGCTGAGTGATTGGGATCACTCCCTTGCTGAGTGATTGGGATCATTCCCTTGCTGAGTGATTGAAATCATTCCCTTGCAGAGTGATTGGGATCATTCCCTTGCTGAGCGATTGGGATCATTCCCTTGCTGAGCGATTGGGATCGTTCCCTTGCTGATTGATTGAGATCATTCACTTGCCGAGTGATTAGGTTCATTCTCTTGCCGAGTGATTGGGATCATTCCCTTGCTGACTGATGGGGATCATTCACTTGCTGAGTGATTGGAATCATTCCCTTGCTGAGTGATTGGCTTCATTCCCTTTCTGAGTGAATGCGATCATTCACTTGCTGAGTGATTGGGATCACTCCCTTGCTGAGTGATTGGGATCATTCCCTTGCTGAGTGATTGGGATCATTCCCTTGCTGAGTGATTGGGATCACTCCCTTGCTGAGTGATTGGGATCATTCCCTTGCTGAGTGATTGAAATCATTCCCTTGCAGAGTGATTGGGATCATTCCCTTGCTGAGCGATTGGGATCATTCCCTTGCTGAGCGATTGGGATCGTTCCCTTGCTGATTGATTGAGATCATTCACTTGCCGAGTGATTAGGTTCATTCCATTGCCGAGTGATTGAGATCATTCCCCTGCTGAGTGATTGGGATCACTCCCTTGCTGAGTGATTGAGTTCACTCGCTTGCTGAGTGATTGGGTTCATTCACTTGCTGAGTGATGGGGATCATTCTCTTGCCGAGTGATTGCGATCATTCCCTTCCTGAGTGATTGTGATCATTCCCTTGCTGAGTGATTGGGATCATTCCCTTGCTGAGTGATTGGAATCATTCCCTTGCTGAGTGATTGCGATGATTCCCTTGCTGAGTGATTGGGATCATTCACTTGCTGAGTGATTGGGATCATTTACTTGCCGAGTGATTGCGATCATTCCCTTGCTCAGTGTTTCGGAGCATTCACTTGCCGAGTGATTGTGATCATTCCCTTGCTGAGTGATTGGGATCATTCCCTTGCTGAGTGATTGGAATCATTCGCTTGCTGAGTGATTGGGATCATTCCCTTGCTGAGCGATTGGGATCATTCCCTTGCTGAGTGATTGGGATCATTCACCTGCCGAGTGATTAATATCATTCCCCTGCCGAGTGACTGAGATCATTCTCTTGCCGAGAGATTGGGATCATGCCCCTGCTGAGTGTTTGGGATCACTCCCTTGCTGAGTGATTATGATCATTCACTTGCCGAGTGATTGCGATGATTCCCTTGCTGAGTGATGGGGATCATTCACTTGCTGAGATATTGTGATCATTCCCTTGCTGAGTGATTGGAATCATTCCCTTGCTGAGTGATTGGCATCATTCCCTTTCTGAGTGAATGCGATCATTCACTTGCTGAGTGATTGGGATGATGCCCATGCTGTGAGATTGGGATCATTCCCTTGCTGAGTAATTGCGATCATTCTCTTGCTGAGTGATTGGGATCATTCCATTGCTGAGTGATTGGGATCATTTCCATGCTGAGAGATTGGAATCATTTCCTTGCTGAGTGATTGCGATCATTCCCTTGCTGAGTGATTGGGATCATTTACTTGCTCAGTGATTGCGACACACCCTTGCTGAGCGATTGGGATCATTCCCTTGCTGAGTGATTGGGGTCATTCCCTTGCTGAGTGATTGGGAACATTCCCTTGCTGAGTGATTGGGATCATTACCTTGCTGAGTGATTGGGATCATTCCATTTCCGAGTAATTGGGATCATTCCCTTGCTGAGCGATTGGGATCAATCCCTTGCTGAGTGATTGGGATCATTCACCTGCCGAGCGATTAAGATCATTCCCCTGCTGAGTGATTGAGATCATTCCCTTGCCGAGTGATTGGGATCATGCCCCTGTTGCGTGATTGCGATCACTCCCTTGCTGAGTGATTGGGATCATTCCCTTGCTGAGTGATTGGGATCACACCCTTGCTGAGTGATTGAGGTCATTCACTTGCTGAATGATTAGAATCAGTCCCCTGCTGAGTGATTGCGATCACTCCATTGCTGAGTGATTGGGATCATTCCATTTCCGAGTAATTGGGATCATTCTCTTGCTGAGTGATTGGGATCATTCCATTGCTGAGTGATTGGGATCATTCAATTGCCGAGTGATTGGGATCATTCCCTTGCTGAGTGATGGGGATCATTCACTTGCTGAGTGATTGTGATAATTCCCTTGATGAGTGATTGAGATCATTCCCTTGCTGAGTGATTGTGATCATTCACTTGCTCAGTGATTGTGATCATTCCCTTGCTGAGTGATTGGGATCATTCCCTTGCTGAGCGATTGGGATCATTCGCTTGCTGAGTGATTGGGATCATTCACCTGCCGAGTGATTAGGATCATTCCCCTGCCGAGTGATTGAGTTCATTCCCTTGCCAAGAGATTGGAATCATGCCCCTCCTGATTGATTGGAATCCCTCCCTTGCTGAGTGATTGCGATCACTAGCTTGCTGAGTGATTGGTATCATTCTCTTGCCGAGTGATTGGGATCATTCCCTTGCTGACTGATGGACATCATTCACTTGCTGAGTGATTGGAATCATTCCCTTGCTGAGTGATTGGCTTCATTCCCTTTCTGAGTGAATGCGATCATTCACTTGCTGAGTGATTGGGATCACTCACTTGCTGAGTGATTGGGATCATTCCCTTGCTGAGTAATTGTGTTCATTCCCTTGCTGAGTGATTGCGATCACTCCCTTGCTGAGTGATTGGGATCATTCTCTTGCTGAGTGATTGGGATCAATTCCTTGCTGAGTGATTGGGATCATTCACCTGCCGAGTGATTAATATCATTCCCCTGCCGAGTGATTGAGATCATTCTCTTGCCGAGAGATTGGGATCATGCCCCTGCTGAGTGTTTGGGATCACTCCCTTTCTGAGTGATTATGATCATTCACTTGCCGAGTGATTGCGATCATTCCCTTGCTGAGTGATTGGAATCATCCCCTTGCTGAGTGATTGGCATCATTCCCTTTCTGAGTGAATGCGATCATTCACTTGCTGAGTGATTGGGATCATTCCCTTGCCGAGTGATTGAGATCATTCTCTTGCCGAGTGATTGGGATCATGCCCCTGCTGAATGATTGGGATCACTCCCTTGCCGAGTGATTTGGGATCACTCGCTTGCTGAGTGATTGGGATCTTTCTCTTACCGAGTGATTGGGATCATTCAATTGCCGAGTGATTGGGAGCATTCCCTTCCTGAGTGATGGGGATCATTCACTTGCTGAGTGATTGTGATAATTCCCTTGATGAGTGATTGAGATCATTCCCTTGCTGAGTGATGGGGATCATTCACTTGCTGAGTGATTGTGATAATTCCCTTGATGAGTGATTGAGATCATTCCCTTGCTGAGTGATTGGAACCATTCCCTTGCTGAGTGATTGGCATCATTCCCTTTCTGAGTTAATGCGATCATTCCCTTGATGAGTTATTGGGATCATTCACTTAATGAGTGATTGGGATCACTCCCTTGCTGAGTGATAGGGATCATTCACTTGATGAGTGATTGTGATCACTCCCTTGCTAAGTGATTGGGTCCATTCCCTTGCTGAGTGATTGGAATCATTCCCTTACTGAGTGATTGCGATGATTCCCTTGCTGAGTGATTGGGATCATTCACTTGCTGAGTGATTGGGATCATTTACTTGCCGAGTGATTGCGATCATTCCCTTGCTGAGTGATTGGGATCATTCACTTGCTGAGTGATTGGGATCAATTCCTTGCTGAGTGATTGGGATCATTCACCTGCCGAGTGATTAATATCATTCCCCTGCCGAGTGATTGAGATCATTCTCTTGCCGAGAGATTGTGATCATGCCCCTGCTGAGTGTTTGGAATCACTCCCTTGCTGAGTGATTATGATCATTCACTTGCCGAGTGATTGCGATCATTCCCTTGCTGAGTGATTGGAATCATTCCCTTGCTGAGTGATTGGCATCATTCCCTTTCTGAGTGAATGCGATCATTCACTTGCTGAGTGATTGGGATCATTCCCTTGCTGAGTGATTGGGATCATTCACTTGCTGAGTAATTGTGATCATTCCCTTGCTGAGTGATTGGGATCATTCCCTTGCCGAGTGATTGGGAGCATTCCCTTCCTGAGTGATGGGGATCATTCACTTGCTGAGTGATTGTGATAATTCCCTTGCTGAGTGATTGAAATCATTCCCTTGCAGAGTGATTGGGATCATTCCCTTGCTGAGCGATTGTGATAATTCCCTTGATGAGTGATTGAGATCATTCCCTTGCTGAGTGATTGGAACCATTCCCTTGCTGAGTGATTGGCATCATTCCCTTTCTGAGTTAATGCGATCATTCCCTTGATGAGTTATTGGGATCATTCACTTAATGAGTGATTGGGATCACTCCCTTGCTGAGTGATAGGGATCATTCACTTGATGAGTGATTGTGATCACTCCCTTGCTAAGTGATTGGGTCCATTCCCTTGCTGAGTGATTGGAATCATTCCCTTGCTGAGTGATTGCGATGATTCCCTTGCTGAGTGATTGGGATCATTCACTTGCTGAGTGATTGGGATCAATTCCTTGCTGAGTGATTGGGATCATTCACCTGCCGAGTGATTAATATCATTCCCCTGCCGAGTGATTGAGATCATTCTCTTGCCGAGAGATTGGGATCATGCCCCTGCTGAGTGTTTGGGATCACTCCCTTGCTGAGTGATTATGATCATTCACTTGCCGAGTGATTGCGATCATTCCCTTGCTGAGTGATTGGAATCATTCCCTTGCTGAGTGATTGGCATCATTCCCTTTCTGAGTGAATGCGATCATTCACTTGCTGAGTGATTGGGATCATTCCCTTGCTGAGTGATTGGGATCATTCACTTGCTGAGTAATTGTGATCATTCCCTTGCTGAGTGATTGGGATCATTCCCTTGCTGAGTGATTGAAATCATTCCCTTGCAGAGTGATTGGGATCATTCCCTTGCTGAGCGATTGGGATCATTCCCTTGCTGAGTGATTGAAATCATTCCCTTGCAGAGTGATTGGGATCATTCCCTTGCTGAGCGATTGGGATCATTCCCTTGCTGAGCGATTGGGATCATTCTCTTGCTGATTGATTGAGATCATTCACCTGCCGAGTGATTAGGACATTCCCCTGCCGAGTGATTGAGATCATTCCCCTGCTGAGTGATTGGGATCACTCGCTTGCTGAGTAATTGGGATCATTCACTTGCTGAGTAATGGGGATCATTCTGTTGCCGAGTGATTGCGATCATTCCCTTGCTGAGTGATTGGAATCATTCCCTTGCTGAGTGATTGGCATCATTCCCTTTCTGAGTGAATGCGATCATTCACTTGCTGAGTGATTGGGATGATGCCCATGCTGTGAGATTGGGATCATTCCCTTGCTGAGTAATTGCGATCATTCTCTTGCTGAGTGATTGGGATCATTCCATTGCTGAGTGATTGGGATCATTCAATTGCCGAGTGATTGGGATCATTCCCTTGCTGAGTGATGGGGATCATTCACTTGCTGAGTGATTGTGATAATTCCCTTGATGAGTGATTGAGATCATTCCCTTGCTGAGTAATTGCGATCATTCTCTTGCTGAGTGATTGGGATCATTCCATTGCTGAGTGATTGGGATCATTCACTTGCTGAGTGATTGGGATCATTTACTTGCCGAGTGATTGCGATCATTCCCTTGCTGAGTGATTGGGATCATTCACTTGCTGAGTGATTGGGATCAATTCCTTGCTGAGTGATTGGGATCATTCACCTGCCGAGTGATTAATATCATTCCCCTGCCGAGTGATTGAGATCATTCTCTTGCCGAGAGATTGTGATCATGCCCCTGCTGAGTGTTTGGAATCACTCCCTTGCTGAGTGATTATGATCATTCACTTGCCGAGTGATTGCGATCATTCCCTTGCTGAGTGATTGGAATCATTCCCTTGCTGAGTGATTGGCATCATTCCCTTTCTGAGTGAATGCGATCATTCACTTGCTGAGTGATTGGGATCATTCCCTTGCTGAGTGATTGGGATCATTCACTTGCTGAGTAATTGTGATCATTCCCTTGCTGAGTGATTGGGATCATTCCCTTGCCGAGTGATTGGGAGCATTCCCTTCCTGAGTGATGGGGATCATTCACTTGCTGAGTGATTGTGATAATTCCCTTGCTGAGTGATTGAAATCATTCCCTTGCAGAGTGATTGGGATCATTCCCTTGCTGAGCGATTGTGATAATTCCCTTGATGAGTGATTGAGATCATTCCCTTGCTGAGTGATTGGAACCATTCCCTTGCTGAGTGATTGGCATCATTCCCTTTCTGAGTTAATGCGATCATTCCCTTGATGAGTTATTGGGATCATTCACTTAATGAGTGATTGGGATCACTCCCTTGCTGAGTGATAGGGATCATTCACTTGATGAGTGATTGTGATCACTCCCTTGCTAAGTGATTGGGTCCATTCCCTTGCTGAGTGATTGGAATCATTCCCTTGCTGAGTGATTGCGATGATTCCCTTGCTGAGTGATTGGGATCATTCACTTGCTGAGTGATTGGGATCATTTACTTGCCGAGTGATTGCGATCATTCCCTTGCTGAGTGATTGGGATCATTCACTTGCTGAGTGATTGGGATCAATTCCTTGCTGAGTGATTGGGATCATTCACCTGCCGAGTGATTAATATCATTCCCCTGCCGAGTGATTGAGATCATTCTCTTGCCGAGAGATTGGGATCATGCCCCTGCTGAGTGTTTGGGATCACTCCCTTGCTGAGTGATTATGATCATTCACTTGCCGAGTGATTGCGATCATTCCCTTGCTGAGTGATTGGAATCATTCCCTTGCTGAGTGATTGGCATCATTCCCTTTCTGAGTGAATGCGATCATTCACTTGCTGAGTGATTGGGATCATTCCCTTGCTGAGTGATTGGGATCATTCACTTGCTGAGTAATTGTGATCATTCCCTTGCTGAGTGATTGGGATCATTCCCTTGCTGAGTGATTGAAATCATTCCCTTGCAGAGTGATTGGGATCATTCCCTTGCTGAGCGATTGGGATCATTCCCTTGCTGAGTGATTGAAATCATTCCCTTGCAGAGTGATTGGGATCATTCCCTTGCTGAGCGATTGGGATCATTCCCTTGCTGAGCGATTGGGATCATTCTCTTGCTGATTGATTGAGATCATTCACCTGCCGAGTGATTAGGACATTCCCCTGCCGAGTGATTGAGATCATTCCCCTGCTGAGTGATTGGGATCACTCGCTTGCTGAGTAATTGGGATCATTCACTTGCTGAGTAATGGGGATCATTCTGTTGCCGAGTGATTGCGATCATTCCCTTGCTGAGTGATTGGAATCATTCCCTTGCTGAGTGATTGGCATCATTCCCTTTCTGAGTGAATGCGATCATTCACTTGCTGAGTGATTGGGATGATGCCCATGCTGTGAGATTGGGATCATTCCCTTGCTGAGTAATTGCGATCATTCTCTTGCTGAGTGATTGGGATCATTCCATTGCTGAGTGATTGGGATCATTCAATTGCCGAGTGATTGGGATCATTCCCTTGCTGAGTGATGGGGATCATTCACTTGCTGAGTGATTGTGATAATTCCCTTGATGAGTGATTGAGATCATTCCCTTGCTGAGTAATTGCGATCATTCTCTTGCTGAGTGATTGGGATCATTCCATTGCTGAGTGATTGGGATCATTCACTTGCTGAGTGATTGGGATCATTTACTTGCCGAGTGATTGCGATCATTCCCTTGCTGAGTGATTGGGATCATTCACTTGCTGAGTGATTGGGATGAATTCCTTGCTGAGTGATTGGGATCATTCACCTGCCGAGTGATTAATATCATTCCCCTGCCGAGTGATTGAGATCATTCTCTTGCCGAGAGATTGTGATCATGCCCCGGCTGAGTGTTTGGGATCACTCCCTTGCTGAGTGATTATGATCATTCACTTGCCGAGTGATTGCGATCATTCCCTTGCTGAGTGATTGGAATCATTCCCTTGCTGAGTGATTGGCATCATTCCCTTTCTGAGTGAATGCGATCATTCACTTGCTGAGTGATTGGGATCATTCCCTTGCTGAGTGATTGGGATCATTCACTTGCTGAATAATTGTGATCATTCCCTTGCTGAGTGATTGGGATCATTCCCTTGCTGAGTGATTGAAATCATTCCCTTGCAGAGTGATTGGGATCATTCCCTTGCTGAGCGATTGGGATCATTCCCTTGCTGAGTGATTGAAATCATTCCCTTGCAGAGTGATTGGGATCATTCCCTTGCTGAGCGATTGGGATCATTCCCTTGCTGAGCGATTGGGATCATTCTCTTGCTGATTGATTGAGATCATTCACCTGCCGAGTGATTAGGACATTCCCCTGCCGAGTGATTGAGATCATTCCCCTGCTGAGTGATTGGGATCACTCGCTTGCTGAGTAATTGGGATCATTCACTTGCTGAGTAATGGGGATCATTCTGTTGCCGAGTGATTGCGATCATTCCCTTGCTGAGTGATTGGAATCATTCCCTTGCTGAGTGATTGGGATCACACCCTTGCTGAGTGGTTGAGGTCATTCACTTGCTGAGTGATTAGAATCATTCCCCTGCTGAGTGAATGCGATCACTCCCTTGCTGAGTGATTGGAATCATTCCCTTGCTGAGTGATTGGCATCATTCCCTTTCTGAGTGAATGCGATCATTCACTTGCTGAGTGATTGGGATGATGCCCATGCTGTGAGATTGGGATCATTCCCTTGCTGAGTAATTGCGATCATTCTCTTGCTGAGTGATTGGGATCATTCCATTGCTGAGTGATTGGGATCATTCAATTGCCGAGTGATTGGGATCATTCCCTTGCTGAGTGATGGGGATCATTCACTTGCTGAGTGATTGTGATAATTCCCTTGATGAGTGATTGAGATCATTCCCTTGCTGAGTGATTGTGATCATTCACTTGCTCAGTGATTGTGATCATTCCCTTGCTGAGTGATTGGGATCATTCCCTTGCTGAGCGATTGGGATCATTCGCTTGCTGAGTGATTGGGATCATTCACCTGCCGAGTGATTAGGATCATTCCCCTGCCGAGTGATTGAGATCATTCCCTTGCCAAGAGATTGGAATCATGCCCCTCCTGATTGATTGGAATCCCTCCCTTGCTGAGTGATTGCGATCACTCGCTTGCTGAGTGATTGGTATCATTCTCTTGCCGAGTGATTGGGATCATTCCCTTGCTGACTGATGGGCATCATTCACTTGCTGAGTGATTGGAATCATTCCCTTGCTGAGTGATTGGCTTCATTCCCTTTCTGAGTGAATGCGATCATTCACTTGCTGAGTGATTGGGATCACTCCCTTGCTGAGTGATTGGGATCATTCCCTTGCTGAGTAATTGTGATCATTCCCTTGCTGAGTGATTGCGATCACTCCCTTGCTGAGTGATTGGGATCATTCTCTTGCTGAGTGATTGGGATCATTCCCTTTTCGAGTGATTGGGATTATTCCCTTTCTGAGTGAATGCGATCATTCACTTGCTGAGTGATTGGGATCATTCCGTTGCCAAGAGATTGGTATCATGCCCCTCCTGAGTGATTGGAATCACTCCCTTGCTGAGTGATTGGGATCACTCACTTGCTGAGTGATTGGTATCATTCTCTTGCCGAGTGATTGGGATCATTCCCTTGCTGACTGATGGGGATCATTCACTTGCTGAGTGATTGGAATCATTCCCTTGCTGAGTGATTGGCTTCATTCCCTTTCTGAGTGAATGCGATCATTCACTTGCTGAGTGATTGGGATCACTCCCTTGCTGAGTGATTGGGATCATTCCCTTGCTGAGTGATTGGGATCATTCCCTTGCGACACACCCTTGCTGAGCGATTGGAATCATTCCCTTGCTGAGTGATTGGGATCATTACCGTGCTGAGTGATTGGTGTCATTTAATGCTGAGTGATTGCGATCACTCCCTTGCTGAGTGATTGGGATCATTCCATTTCCGAGTAATTGGGATCATTCCCTTGCTGAGCGATTGGGATCAATCCCTTGCTGAGTGATTGGGATCATTCACCTGCCGAGCGATTAAGATCATTCCCCTGCTGAGTGATTGAGATCATTCCCTTGCCAAGTGATTGGGATCATGCCCCTGTTGCGTGATTGCGATCACTCCCTTGCTGAGTGATTTGGATCATTCCCTTGCTGAGTGATTGGGATCACACCCTTGCTGAGTGATTTAGTTCATTCACTTTCTGAATGATTAGAATCAGTCCCCTGCTGAGTGATTGCGATCACTCCATTGCTGAGTGATTGGGATCATTCCCTTGCTCAGTGATTGGGATCACTCGCTTGCTGAGTGATTGGGATCATTCACTTGCTGAGTGATGGGGATCATTTTCTTGCCGAGTGATTGCGATCATTCCCTTGCTGAGTGATTGTGATCATTCACTTGCTGAGTGATGGGGTTCATTTTCTTGCCGAGTGATTGCGATCATTCCCTTGCTGAGTGATTGTGATCATTCACTTGCTGAGTGAATGGAATCATTTCCTTGCTGAGTGATTGCGATGATTCCCTTGCTGAGTGATTGGGATCATTCACTTGCTGAGTGATTGTGATCATTCACCTGCCGAGTGATTTGGATCATTCCCCTGCCGAGTGATTGAGATCATCCCCTTGCCAAGAGATTGGTATCATGCCCCTCCTGAGTGATTGGAATCACTCCCTTGCTGAGTGATTGGGATCACTCACTTGCTGAGTGATTGGTATCATTCTCTTGCCGAGTGATTGGGATCATTCCCTTGCTGACTGATGGGGATCATTCCCCTGCCGAGTGATTGAGATCATTCCCTTGCCAAGAGATTGGTATCATGCCCCTCCTGAGTGATTGGAATCACTCCCTTGCTCAGTGTTTGGGATCACTCACTTGCTGAGTGATTGGTATCATTCTCTTGCCGAGTGATTGGGATCATTCCCTTGCTGACTGATGGGGATCATTCCCCTGCCGAGTGATTGAGATCATTGCCATGCCAAGAGATTGGTATCATGCCCCTCCTGAGTGATTGGAATCAATCCCTTGCTGCGTGATTGGGATCACACCCTTGCTGAGTGATTGAGGTCATTCACTTGCTGAATGATTAGAATCAGTCCCCTGCTGAGTGATTGCGATCACTCCATTGCTGAGTGATTGGGATCATTCCCTTGCTCAGTGATTGTGATCACTCGCTTGCTGAGTGATTGGGATCATTCACTTGCTGAGTGATGGGGATCATTTTCTTGCCGAGTGATTGCGATCATTCCCTTGATGAGTGATTGTGATCATTCACTTGCTGAGTGAATGGAATCATTTCCTTGCTGAGTGATTGCGATGATTCCCTTGCTGAGTGATTGGGATCATTCACTTGCTGAGTGATTGGAATCATTCACTTGCCGAGTGATTGCGATCATTCCCTTGCTGAATGATTGGGATCATTCACTTGCTTAGTGATTGGGATCATTCCCATGCTGAGTGATTGGGATCATTCCCTTGCTGAGCGATTGAGATCATTCGCTTGCTGAGTGATTGGGATCATTCACCTGCCGAGTGATTAGGATCATTCCCCTGCCGAGTGATTGAGATCATTCCCTTGCCAAGAGATTGGTATCATGCCCCTCCTGAGTGATTGGAATCACTCCCTTGCTGAGTGATTGGGATCACTCACTTGCTGAGTGATTGGTATCATTCTCTTGCCGAGTGATTGGGATCATTCCCTTGCTGACTGATGGGGATCATTCACTTGCTGAGTGATTGGAATCATTCCCTTGCTGAGTGATTGGCTTCATTCCCTTTCTTAGTGAATGCGATCATTCACTTTCTGAGTGATTGGGATCACTCCCTTGCTGAGTGATTGGGATCATTCCCTTGCTGAGTGATTGTGATCATTCCCTTGCTGAGTGATTGGGATCACTCCCTTGCTGAGTGATTGGGATCATTCCCTTGCTGAGTGATTGAAATCATTCCCTTGCTGAGCGATTGGGATCATTCCCTTGCTGAGCGATTGGGATCGTTCCCTTGCTGATTGATTGAGATCATTCACTTGCCGAGTGATTAGGTTCATTCCCCTGCCGAGTGATTGAGATCATTCCCCTGCTGAGTGATTGGGATCACTCCCTTGCTGAGTGATTGAGTTCACTCGCTTGCTGAGTGATTAGAATCATTCCCCTGCTGAGTGAATGCGATCACTCCCTTGCTGAGTGATTGGAATCATTCCCTTGCTGAGTGATTGGCATCATTCCCTTTCTGAGTGAATGCGATCATTCACTTGCTGAGTGATTGGGATGATGCCCATGCTGTGAGATTGGGATCATTCCCTTGCTGAGTAATTGCGATCATTCTCTTGCTGAGTGATTGGGATCATTCCATTGCTGAGTGATTGGGATCATTCAATTGCCGAGTGATTGGGATCATTCCCTTGCTGAGTGATGGGGATCATTCACTTGCTGAGTGATTGTGATAATTCCCTTGATGAGTGATTGAGATCATTCCCTTGCTGAGTGATTGTGATCATTCACTTGCTCAGTGATTGTGATCATTCCCTTGCTGAGTGATTGGGATCATTCCCTTGCTGAGCGATTGGGATCATTCGCTTGCTGAGTGATTGGGATCATTCACCTGCCGAGTGATTAGGATCATTCCCCTGCCGAGTGATTGAGTTCATTCCCTTGCCAAGAGATTGGAATCATGCCCCTCCTGATTGATTGGAATCCCTCCCTTGCTGAGTGATTGCGATCACTAGCTTGCTGAGTGATTGGTATCATTCTCTTGCCGAGTGATTGGGATCATTCCCTTGCTGACTGATGGACATCATTCACTTGCTGAGTGATTGGAATCATTCCCTTGCTGAGTGATTGGCTTCATTCCCTTTCTGAGTGAATGCGATCATTCACTTGCTGAGTGATTGGGATCACTCACTTGCTGAGTGATTGGGATCATTCCCTTGCTGAGTACTTGTGTTCATTCCCTTGCTGAGTGATTGCGATCACTCCCTTGCTGAGTGATTGGGATCATTCTCTTGCTGAGTGATTGGGATCAATTCCTTGCTGAGTGATTGGGATCATTCACCTGCCGAGTGATTAATATCATTCCCCTGCCGAGTGATTGAGATCATTCTCTTGCCGAGAGATTGGGATCATGCCCCTGCTGAGTGTTTGGGATCACTCCCTTTCTGAGTGATTATGATCATTCACTTGCCGAGTGATTGCGATCATTCCCTTGCTGAGTGATTGGAATCATCCCCTTGCTGAGTGATTGGCATCATTCCCTTTCTGAGTGAATGCGATCATTCACTTGCTGAGTGATTGGGATCATTCCCTTGCCGAGTGATTGAGATCATTCTCTTGCCGAGTGATTGGGATCATGCCCCTGCTGAATGATTGGGATCACTCCCTTGCCGAGTGATTTGGGATCACTCGCTTGCTGAGTGATTGGGATCTTTCTCTTACCGAGTGATTGGGATCATTCAATTGCCGAGTGATTGGGAGCATTCCCTTCCTGAGTGATGGGGATCATTCACTTGCTGAGTGATTGTGATAATTCCCTTGATGAGTGATTGAGATCATTCCCTTGCTGAGTGATTGGAACCATTCCCTTGCTGAGTGATTGGCATCATTCCCTTTCTGAGTTAATGCGATCATTCCCTTGATGAGTTATTGGGATCATTCACTTAATGAGTGATTGGGATCACTCCCTTGCTGAGTGATAGGGATCATTCACTTGATGAGTGATTGTGATCACTCCCTTGCTAAGTGATTGGGTCCATTCCCTTGCTGAGTGATTGGAATCATTCCCTTACTGAGTGATTGCGATGATTCCCTTGCTGAGTGATTGGGATCATTCACTTGCTGAGTGATTGGGATCATTTACTTGCCGAGTGATTGCGATCATTCCCTTGCTGAGTGATTGGGATCATTCACTTGCTGAGTGATTGGGATCAATTCCTTGCTGAGTGATTGGGATCATTCACCTGCCGAGTGATTAATATCATTCCCCTGCCGAGTGATTGAGATCATTCTCTTGCCGAGAGATTGTGATCATGCCCCTGCTGAGTGTTTGGAATCACTCCCTTGCTGAGTGATTATGATCATTCACTTGCCGAGTGATTGCGATCATTCCCTTGCTGAGTGATTGGAATCATTCCCTTGCTGAGTGATTGGCATCATTCCCTTTCTGAGTGAATGCGATCATTCACTTGCTGAGTGATTGGGATCATTCCCTTGCTGAGTGATTGGGATCATTCACTTGCTGAGTAATTGTGATCATTCCCTTGCTGAGTGATTGGGATCATTCCCTTGCCGAGTGATTGGGAGCATTCCCTTCCTGAGTGATGGGGATCATTCACTTGCTGAGTGATTGTGATAATTCCCTTGCTGAGTGATTGAAATCATTCCCTTGCAGAGTGATTGGGATCATTCCCTTGCTGAGCGATTGTGATAATTCCCTTGATGAGTGATTGAGATCATTCCCTTGCTGAGTGATTGGAACCATTCCCTTGCTGAGTGATTGGCATCATTCCCTTTCTGAGTTAATGCGATCATTCCCTTGATGAGTTATTGGGATCATTCACTTAATGAGTGATTGGGATCACTCCCTTGCTGAGTGATAGGGATCATTCACTTGATGAGTGATTGTGATCACTCCCTTGCTAAGTGATTGGGTCCATTCCCTTGCTGAGTGATTGGAATCATTCCCTTGCTGAGTGATTGCGATGATTCCCTTGCTGAGTGATTGGGATCATTCACTTGCTGAGTGATTGGGATCAATTCCTTGCTGAGTGATTGGGATCATTCACCTGCCGAGTGATTAATATCATTCCCCTGCCGAGTGATTGAGATCATTCTCTTGCCGAGAGATTGGGATCATGCCCCTGCTGAGTGTTTGGGATCACTCCCTTGCTGAGTGATTATGATCATTCACTTGCCGAGTGATTGCGATCATTCCCTTGCTGAGTGATTGGAATCATTCCCTTGCTGAGTGATTGGCATCATTCCCTTTCTGAGTGAATGCGATCATTCACTTGCTGAGTGATTGGGATCATTCCCTTGCTGAGTGATTGGGATCATTCACTTGCTGAGTAATTGTGATCATTCCCTTGCTGAGCGATTGGGATCATTCCCTTGCTGAGTGATTGAAATCATTCCCTTGCAGAGTGATTGGGATCATTCCCTTGCTGAGCGATTGGGATCATTCCCTTGCTGAGCGATTGGGATCATTCTCTTGCTGATTGATTGAGATCATTCACCTGCCGAGTGATTAGGACATTCCCCTGCCGAGTGATTGAGATCATTCCCCTGCTGAGTGATTGGGATCACTCGCTTGCTGAGTAATTGGGATCATTCACTTGCTGAGTAATGGGGATCATTCTGTTGCCGAGTGATTGCGATCATTCCCTTGCTGAGTGATTGGAATCATTCCCTTGCTGAGTGATTGGCATCATTCCCTTTCTGAGTGAATGCGATCATTCACTTGCTGAGTGATTGGGATGATGCCCATGCTGTGAGATTGGGATCATTCCCTTGCTGAGTAATTGCGATCATTCTCTTGCTGAGTGATTGGGATCATTCCATTGCTGAGTGATTGGGATCATTCAATTGCCGAGTGATTGGGATCATTCCCTTGCTGAGTGATGGGGATCATTCACTTGCTGAGTGATTGTGATAATTCCCTTGATGAGTGATTGAGATCATTCCCTTGCTGAGTAATTGCGATCATTCTCTTGCTGAGTGATTGGGATCATTCCATTGCTGAGTGATTGGGATCATTCACTTGCTGAGTGATTGGGATCATTTACTTGCCGAGTGATTGCGATCATTCCCTTGCTGAGTGATTGGGATCATTCACTTGCTGAGTGATTGGGATCAATTCCTTGCTGAGTGATTGGGATCATTCACCTGCCGAGTGATTAATATCATTCCCCTGCCGAGTGATTGAGATCATTCTCTTGCCGAGAGATTGTGATCATGCCCCTGCTGAGTGTTTGGAATCACTCCCTTGCTGAGTGATTATGATCATTCACTTGCCGAGTGATTGCGATCATTCCCTTGCTGAGTGATTGGAATCATTCCCTTGCTGAGTGATTGGCATCATTCCCTTTCTGAGTGAATGCGATCATTCACTTGCTGAGTGATTGGGATCATTCCCTTGCTGAGTGATTGGGATCATTCACTTGCTGAGTAATTGTGATCATTCCCTTGCTGAGTGATTGGGATCATTCCCTTGCCGAGTGATTGGGAGCATTCCCTTCCTGAGTGATGGGGATCATTCACTTGCTGAGTGATTGTGATAATTCCCTTGCTGAGTGATTGAAATCATTCCCTTGCAGAGTGATTGGGATCATTCCCTTGCTGAGCGATTGTGATAATTCCCTTGATGAGTGATTGAGATCATTCCCTTGCTGAGTGATTGGAACCATTCCCTTGCTGAGTGATTGGCATCATTCCCTTTCTGAGTTAATGCGATCATTCCCTTGATGAGTTATTGGGATCATTCACTTAATGAGTGATTGGGATCACTCCCTTGCTGAGTGATAGGGATCATTCACTTGATGAGTGATTGTGATCACTCCCTTGCTAAGTGATTGGGTCCATTCCCTTGCTGAGTGATTGGAATCATTCCCTTGCTGAGTGATTGCGATGATTCCCTTGCTGAGTGATTGGGATCATTCACTTGCTGAGTGATTGGGATCATTTACTTGCCGAGTGATTGCGATCATTCCCTTGCTGAGTGATTGGGATCATTCACTTGCTGAGTGATTGGGATCAATTCCTTGCTGAGTGATTGGGATCATTCACCTGCCGAGTGATTAATATCATTCCCCTGCCGAGTGATTGAGATCATTCTCTTGCCGAGAGATTGGGATCATGCCCCTGCTGAGTGTTTGGGATCACTCCCTTGCTGAGTGATTATGATCATTCACTTGCCGAGTGATTGCGATCATTCCCTTGCTGAGTGATTGGAATCATTCCCTTGCTGAGTGATTGGCATCATTCCCTTTCTGAGTGAATGCGATCATTCACTTGCTGAGTGATTGGGATCATTCCCTTGCTGAGTGATTGGGATCATTCACTTGCTGAGTAATTGTGATCATTCCCTTGCTGAGTGATTGGGATCATTCCCTTGCTGAGTGATTGAAATCATTCCCTTGCAGAGTGATTGGGATCATTCCCTTGCTGAGCGATTGGGATCATTCCCTTGCTGAGTGATTGAAATCATTCCCTTGCAGAGTGATTGGGATCATTCCCTTGCTGAGCGATTGGGATCATTCCCTTGCTGAGCGATTGGGATCATTCTCTTGCTGATTGATTGAGATCATTCACCTGCCGAGTGATTAGGACATTCCCCTGCCGAGTGATTGAGATCATTCCCCTGCTGAGTGATTGGGATCACTCGCTTGCTGAGTAATTGGGATCATTCACTTGCTGAGTAATGGGGATCATTCTGTTGCCGAGTGATTGCGATCATTCCCTTGCTGAGTGATTGGAATCATTCCCTTGCTGAGTGATTGGCATCATTCCCTTTCTGAGTGAATGCGATCATTCACTTGCTGAGTGATTGGGATGATGCCCATGCTGTGAGATTGGGATCATTCCCTTGCTGAGTAATTGCGATCATTCTCTTGCTGAGTGATTGGGATCATTCCATTGCTGAGTGATTGGGATCATTCAATTGCCGAGTGATTGGGATCATTCCCTTGCTGAGTGATGGGGATCATTCACTTGCTGAGTGATTGTGATAATTCCCTTGATGAGTGATTGAGATCATTCCCTTGCTGAGTAATTGCGATCATTCTCTTGCTGAGTGATTGGGATCATTCCATTGCTGAGTGATTGGGATCATTCACTTGCTGAGTGATTGGGATCATTTACTTGCCGAGTGATTGCGATCATTCCCTTGCTGAGTGATTGGGATCATTCACTTGCTGAGTGATTGGGATCAATTCCTTGCTGAGTGATTGGGATCATTCACCTGCCGAGTGATTAATATCATTCCCCTGCCGAGTGATTGAGATCATTCTCTTGCCGAGAGATTGTGATCATGCCCCGGCTGAGTGTTTGGGATCACTCCCTTGCTGAGTGATTATGATCATTCACTTGCCGAGTGATTGCGATCATTCCCTTGCTGAGTGATTGGAATCATTCCCTTGCTGAGTGATTGGCATCATTCCCTTTCTGAGTGAATGCGATCATTCACTTGCTGAGTGATTGGGATCATTCCCTTGCTGAGTGATTGGGATCATTCACTTGCTGAATAATTGTGATCATTCCCTTGCTGAGTGATTGGGATCATTCCCTTGCTGAGTGATTGAAATCATTCCCTTGCAGAGTGATTGGGATCATTCCCTTGCTGAGCGATTGGGATCATTCCCTTGCTGAGTGATTGAAATCATTCCCTTGCAGAGTGATTGGGATCATTCCCTTGCTGAGCGATTGGGATCATTCCCTTGCTGAGCGATTGGGATCATTCTCTTGCTGATTGATTGAGATCATTCACCTGCCGAGTGATTAGGACATTCCCCTGCCGAGTGATTGAGATCATTCCCCTGCTGAGTGATTGGGATCACTCGCTTGCTGAGTAATTGGGATCATTCACTTGCTGAGTAATGGGGATCATTCTGTTGCCGAGTGATTGCGATCATTCCCTTGCTGAGTGATTGGAATCATTCCCTTACTGAGTGATTGGGATCACACCCTTGCTGAGTGGTTGAGGTCATTCACTTGCTGAGTG
Organism: Pristiophorus japonicus; assembly: GCF_044704955.1. Classification (NCBI taxonomy): domain Eukaryota; kingdom Metazoa; phylum Chordata; class Chondrichthyes; family Pristiophoridae; genus Pristiophorus; species Pristiophorus japonicus. The sequence goes on along the minus strand of NC_091988.1, from coordinate 119,872,645 downwards.
ATTAGAATCATTCCCCTGCTGAGTGAATGCGATCACTCCCTTGCTGAGTGATTGGAATCATTCCCTTGCTGAGTGATTGGCATCATTCCCTTTCTGAGTGAATGCGATCATTCACTTGCTGAGTGATTGGGATGATGCCCATGCTGTGAGATTGGGATCATTCCCTTGCTGAGTAATTGCGATCATTCTCTTGCTGAGTGATTGGGATCATTCCATTGCTGAGTGATTGGGATCATTCAATTGCCGAGTGATTGGGATCATTCCCTTGCTGAGTGATGGGGATCATTCACTTGCTGAGTGATTGTGATAATTCCCTTGATGAGTGATTGAGATCATTCCCTTGCTGAGTGATTGTGATCATTCACTTGCTCAGTGATTGTGATCATTCCCTTGCTGAGTGATTGGGATCATTCCCTTGCTGAGCGATTGGGATCATTCGCTTGCTGAGTGATTGGGATCATTCACCTGCCGAGTGATTAGGATCATTCCCCTGCCGAGTGATTGAGATCATTCCCTTGCCAAGAGATTGGAATCATGCCCCTCCTGATTGATTGGAATCCCTCCCTTGCTGAGTGATTGCGATCACTCGCTTGCTGAGTGATTGGTATCATTCTCTTGCCGAGTGATTGGGATCATTCCCTTGCTGACTGATGGGCATCATTCACTTGCTGAGTGATTGGAATCATTCCCTTGCTGAGTGATTGGCTTCATTCCCTTTCTGAGTGAATGCGATCATTCACTTGCTGAGTGATTGGGATCACTCCCTTGCTGAGTGATTGGGATCATTCCCTTGCTGAGTAATTGTGATCATTCCCTTGCTGAGTGATTGCGATCACTCCCTTGCTGAGTGATTGGGATCATTCTCTTGCTGAGTGATTGGGATCATTCCCTTTTCGAGTGATTGGGATTATTCCCGTGCTGAGTGATTGGGATCATTCCCTTTCCGAGTGATTGGGATCATTCCGTTGCCAAGAGATTGGTATCATGCCCCTCCTGAGTGATTGGAATCACTCCCTTGCTGAGTGATTGGGATCACTCACTTGCTGAGTGATTGGTATCATTCTCTTGCCGAGTGATTGGGATCATTCCCTTGCTGACTGATGGGGATCATTCACTTGCTGAGTGATTGGAATCATTCCCTTGCTGAGTGATTGGCTTCATTCCCTTTCTGAGTGAATGCGATCATTCACTTGCTGAGTGATTGGGATCACTCCCTTGCTGAGTGATTGGGATCATTCCCTTGCTGAGTGATTGGGATCATTCCCTTGCGACACACCCTTGCTGAGCGATTGGAATCATTCCCTTGCTGAGTGATTGGGATCATTACCGTGCTGAGTGATTGGTGTCATTTAATGCTGAGTGATTGCGATCACTCCCTTGCTGAGTGATTGGGATCATTCCATTTCCGAGTAATTGGGATCATTCCCTTGCTGAGCGATTGGGATCAATCCCTTGCTGAGTGATTGGGATCATTCACCTGCCGAGCGATTAAGATCATTCCCCTGCTGAGTGATTGAGATCATTCCCTTGCCAAGTGATTGGGATCATGCCCCTGTTGCGTGATTGCGATCACTCCCTTGCTGAGTGATTTGGATCATTCCCTTGCTGAGTGATTGGGATCACACCCTTGCTGAGTGATTTAGTTCATTCACTTTCTGAATGATTAGAATCAGTCCCCTGCTGAGTGATTGCGATCACTCCATTGCTGAGTGATTGGGATCATTCCCTTGCTCAGTGATTGGGATCACTCGCTTGCTGAGTGATTGGGATCATTCACTTGCTGAGTGATGGGGATCATTTTCTTGCCGAGTGATTGCGATCATTCCCTTGCTGAGTGATTGTGATCATTCACTTGCTGAGTGATGGGGTTCATTTTCTTGCCGAGTGATTGCGATCATTCCCTTGCTGAGTGATTGTGATCATTCACTTGCTGAGTGAATGGAATCATTTCCTTGCTGAGTGATTGCGATGATTCCCTTGCTGAGTGATTGGGATCATTCACTTGCTGAGTGATTGTGATCATTCCCTTGCTGAGTGATTGGGATCATTCCCTTGCTGAGTGATTGGGATCATTCACCTGCCGAGTGATTTGGATCATTCCCCTGCCGAGTGATTGAGATCATCCCCTTGCCAAGAGATTGGTATCATGCCCCTCCTGAGTGATTGGAATCACTCCCTTGCTGAGTGATTGGGATCACTCACTTGCTGAGTGATTGGTATCATTCTCTTGCCGAGTGATTGGGATCATTCCCTTGCTGACTGATGGGGATCATTCCCCTGCCGAGTGATTGAGATCATTCCCTTGCCAAGAGATTGGTATCATGCCCCTCCTGAGTGATTGGAATCACTCCCTTGCTCAGTGTTTGGGATCACTCACTTGCTGAGTGATTGGTATCATTCTCTTGCCGAGTGATTGGGATCATTCCCTTGCTGACTGATGGGGATCATTCCCCTGCCGAGTGATTGAGATCATTGCCATGCCAAGAGATTGGTATCATGCCCCTCCTGAGTGATTGGAATCAATCCCTTGCTGAGTGATTGGGATCATTCCCCTGCTGCCTTATTGCGATCACTCCCTTGCTGCGTGATTGGGATCACACCCTTGCTGAGTGATTGAGGTCATTCACTTGCTGAATGATTAGAATCAGTCCCCTGCTGAGTGATTGCGATCACTCCATTGCTGAGTGATTGGGATCATTCCCTTGCTCAGTGATTGTGATCACTCGCTTGCTGAGTGATTGGGATCATTCACTTGCTGAGTGATGGGGATCATTTTCTTGCCGAGTGATTGCGATCATTCCCTTGATGAGTGATTGTGATCATTCACTTGCTGAGTGAATGGAATCATTTCCTTGCTGAGTGATTGCGATGATTCCCTTGCTGAGTGATTGGGATCATTCACTTGCTGAGTGATTGGAATCATTCACTTGCCGAGTGATTGCGATCATTCCCTTGCTGAATGATTGGGATCATTCACTTGCTTAGTGATTGGGATCATTCCCATGCTGAGTGATTGGGATCATTCCCTTGCTGAGCGATTGAGATCATTCGCTTGCTGAGTGATTGGGATCATTCACCTGCCGAGTGATTAGGATCATTCCCCTGCCGAGTGATTGAGATCATCCCCTTGCCAAGAGGTTGGTATCATGCCCCTCCTGAGTGATTGGAATCACTCCCTTGCTGAGTGTTTGGGATCACTCACTTGCTGAGTGATTGGTATCATTCTCTTGCCGAGTGATTGGGATCATTCCCTTGCTGACTGATGGGGATCATTCCCCTGCCGAGTGATTGAGATCATTGCCTTGCCAAGAGATTGGTATCATGCCCCTCCTGAGTGATTGGAATCACTCCCTTGCTGAGTGATTACGATCATTCCCTTGCTGAGTGATTGTGATCATTCACTTGCTGAGTGAATGGAATCATTTCCTTGCTGAGTGATTGCGATGATTCCCTTGCTGAGTGATTGGGATCATTCACTTGCTGAGTGATTGGAATCATTCACTTGCCGAGTGATTGCGATCATTCCCTTGCTGAATGATTGGGATCATTCACTTGCTGAGTGATTGTGATCATTCCCATGCTGAGTGATTGGGATCATTCCCTTGCTGAGTGATTGGGATCATTCCCTTGCTGAGCGATTGGGATCATTCGCTTGCTGAGTGATTGGGATCATTCACCTGCCGAGTGATGAGGATCATTCCCCTGCCGAGTGATTGAGATCATTCCCTTGCCAAGAGATTGGTATCATGCCCCTCCTGAGTGATTGGAATCACTCCCTTGCTGAGTGATTGGGATCACTCACTTGCTGAGTGATTGGTATCATTCTCTTGCCGAGTGATTGGGATCATTCCCTTGCTGACTGATGGGGATCATTCACTTGCTGAGTGATTGGAATCATTCCCTTGCTGAGTGATTGGCTTCATTCCCTTTCTGAGTGAATGCGATCATTCACTTGCTGAGTGATTGGGATCACTCCCTTGCTGAGTGATTGGGATCATTCCCTTGCTGAGTAATTGTGATCATTCCCTTGCTGAGTGATTGCGATCACTCCCTTGCTGAGTGATTGGGATCATTCTCTTGCTGAGTGATTGGGATCATTCCCTTTTCGAGTGATTGGGATTATTCCCTTGCTGAGTGATTGGGATCATTCCCTTTCCGAGTGATTGGGATCATTCCGTTGCCAAGAGATTGGTATCATGCCCCTCCTGAGTGATTGGAATCACTCCCTTGCTGAGTGATTGGGATCACTCACTTGCTGAGTGATTGGTATCATTCTCTTGCCGAGTGATTGGGATCATTCCCTTGCTGACTGATGGGGATCATTCACTTGCTGAGTGATTGGAATCATTCCCTTGCTGAGTGATTGGCTTCATTCCCTTTCTGAGTGAATGCGATCATTCACTTGCTGAGTGATTGGGATCACTCCCTTGCTGAGTGATTGGGATCATTCCCTTGCTGAGTGATTGGGATCATTCCCTTGCGACACACCCTTGCTGAGCGATTGGAATCATTCCCTTGCTGAGTGATTGGGATCATTACCGTGCTGAGTGATTGGTGTCATTTAATGCTGAGTGATTGCGATCACTCCCTTGCTGAGTGATTGGGATCATTCCATTTCCGAGTAATTGGGATCATTCCCTTGCTGAGCGATTGGGATCAATCCCTTGCTGAGTGATTGGGATCATTCACCTGCCGAGCGATTAAGATCATTCCCCTGCTGAGTGATTGAGATCATTCCCTTGCCAAGTGATTGGGATCATGCCCCTGTTGCGTGATTGCGATCACTCCCTTGCTGAGTGATTTGGATCATTCCCTTGCTGAGTGATTGGGATCACACCCTTGCTGAGTGATTTAGTTCATTCACTTTCTGAATGATTAGAATCAGTCCCCTGCTGAGTGATTGCGATCACTCCATTGCTGAGTGATTGGGATCATTCCCTTGCTCAGTGATTGGGATCACTCGCTTGCTGAGTGATTGGGATCATTCACTTGCTGAGTGATGGGGATCATTTTCTTGCCGAGTGATTGCGATCATTCCCTTGCTGAGTGATTGTGATCATTCACTTGCTGAGTGATGGGGATCATTTTCTTGCCGAGTGATTGCGATCATTCCCTTGCTGAGTGATTGTGATCATTCACTTGCTGAGTGAATGGAATCATTTCCTTGCTGAGTGATTGCGATGATTCCCTTGCTGAGTGATTGGGATCATTCACTTGCTGAGTGATTGTGATCATTCCCTTGCTGAGTGATTGGGATCATTCCCTTGCTGAGTGATTGGGATCATTCACCTGCCGAGTGATTTGGATCATTCCCCTGCCGAGTGATTGAGATCATCCCCTTGCCAAGAGATTGGTATCATGCCCCTCCTGAGTGATTGGAATCACTCCCTTGCTGAGTGATTGGGATCACTCACTTGCTGAGTGATTGGTATCATTCTCTTGCCGAGTGATTGGGATCATTCCCTTGCTGACTGATGGGGATCATTCCCCTGCCGAGTGATTGAGATCATTCCCTTGCCAAGAGATTGGTATCATGCCCCTCCTGAGTGATTGGAATCACTCCCTTGCTCAGTGTTTGGGATCACTCACTTGCTGAGTGATTGGTATCATTCTCTTGCCGAGTGATTGGGATCATTCCCTTGCTGACTGATGGGGATCATTCCCCTGCCGAGTGATTGAGATCATTGCCATGCCAAGAGATTGGTATCATGCCCCTCCTGAGTGATTGGAATCACTCCCTTGCTGAGTGATTGGGATCATTCCCCTGCTGCCTTATTGCGATCACTCCCTTGCTGCGTGATTGGGATCACACCCTTGCTGAGTGATTGAGGTCATTCACTTGCTGAATGATTAGAATCAGTCCCCTGCTGAGTGATTGCGATCACTCCATTGCTGAGTGATTGGGATCATTCCCTTGCTCAGTGATTGTGATCACTCGCTTGCTGAGTGATTGGGATCATTCACTTGCTGAGTGATGGGGATCATTTTCTTGCCGAGTGATTGCGATCATTCCCTTGATGAGTGATTGTGATCATTCACTTGCTGAGTGAATGGAATCATTTCCTTGCTGAGTGATTGCGATGATTCCCTTGCTGAGTGATTGGGATCATTCACTTGCTGAGTGATTGGAATCATTCACTTGCCGAGTGATTGCGATCATTCCCTTGCTGAATGATTGGGATCATTCACTTGCTGAGTGATTGGGATCATTCCCATGCTGAGTGATTGGGATCATTCCCTTGCTGAGCGATTGAGATCATTCGCTTGCTGAGTGATTGGGATCATTCACCTGCCGAGTGATTAGGATCATTCCCCTGCCGAGTGATTGAGATCATTCCCTTGCCAAGAGATTGGTATCATGCCCCTCCTGAGTGATTGGAATCACTCCCTTGCTGAGTGATTGGGATCACTCACTTGCTGAGTAATTGGTATCATTCTCTTGCCGAGTGATTGGGATCATTCCCTTGCTGACTGATGGGGATCATTCACTTGCTGAGTGATTGGAATCATTCCCTTGCTGAGTGATTGGCTTCATTCCCTTTCTTAGTGAATGCGATCATTCACTTTCTGAGTGATTGGGATCACTCCCTTGCTGAGTGATTGGGATCATTCCCTTGCTGAGTGATTGTGATCATTCCCTTGCTGAGTGATTGGGATCACTCCCTTGCTGAGTGATTGGGATCATTCCCTTGCTGAGTGATTGAAATCATTCCCTTGCTGAGCGATTGGGATCATTCCCTTGCTGAGCGATTGGGATCGTTCCCTTGCTGATTGATTGAGATCATTCACTTGCCGAGTGATTAGGTTCATTCCCCTGCCGAGTGATTGAGATCATTCCCCTGCTGAGTGATTGGGATCACTCCCTTGCTGAGTGATTGAGTTCACTCGCTTGCTGAGTGATTGGGTTCATTCACTTGCTGAGTGATGGGGATCATTCTCTTGCCGAGTGATTGCGATCATTCCCTTCCTGAGTGATTGTGATCATTCCCTTGCTGAGTGATTGGGATCATTCCCTTGCTGAGTGATTGGAATCATTCCCTTGCTGAGTGATTGCGATGATTCCCTTGCTGAGTGATTGGGATCATTCACTTGCTCAGTGTTTCGGAGCATTCACTTGCCGAGTGATTGTGATCATTCCCTTGCTGAGTGATTGGGATCATTCCCTTGCTGAGCGATTGGGATCATTCCCTTGCTGAGTGATTGGGATCATTCACCTGCCGAGTGATTAATATCATTCCCCTGCCGAGTGACTGAGATCATTCTCTTGCCGAGAGATTGGGATCATGCCCCTGCTGAGTGTTTGGGATCACTCCCTTGCTGAGTGATTGAGATCATTCACTTGCCGAGTGATTGCGATCATTCCCTTGCTGAATGATTGGGATCATTCACTTGCTGAGTGATTGTGATCATTCCCTTGCTGAGTGATTGGGATCATTCCCTTGCTGAGTGATTGGGATCATTCCCTTGCTGAGCGATTGGGATCATTCGCTTGCTGAGTGATTGGGATCATTCACCTGCCGAGTGATGGGGATCATTCACTTGCTGAGTGATTGTGATCATTCCCTTGCTGAGTGATTGGAATCATTCCCTTGCTGAGTGATTGGCATCATTCCCTTTCTGAGTGAATGCGATCATTCACTTGCTGAGTGATTGGGATGATGCCCATGCTGTGAGATTGGGATCATTCCCTTGCTGAGTAATTGCGATCATTCTCTTGCTGAGTGATTGGGATCATTCCATTGCTGAGTGATTGGGATCATTCAATTGCCGAGTGATTGGGATCATTCCCTTGCAGAGTGATGGGGATCATTCACTTGCTGAGTGATTGTGATAATTCCCTTGATGAGTGATTGAGATCATTCCCTTGCTGAGTGATTGTTTTCATTCACTTGCTCAGTGATTGTGATCATTCCCTTGCTGAGTGATTGGGATCATTCCCTTGCTGAGCGATTGGGATCATTCGCTTGCTGAGTGATTGGGATCATTCACCTGCCGAGTGATTAGGATCATTCCCCTGCCGAGTGATTGAGATCATTCCCTTGCCAAGAGATTGGAATCATGCCCCTCCTGATTGATTGGAATCCCTCCCTTGCTGAGTGATTGCGATCACTCGCTTGCTGAGTGATTGGTATCATTCTCTTGCCGAGAGATTGGGATCATTCCCTTGCTGACTGATGGGGATCATTCACTTGCTGAGTGATTGGAATCATTCCCTTGCTGAGTGATAGGCTTCATTCCCTTTCTGAGTGAATGCGATCATTCACTTGCTGAGTGATTGGGATCACTCCCTTGCTGAGTGATTGGGATCATTCCCTTGCTGAGTAATTGTGATCATTCCCTTGCTGAGTGATTGCGATCACTCCCTTGCTGAGTGATTGGGATCATTCTCTTGCTGAGTGATTGGGATCATTCCCTTTCCGAGTGATTGGGATCATTCCCTTGCTGAGTGATTGGGATCATTCCCTTTCCGAGTGATTGGGATCATTCCCTTGCCAAGAGATTGGTATCATGCCCCTCCTGAGTGATTGGAATCACTCCCTTGCTGAGTGATTTGGATCACTCGCTTGCTGAGTGATTGGTATCATTCTCTTGCCGAGTGATTGGGATCATTCCCTTGCTGACTGATGGGGATCATTCACTTGCTGAGTGATTGGAATCATTCCCTTGCTGAGTGATTGGCTTCATTCCCTTTCTGAGTGAATGCGATCATTCACTTGCTGAGTGATTGGGATCACTCCCTTGCTGAGTGATTGGGATCATTCCCTTGCTGAGTGATTGGGATCATTCCCTTGCGACACACCCTTGCTGAGCGATTGGAATCATTCCCTTGCTGAGTGATTGGGATCATGACCGTGCTGAGTGATTGGTGTCATTTAATGCTGAGTGATTGCGATCACTCCCTTGCTGAGTGATTGGGATCATTCCATTTCCGAGTAATTGGGATCATTCCCTTGCTGAGCGATTGGGATCAATCCCTTGCTGAATGATTGGGATCATTCACCTGCCGAGCGATTAAGATCATTCCCCTGCTGAGTGATTGAGATCATTCCCTTGCCGAGTGATTGGGGTCATGCCCCTGTTGCGTGATTGCGATCACTCCCTTGCTGAGTGATTGGGATCATTCCCTTGCTGAGTGATTGGGATCACACCATTGCTGAGTGATTGAGTTCATTCACTTGCTGAATGATTAGAATCAGTCCCCTGCTGAGTGATTGCGATCACTCCATTGCTGAGTGATTGGGATCATTCCCTTGCTCAGTGATTGGGATCACTCGCTTGCTGAGTGATTGGGATCATTCACTTGCTGAGTGATGGGGATCATTTTCTTGCCGAGTGATTGCGATCATTCCCTTGCTGAGTGATTGTGATCATTCACTTGCTGAGTGAATGGAATCATTTCCTTGCTGAGTGATTGCGATGATTCCCTTGCTAAGTGATTGGGATCATTCACTTGCTGAGTGATTGGAATCATTCACTTGCCGAGTGATTGCGATCATTCCCTTGCTGAATGATTGGGATCATTCACTTGCTGAGTGATTTGGATCATTCCCCTGCCGAGTGATTGAGATCATCCCCTTGCCAAGAGATTGGTATCATGCCCCTCCTGAGTGATTGGAATCACTCCCTTGCTGAGTGTTTGGGATCACTCACTTGCTGAGTGATTGGTATCATTCTCTTGCCGAGTGATTGGGATCATTCCCTTGCTGACTGATGGGGATCATTCCCCTGCCGAGTGATTGAGATCATTGCCTTGCCAAGAGATTGGTATCATGCCCCTCCTGAGTGATTGGAATCACTCCCTTGCTGAGTGATTACGATCATTCCCTTGCTGAGTGATTGTGATCATTCACTTGCTGAGTGAATGGAATCATTTCCTTGCTGAGTGATTGCGATGATTCCCTTGCTGAGTGATTGGGATCATTCACTTGCTGAGTGATTGGAATCATTCACTTGCCGAGTGTTTGCGATCATTCCCTTGCTGAATGATTGGGATCATTCACTTGCTGAGTGATTGTGATCATTCCCATGCTGAGTGATTGGGATCATTCCCTTGCTGAGTGATTGGGATCATTCCCTTGCTGAGCGATTGGGATCATTCGCTTGCTGAGTGATTGGGATCATTCACCTGCCGAGTGATGAGGATCATTCCCCTGCCGAGTGATTGAGATCATTCCCTTGCCAAGAGATTGGTATCATGCCCCTCCTGAGTGATTGGAATCACTCCCTTGCTGAGTGATTGGGATCACTCACTTGCTGAGTGATTGGTATCATTCTCTTGCCGAGTGATTGGGATCATTCCCTTGCTGACTGATGGGGATCATTCACTTGCTGAGTGATTGGAATCATTCCCTTGCTGAGTGATTGGCTTCATTCCCTTTCTGAGTGAATGCGATCATTCACTTGCTGAGTGATTGGGATCACTCCCTTGCTGAGTGATTGGGATCATTCCCTTGCTGAGTGATTGGGATCATTCCCTTGCTGAGTGATTGGGATCACTCCCTTGCTGAGTGATTGGGATCATTCCCTTGCTGAGTGATTGAAATCATTCCCTTGCAGAGTGATTGGGATCATTCCCTTGCTGAGCGATTGGGATCATTCCCTTGCTGAGCGATTGGGATCGTTCCCTTGCTGATTGATTGAGATCATTCACTTGCCGAGTGATTAGGTTCATTCTCTTGCCGAGTGATTGGGATCATTCCCTTGCTGACTGATGGGGATCATTCACTTGCTGAGTGATTGGAATCATTCCCTTGCTGAGTGATTGGCTTCATTCCCTTTCTGAGTGAATGCGATCATTCACTTGCTGAGTGATTGGGATCACTCCCTTGCTGAGTGATTGGGATCATTCCCTTGCTGAGTGATTGGGATCATTCCCTTGCTGAGTGATTGGGATCATTCCCTTGCTGAGTGATTGAAATCATTCCCTTGCAGAGTGATTGGGATCATTCCCTTGCTGAGCGATTGGGATCATTCCCTTGCTGAGCGATTGGGATCGTTCCCTTGCTGATTGATTGAGATCATTCACTTGCCGAGTGATTAGGTTCATTCCATTGCCGAGTGATTGAGATCATTCCCCTGCTGAGTGATTGGGATCACTCCCTTGCTGAGTGATTGAGTTCACTCGCTTGCTGAGTGATTGGGTTCATTCACTTGCTGAGTGATGGGGATCATTCTCTTGCCGAGTGATTGCGATCATTCCCTTCCTGAGTGATTGTGATCATTCCCTTGCTGAGTGATTGGGATCATTCCCTTGCTGAGTGATTGGAATCATTCCCTTGCTGAGTGATTGCGATGATTCCCTTGCTGAGTGATTGGGATCATTCACTTGCTGAGTGATTGGGATCATTTACTTGCCGAGTGATTGCGATCATTCCCTTGCTCAGTGTTTCGGAGCATTCACTTGCCGAGTGATTGTGATCATTCCCTTGCTGAGTGATTGGGATCATTCCCTTGCTGAGTGATTGGAATCATTCGCTTGCTGAGTGATTGGGATCATTCCCTTGCTGAGCGATTGGGATCATTCCCTTGCTGAGTGATTGGGATCATTCACCTGCCGAGTGATTAATATCATTCCCCTGCCGAGTGACTGAGATCATTCTCTTGCCGAGAGATTGGGATCATGCCCCTGCTGAGTGTTTGGGATCACTCCCTTGCTGAGTGATTATGATCATTCACTTGCCGAGTGATTGCGATGATTCCCTTGCTGAGTGATGGGGATCATTCACTTGCTGAGATATTGTGATCATTCCCTTGCTGAGTGATTGGAATCATTCCCTTGCTGAGTGATTGGCATCATTCCCTTTCTGAGTGAATGCGATCATTCACTTGCTGAGTGATTGGGATGATGCCCATGCTGTGAGATTGGGATCATTCCCTTGCTGAGTAATTGCGATCATTCTCTTGCTGAGTGATTGGGATCATTCCATTGCTGAGTGATTGGGATCATTTCCATGCTGAGAGATTGGAATCATTTCCTTGCTGAGTGATTGCGATCATTCCCTTGCTGAGTGATTGGGATCATTTACTTGCTCAGTGATTGCGACACACCCTTGCTGAGCGATTGGGATCATTCCCTTGCTGAGTGATTGGGGTCATTCCCTTGCTGAGTGATTGGGAACATTCCCTTGCTGAGTGATTGGGATCATTACCTTGCTGAGTGATTGGGATCATTCCATTTCCGAGTAATTGGGATCATTCCCTTGCTGAGCGATTGGGATCAATCCCTTGCTGAGTGATTGGGATCATTCACCTGCCGAGCGATTAAGATCATTCCCCTGCTGAGTGATTGAGATCATTCCCTTGCCGAGTGATTGGGATCATGCCCCTGTTGCGTGATTGCGATCACTCCCTTGCTGAGTGATTGGGATCATTCCCTTGCTGAGTGATTGGGATCACACCCTTGCTGAGTGATTGAGGTCATTCACTTGCTGAATGATTAGAATCAGTCCCCTGCTGAGTGATTGCGATCACTCCATTGCTGAGTGATTGGGATCATTCCATTTCCGAGTAATTGGGATCATTCCCTTGCTGAGCGATTGGGATCATTCCCTTGCTCAGTGATTGGGATCACTCGCTTGCTGAGTGATTGGGATCATTCACTTGCTGAGTGATGGGGATCATTTTCTTGCCGAGTGATTGCGATCATTCCCTTGCTGAGTGATTGTGATCATTCACTTGCTGAGTGAATGGAATCATTTCCTTGCTGAGTGATTGCGATGATTCCCTTGCTGAGTGATTGGGATCATTCACTTGCTGAGTGATTGGAATCATTCACTTGCCGAGTGATTGCGATCATTCCCTTGCTGAATGATTGGGATCATTCACTTGCTGAGTGATTGTGATCATTCCCTTGCTGAGTGATTGGGATCATTCCCTCGCTGAGTGATTGGGATCATTCACCTGCCGAGTGATTGGGATCATTCCCTTGCTGACTGATGGGGATTATTCCCCTGCCGAGTGATTGAGATCATTGCCTTGCCAAGAGATTGGTATCATGCCCCTCCTGAGTGATTGGAATCACTCCCTTGCTGAGTGATTGGGATCATTCCCCTGCTGCCTTATTGCGATCACTCCCTTGCTGAGTGATTGCGATCATTCCCTTGCTGAGTGATTGTGATCATTCACTTGCTGAGTGAATGGAATCATTTCCTTGCTGAGTGATTGCGATGATTCACTTGCTGAGTGATTGGGATCATTCACTTGCTGAGTGATTGGAATCATTCACTTGCCGAGTGATTGCGATCATTCCCTTGCTGAATGATTGGGATCATTCACTTGCTGAGTGATTGTGATCATTCCCTTGCTGAGTGATTGGGATCATTCCCTTGCTGAGTGATTGGGATCACTCCCTTGCTGAGTGATTGGGATCAATCACTTGCTGAGTGATTGGTATCATTCTCTTGCCGAGTGATTGGGATCATGCCCCTCCTGAGTGATTGGGATCATTCACTTGCTGAGTGATTGGGATCACTCCCTTGCTGAGTGATTGGGATCATTCCCTTGCTGAGTGATTGGGATCATTCCCTTACTGAGTGATTGGGATCACTCCCTTGCTGAGTGATTGGGATCATTCCCTTGCTGAGTGATTGAAATCATTCCCTTGCAGAGTGATTGGGATCATTCCCTTGCTGAGCGATTGGGATCATTCCCTTGCTGAGCGATTGGGATCGTTCCCTTGCTGATTGATTGAGATCATTCACTTGCCGAGTGATTAGGTTCATCCCATGCCGAGTGATTGAGATCATTCCCCTGCTGAGTGATTGGGATCACTCCCTTGCTGAGTGATTGAGTTCACTCGCTTGCTGAGTGATTGGGTTCATTCACTTGCTGAGTGATGGGGATCATTCTCTTGCCGAGTGATTGCGATCATTCCCTTCCTGAGTGATTGTGATCATTCCCTTGCTGAGTGATTGGGATCATTCCCTTGCTGAGTGATTGGAATCATTCCCTTGCTGAGTGATTGCGATGATTCCCTTGCTGAGTGATTGGGATCATTCACTTGCTGAGTGATTGGGATCATTTACTTGCCGAGTGATTGCGATCATTCCCTTGCTCAGTGTTTCGGAGCATTCACTTGCCGAGTGATTGTGATCATTCCCTTGCTGAGTGATTGGGATCATTCCCTTGCTGAGTGATTGGAATCATTCCCTTGCTGAGTGATTGCGATGATTCCCTTGCTGAGTGATTGGGATCATTCACTTGCTGAGTGATTGGGATCATTTACTTGCCGAGTGATTGCGATCATTCCCTTGCTCAGTGTTTCGGAGCATTCACTTGCCGAGTGATTGTGATCATTCCCTTGCTGAGTGATTGGGATCATTCCCTTGCTGAGTGATTGGCATCATTCCCTTTCTGAGTGAATGCGATCATTCACTTGCTGAGTGATTGGGATGATGCCCATGCTGTGAGATTGGGATCATTCCCTTGCTGAGTAATTGCGATCATTCTCTTGCTGAGTGATTGGGATCATTCCATTGCTGAGTGATTGGGATCATTTCCATGCTGAGAGATTGGAATCATTTCCTTGCTGAGCGATTGGGATCATTCCCTTGCTGTGAGATTGGGATCATTCCCTTGCTGAGTAATTGCGATCATTCTCTTGCTGAGTGATTGCGATCATTCCCTTGCTGAGTGATTGGGATCATTTACTTGCTCAGTGATTGCGACACACCCTTGCTGAGCGATTGGGATCATTCCCTTGCTGAGTGATTGGGGTCATTCCCTTGCTGAGTGATTGGGAACATTCCCTTGCTGAGTGATTGGGATCATTACCTTGCTGAGTGATTGGGATCATTCCCTTGCTGAGTGATTGGGATCATTCCATTTCCGAGTAATTGGGATCATTCCCTTGCTGAGCGATTGGGATCAATCCCTTGCTGAGTGATTGGGATCATTCACCTGCCGAGCGATTAAGATCATTCCCCTGCTGAGTGATTGAGATCATTCCCTTGCCGAGTGATTGGGATCATGCCCCTGTTGCGTGATTGCGATCACTCCCTTGCTGAGTGATTGGGATCATTCCCTTGCTGAGTGATTGGGATCACACCCTTGCTGAGTGATTGAGGTCATTCACTTGCTGAATGATTAGAATCAGTCCCCTGCTGAGTGATTGCGATCACTCCATTGCTGAGTGATTGGGATCATTCCCTTGCTCAGTGATTGGGATCACTCGCTTGCTGAGTGATTGGGATCATTCACTTGCTGAGTGATGGGGATCATTTTCTTGCCGAGTGATTGCGATCATTCCCTTGCTGAGTGATTGTGATCATTCACTTGCTGAGTGAATGGAATCATTTCCTTGCTGAGTGATTGCGATGATTCCCTTGCTGAGTGATTGGGATCATTCACTTGCTGAGTGATTGGAATCATTCACTTGCCGAGTGATTGCGATCATTCCCTTGCTGAATGATTGGGATCATTCACTTGCTGAGTAATTGGGATCATTCCCTTGCTGAGCGATTGGGATCAATCCCTTGCTGAGTGATTGGGATCATTCACCTGCCGAGCGATTAAGATCATTCGCCTGCTGAGTGATTGAGATCATTCCCTTGCCGAGTGATTGGGATCATGCCCCTGTTGCGTGATTGCGATCACTCCCTTGCTGAGTGATTTGGATCATTCCCTTGCTGAGTGATTGGGATCACACCCTTGCTGAGTGATTGAGGTCATTCACTTGCTGAATGATTAGAATCAGTCCCCTGCTGAGTGATTGCGATCACTCCATTGCTGAGTGATTGGGATCATTCCCTTGCTCAGTGATTGGGATCACTCGCTTGCTGAGTGATTGGGATCATTCACTTGCTGAGTGATGGGGATCATTTTCTTGCCGAGTGATTGCGATCATTCCCTTGCTGAGTGATTGTGATCATTCACTTGCTGAGTGATGGGGATCATTTTCTTGCCGAGTGATTGCGATCATTCCCTTGCTGAGTGATTGTGATCATTCACTTGCTGAGTGAATGGAATCATTTCCTTGCTGAGTGATTGCGATGATTCCCTTGCTGAGTGATTGGGATCATTCACTTGCTGAGTGATTGTGATCATTCCCTTGCTGAGTGATTGGGATCATTCCCTTGCTGAGTGATTGGGATCATTCACCTGCCGAGTGATTGAGATCATTGCGTTGCCAAGAGATTGGTATCATGCCCCTCCTGAGTGATTGGAATCACTCCCTTGCTGAGTGATTACGATCATTCCCTTGCTGAGTGATTGTGATCATTCACTTGCTGAGTGAATGGAATCATTTCCTTGCTGAGTGATTGCGATGATTCCCTTGCTGAGTGATTGGGATCATTCACTTGCTGAGTGATTGGAATCATTCACTTTCCGAGTGATTGCGATCATTCCCTTGCTGAATGATTGGGATCATTCACTTGCTGAGTGATTGTGATCATTCCCATGCTGAGTGATTGGGATCATTCCCTTGCTGAGTGATTGGGATCATTCCCTTGCTGAGCGATTGGGATCATTCGCTTGCTGAGTGATTGGGATCATTCACCTGCCGAGTGATGAGGATCATTCCCCTGCCGAGTGATTGAGATCATTCCCTTGCCAAGAGATTGGTATCATGCCCCTCCTGAGTGATTGGAATCACTCCCTTGCTGAGTGATTGGGATCACTCACTTGCTGAGTGATTGGTATCATTCTCTTGCCGAGTGATTGGGATCATTCCCTTGCTGACTGATGGGGATCATTCACTTGCTGAGTGATTGGAATCATTCCCTTGCTGAGTGATTGGCTTCATTCCCTTTCTGAGTGAATGCGATCATTCACTTGCTGAGTGATTGGGATCACTCCCTTGCTGAGTGATTGGGATCATTCCCTTGCTGAGTAATTGGGATCATTCCCTTGCTGAGTGATTGGGATCACTCCCTTGCTGAGTGATTGGGATCATTCCCTTGCTGAGTGATTGAAATCATTCCCTTGCAGAGTGATTGGGATCATTCCCTTGCTGAGCGATTGGGATCATTCCCTTGCTGAGCGATTGGGATCGTTCCCTTGCTGATTGATTGAGATCATTCACTTGCTGAATGATTGGGATCATTCACTTGCTGAGTGATTGGGATCACTCCCTTGCTGAGTGATTGGGATCATTCCCTTGCTGAGTGATTGGGATCATTCCCTTGCTGAGTGATTGGGATCACTCCCTTGCTGAATGATTGGGATCATTCCCTTGCTGAGTGATTGAAATCATTCCCTTGCAGAGTGATTGCGATGATTCCCTTGCTGAGTGATTGGGATCATTCACTTGCTGAGTGATTGGAATCATTCACTTGCCGAGTGATTGCGATCATTCCCTTGCTGAATGATTGGGATCATTCACTTGCTGAGTGATTGTGATCATTCCCATGCTGAGTGATTGGGATCATTCCCTTGCTGAGTGATTGGGATCATTCCCTTGCTGAGCGATTGGGATCATTCGCTTGCTGAGTGATTGGGATCATTCACCTGCCGAGTGATGAGGATCATTCCCCTGCCGAGTGATTGAGATCATTCCCTTGCCAAGAGATTGGTATCATGCCCCTCCTGAGTGATTGGAATCACTCCCTTGCTGAGTGATTGGGATCACTCACTTGCTGAGTGATTGGTATCATTCTCTTGCCGAGTGATTGGGATCATTCCCTTGCTGACTGATGGGGATCATTCACTTCCTGAGTGATTGGAATCATTCCCTTGCTGAGTGATTGGCTTCATTCCCTTTCTGAGTGAATGCGATCATTCACTTGCTGAGTGATTGGGATCACTCCCTTGCTGAGTGATTGGGATCATTCCCTTGCTGAGTGATTGGGATCATTCCCTTGCTGAGTGATTGGGATCATTCCCTTGCAGAGTGATTGGGATCATTCCCTTGCTGAGCGATTGGGATCATTCCCTTGCTGAGCGATTGGGATCGTTCCCTTGCTGATTGATTGAGATCATTCACTTGCCGAGTGATTAGGTTCATTCCATTGCCGAGTGATTGAGATCATTCCCCTGCTGAGTGATTGGGATCACTCCCTTGCTGAGTGATTGAGTTCACTCGCTTGCTGAGTGATTGGGTTCATTCACTTGCTGAGTGATGGGGATCATTCTCTTGCCGAGTGATTGCGATCATTCCCTTCCTGAGTGATTGTGATCATTCCCTTGCTGAGTGATTGGGATCATTCCCTTGCTGAGTGATTGGAATCATTCCCTTGCTGAGTGATTGCGATGATTCCCTTGCTGAGTGATTGGGATCATTCACTTGCTGAGTGATTGGGATCATTTACTTGCCGAGTGATTGCGATCATTCCCTTGCTCAGTGTTTCGGAGCATTCACTTGCCGAGTGATTGTGATCATTCCCTTGCTGAGTGATTGGGATCATTCCCTTGCTGAGTGATTGGAATCATTCGCTTGCTGAGTGATTGGGATCATTCCCTTGCTGAGCGATTGGGATCATTCCCTTGCTGAGTGATTGGGATCATTCACCTGCCGAGTGATTAATATCATTCCCCTGCCGAGTGACTGAGATCATTCTCTTGCCGAGAGATTGGGATCATGCCCCTGCTGAGTGTTTGGGATCATTCCCTTGCTGAGCGATTGGGATCATTCCCTTGCTGAGTGATTGGGATCATTCCATTTCCGAGTAATTGGGATCATTCCCTTGCTGAGCGATTGGGATCAATCCCTTGCTGAGTGATTGGGATCATTCACCTGCCGAGCGATTAAGATCATTCCCCTGCTGAGTGATTGAGATCATTCCCTTGCCGAGTGATTGGGATCATGCCCCTGTTGCGTGATTGCGATCACTCCCTTGCTGAGTGATTGGGATCATTCCCTTGCTGAGTGATTGGGATCACACCCTTGCTGAGTGATTGAGGTCATTCACTTGCTGAATGATTAGAATCAGTCCCCTGCTGAGTGATTGCGATCACTCCATTGCTGAGTGATTGGGATCATTCCCTTGCTCAGTGATTGGGATCACTCGCTTGCTGAGTGATTGGGATCATTCACTTGCTGAGTGATGGGGATCATTTTCTTGCCGAGTGATTGCGATCATTCCCTTGCTGAGTGATTGTGATCATTCACTTGCTGAGTGAATGGAATCATTTCCTTGCTGAGTGATTGCGATGATTCCCTTGCTGAGTGATTGGGATCATTCACTTGCTGAGTGATTGGAATCATTCACTTGCCGAGTGATTGCGATCATTCCCTTGCTGAATGATTGGGATCATTCACTTGCTGAGTAATTGGGATCATTCCCTTGCTGAGCGATTGGGATCAATCCCTTGCTGAGTGATTGGGATCATTCACCTGCCGAGCGATTAAGATCATTCGCCTGCTGAGTGATTGAGATCATTCCCTTGCCGAGTGATTGGGATCATGCCCCTGTTGCGTGATTGCGATCACTCCCTTGCTGAGTGATTTGGATCATTCCCTTGCTGAGTGATTGGGATCACACCCTTGCTGAGTGATTGAGGTCATTCACTTGCTGAATGATTAGAATCAGTCCCCTGCTGAGTGATTGCGATCACTCCATTGCTGAGTGATTGGGATCATTCCCTTGCTCAGTGATTGGGATCACTCGCTTGCTGAGTGATTGGGATCATTCACTTGCTGAGTGATGGGGATCATTTTCTTGCCGAGTGATTGCGATCATTCCCTTGCTGAGTGATTGTGATCATTCACTTGCTGAGTGATGGGGATCATTTTCTTGCCGAGTGATTGCGATCATTCCCTTGCTGAGTGATTGTGATCATTCACTTGCTGAGTGAATGGAATCATTTCCTTGCTGAGTGATTGCGATGATTCCCTTGCTGAGTGATTGGGATCATTCACTTGCTGAGTGATTGTGATCATTCCCTTGCTGAGTGATTGGGATCATTCCCTTGCTGAGTGATTGGGATCATTCACCTGCCGAGTGATTGAGATCATTGCGTTGCCAAGAGATTGGTATCATGCCCCTCCTGAGTGATTGGAATCACTCCCTTGCTGAGTGATTACGATCATTCCCTTGCTGAGTGATTGTGATCATTCACTTGCTGAGTGAATGGAATCATTTCCTTGCTGAGTGATTGCGATGATTCCCTTGCTGAGTGATTGGGATCATTCACTTGCTGAGTGATTGGAATCATTCACTTTCCGAGTGATTGCGATCATTCCCTTGCTGAATGATTGGGATCATTCACTTGCTGAGTGATTGTGATCATTCCCATGCTGAGTGATTGGGATCATTCCCTTGCTGAGTGATTGGGATCATTCCCTTGCTGAGCGATTGGGATCATTCGCTTGCTGAGTGATTGGGATCATTCACCTGCCGAGTGATGAGGATCATTCCCCTGCCGAGTGATTGAGATCATTCCCTTGCCAAGAGATTGGTATCATGCCCCTCCTGAGTGATTGGAATCACTCCCTTGCTGAGTGATTGGGATCACTCACTTGCTGAGTGATTGGTATCATTCTCTTGCCGAGTGATTGGGATCATTCCCTTGCTGACTGATGGGGATCATTCACTTGCTGAGTGATTGGAATCATTCCCTTGCTGAGTGATTGGCTTCATTCCCTTTCTGAGTGAATGCGATCATTCACTTGCTGAGTGATTGGGATCACTCCCTTGCTGAGTGATTGGGATCATTCCCTTGCTGAGTAATTGGGATCATTCCCTTGCTGAGTGATTGGGATCACTCCCTTGCTGAGTGATTGGGATCATTCCCTTGCTGAGTGATTGAAATCATTCCCTTGCAGAGTGATTGGGATCATTCCCTTGCTGAGCGATTGGGATCATTCCCTTGCTGAGCGATTGGGATCGTTCCCTTGCTGATTGATTGAGATCATTCACTTGCTGAATGATTGGGATCATTCACTTGCTGAGTGATTGGGATCACTCCCTTGCTGAGTGATTGGGATCATTCCCTTGCTGAGTGATTGGGATCATTCCCTTGCTGAGTGATTGGGATCACTCCCTTGCTGAATGATTGGGATCATTCCCTTGCTGAGTGATTGAAATCATTCCCTTGCAGAGTGATTGCGATGATTCCCTTGCTGAGTGATTGGGATCATTCACTTGCTGAGTGATTGGAATCATTCACTTGCCGAGTGATTGCGATCATTCCCTTGCTGAATGATTGGGATCATTCACTTGCTGAGTGATTGTGATCATTCCCATGCTGAGTGATTGGGATCATTCCCTTGCTGAGTGATTGGGATCATTCCCTTGCTGAGCGATTGGGATCATTCGCTTGCTGAGTGATTGGGATCATTCACCTGCCGAGTGATGAGGATCATTCCCCTGCCGAGTGATTGAGATCATTCCCTTGCCAAGAGATTGGTATCATGCCCCTCCTGAGTGATTGGAATCACTCCCTTGCTGAGTGATTGGGATCACTCACTTGCTGAGTGATTGGTATCATTCTCTTGCCGAGTGATTGGGATCATTCCCTTGCTGACTGATGGGGATCATTCACTTCCTGAGTGATTGGAATCATTCCCTTGCTGAGTGATTGGCTTCATTCCCTTTCTGAGTGAATGCGATCATTCACTTGCTGAGTGATTGGGATCACTCCCTTGCTGAGTGATTGGGATCATTCCCTTGCTGAGTGATTGGGATCATTCCCTTGCTGAGTGATTGGGATCATTCCCTTGCAGAGTGATTGGGATCATTCCCTTGCTGAGCGATTGGGATCATTCCCTTGCTGAGCGATTGGGATCGTTCCCTTGCTGATTGATTGAGATCATTCACTTGCCGAGTGATTAGGTTCATTCCATTGCCGAGTGATTGAGATCATTCCCCTGCTGAGTGATTGGGATCACTCCCTTGCTGAGTGATTGAGTTCACTCGCTTGCTGAGTGATTGGGTTCATTCACTTGCTGAGTGATGGGGATCATTCTCTTGCCGAGTGATTGCGATCATTCCCTTCCTGAGTGATTGTGATCATTCCCTTGCTGAGTGATTGGGATCATTCCCTTGCTGAGTGATTGGAATCATTCCCTTGCTGAGTGATTGCGATGATTCCCTTGCTGAGTGATTGGGATCATTCACTTGCTGAGTGATTGGGATCATTTACTTGCCGAGTGATTGCGATCATTCCCTTGCTCAGTGTTTCGGAGCATTCACTTGCCGAGTGATTGTGATCATTCCCTTGCTGAGTGATTGGGATCATTCCCTTGCTGAGTGATTGGAATCATTCGCTTGCTGAGTGATTGGGATCATTCCCTTGCTGAGCGATTGGGATCATTCCCTTGCTGAGTGATTGGGATCATTCACCTGCCGAGTGATTAATATCATTCCCCTGCCGAGTGACTGAGATCATTCTCTTGCCGAGAGATTGGGATCATGCCCCTGCTGAGTGTTTGGGATCACTCCCTTGCTGAGTGATTATGATCATTCACTTGCCGAGTGATTGCGATGATTCCCTTGCTGAGTGATGGGGATCATTCACTTGCTGAGATATTGTGATCATTCCCTTGCTGAGTGATTGGAATCATTCCCTTGCTGAGTGATTGGCATCATTCCCTTTCTGAGTGAATGCGATCATTCACTTGCTGAGTGATTGGGATGATGCCCATGCTGTGAGATTGGGATCATTCCCTTGCTG
Source organism: Pristiophorus japonicus (assembly GCF_044704955.1). NCBI lineage: Eukaryota > Metazoa > Chordata > Chondrichthyes > Pristiophoridae > Pristiophorus > Pristiophorus japonicus. Next base: position 119,850,091 of record NC_091988.1, on the reverse strand, counting down.
AGTAATTGCGATCATTCTCTTGCTGAGTGATTGGGATCATTCCATTGCTGAGTGATTGGGATCATTTCCATGCTGAGAGATTGGAATCATTTCCTTGCTGAGTGATTGCGATCATTCCCTTGCTGAGTGATTGGGATCATTTACTTGCTCAGTGATTGCGACACACCCTTGCTGAGCGATTGGGATCATTCCCTTGCTGAGTGATTGGGGTCATTCCCTTGCTGAGTGATTGGGAACATTCCCTTGCTGAGTGATTGGGATCATTACCTTGCTGAGTGATTGGGATCATTCCCTTGCTGAGTGATTGGGATCATTCCATTTCCGAGTAATTGGGATCATTCTCTTGCTGAGCGATTGGGATCAATCCCTTGCTGAGTGATTGGGATCATTCACCTGCCGAGCGATTAAGATCATTCCCCTGCTGAGTGATTGAGATCATTCCCTTGCCGAGTGATTGGGATCATGCCCCTGTTGCGTGATTGCGATCACTCCCTTGCTGAGTGATTGGGATCATTCCCTTGCTGAGTGATTGGGATCACACCCTTGCTGAGTGATTGAGGTCATTCACTTGCTGAATGATTAGAATCAGTCCCCTGCTGAGTGATTGCGATCACTCCATTGCTGAGTGATTGGGATCATTCCCTTGCTCAGTGATTGGGATCACTCGCTTGCTGAGTGATTGGGATCATTCACTTGCTGAGTGATGGGGATCATTTTCTTGCCGAGTGATTGCGATCATTCCCTTGCTGAGTGATTGTGATCATTCACTTGCTGAGTGAATGGAATCATTTCCTTGCTGAGTGATTGCGATGATTCCCTTGCTGAGTGATTGGGATCATTCACTTGCTGAGTGATTGGAATCATTCACTTGCCGAGTGATTGCGATCATTCCCTTGCTGAATGATTGGGATCATTCACTTGCTGAGTGATTGTGATCATTCCCTTGCTGAGTGATTGGGATCATTCCATCGCTGAGTGATTGGGATCATTCACCTGCCGAGTGATTGGGATCATTCCCTTGCTGACTGATGGGGATTATTCCCCTGCCGAGTGATTGAGATCATTGCCTTGCCAAGAGATTGGTATCATGCCCCTCCTGAGTGATTGGAATCACTCCCTTGCTGAGTGATTGGGATCATTCCCCTGCTGCCTTATTGCGATCACTCCCTTGCTGAGTGATTGCGATCATTCCCTTGCTGAGTGATTGTGATCATTCACTTGCTGAGTGAATGGAATCATTTCCTTGCTGAGTGATTGCGATGATTCCCTTGCTGAGTGATTGGGATCATTCACTTGCTGAGTGATTGGAATCATTCACTTGCCGAGTGATTGCGATCATTCCCTTGCTGAATGATTGGGATCATTCACTTGCTGAGTGATTGTGATCATTCCCTTGCTGAGTGATTGGGATCATTCCCTTGCTGAGTGATTGGGATCACTCCCTTGCTGAGTGATTGGGATCAATCACTTGCTGAGTGATTGGTATCATTCTCTTGCCGAGTGATTGGGATCATGCCCCTCCTGAGTGATTGGGATCATTCACTTGCTGAGTGATTGGGATCACTCCCTTGCTGAGTGATTGGGATCATTCCCTTGCTGAGTGATTGGGATCATTCCCTTACTGAGTGATTGGGATCACTCCCTTGCTGAGTGATTGGGATCATTCCCTTGCTGAGTGATTGAAATCATTCCCTTGCAGAGTGATTGGGATCATTCCCTTGCTGAGCGATTGGGATCATTCCCTTGCTGAGCGATTGGGATCGTTCCCTTGCTGATTGATTGAGATCATTCACTTGCCGAGTGATTAGGTTCATCCCATGCCGAGTGATTGAGATCATTCCCCTGCTGAGTGATTGGGATCACTCCCTTGCTGAGTGATTGAGTTCACTCGCTTGCTGAGTGATTGGGTTCATTCACTTGCTGAGTGATGGGGATCATTCTCTTGCCGAGTGATTGCGATCATTCCCTTCCTGAGTGATTGTGATCATTCCCTTGCTGAGTGATTGGGATCATTCCCTTGCTGAGTGATTGGAATCATTCCCTTGCTGAGTGATTGCGATGATTCCCTTGCTGAGTGATTGGGATCATTCACTTGCTGAGTGATTGGGATCATTTACTTGCCGAGTGATTGCGATCATTCCCTTGCTCAGTGTTTCGGAGCATTCACTTGCCGAGTGATTGTGATCATTCCCTTGCTGAGTGATTGGGATCATTCCCTTGCTGAGTGATTGGAATCATTCCCTTGCTGAGTGATTGCGATGATTCCCTTGCTGAGTGATTGGGATCATTCACTTGCTGAGTGATTGGGATCATTTACTTGCCGAGTGATTGCGATCATTCCCTTGCTCAGTGTTTCGGAGCATTCACTTGCCGAGTGATTGTGATCATTCCCTTGCTGAGTGATTGGGATCATTCCCTTGCTGAGTGATTGGCATCATTCCCTTTCTGAGTGAATGCGATCATTCACTTGCTGAGTGATTGGGATGATGCCCATGCTGTGAGATTGGGATCATTCCCTTGCTGAGTAATTGCGATCATTCTCTTGCTGAGTGATTGGGATCATTCCATTGCTGAGTGATTGGGATCATTTCCATGCTGAGAGATTGGAATCATTTCCTTGCTGAGCGATTGGGATCATTCCCTTGCTGTGAGATTGGGATCATTCCCTTGCTGAGTAATTGCGATCATTCTCTTGCTGAGTGATTGCGATCATTCCCTTGCTGAGTGATTGGGATCATTTACTTGCTCAGTGATTGCGACACACCCTTGCTGAGCGATTGGGATCATTCCCTTGCTGAGTGATTGGGGTCATTCCCTTGCTGAGTGATTGGGAACATTCCCTTGCTGAGTGATTGGGATCATTACCTTGCTGAGTGATTGGGATCATTCCCTTGCTGAGTGATTGGGATCATTCCATTTCCGAGTAATTGGGATCATTCCCTTGCTGAGCGATTGGGATCAATCCCTTGCTGAGTGATTGGGATCATTCACCTGCCGAGCGATTAAGATCATTCCCCTGCTGAGTGATTGAGATCATTCCCTTGCCGAGTGATTGGGATCATGCCCCTGTTGCGTGATTGCGATCACTCCCTTGCTGAGTGATTGGGATCATTCCCTTGCTGAGTGATTGGGATCACACCCTTGCTGAGTGATTGAGGTCATTCACTTGCTGAATGATTAGAATCAGTCCCCTGCTGAGTGATTGCGATCACTCCATTGCTGAGTGATTGGGATCATTCCCTTGCTCAGTGATTGGGATCACTCGCTTGCTGAGTGATTGGGATCATTCACTTGCTGAGTGATGGGGATCATTTTCTTGCCGAGTGATTGCGATCATTCCCTTGCTGAGTGATTGTGATCATTCACTTGCTGAGTGAATGGAATCATTTCCTTGCTGAGTGATTGCGATGATTCCCTTGCTGAGTGATTGGGATCATTCACTTGCTGAGTGATTGGAATCATTCACTTGCCGAGTGATTGCGATCATTCCCTTGCTGAATGATTGGGATCATTCACTTGCTGAGTAATTGGGATCATTCCCTTGCTGAGCGATTGGGATCAATCCCTTGCTGAGTGATTGGGATCATTCACCTGCCGAGCGATTAAGATCATTCCCCTGCTGAGTGATTGAGATCATTCCCTTGCCGAGTGATTGGGATCATGCCCCTGTTGCGTGATTGCGATCACTCCCTTGCTGAGTGATTTGGATCATTCCCTTGCTGAGTGATTGGGATCACACCCTTGCTGAGTGATTGAGGTCATTCACTTGCTGAATGATTAGAATCAGTCCCCTGCTGAGTGATTGCGATCACTCCATTGCTGAGTGATTGGGATCATTCCCTTGCTCAGTGATTGGGATCACTCGCTTGCTGAGTGATTGGGATCATTCACTTGCTGAGTGATGGGGATCATTTTCTTGCCGAGTGATTGCGATCATTCCCTTGCTGAGTGATTGTGATCATTCACTTGCTGAGTGATGGGGATCATTTTCTTGCCGAGTGATTGCGATCATTCCCTTGCTGAGTGATTGTGATCATTCACTTGCTGAGTGAATGGAATCATTTCCTTGCTGAGTGATTGCGATGATTCCCTTGCTGAGTGATTGGGATCATTCACTTGCTGAGTGATTGTGATCATTCCCTTGCTGAGTGATTGGGATCATTCCCTTGCTGAGTGATTGGGATCATTCACCTGCCGAGTGATTTGGATCATTCCCCTGCCGAGTGATTGAGATCATCCCCTTGCCAAGAGATTGGTATCATGCCCCTCCTGAGTGATTGGAATCAGTCCCTTGCTGAGTGATTGGGATCACTCACTTGCTGAGTGATTGGTATCATTCTCTTGCCGAGTGATTGGGATCATTCCCTTGCTGACTGATGGGGATCATTCCCCTGCCGAGTGATTGAGATCATTCCCTTGCCAAGAGATTGGTATCATGCCCCTCCTGAGTGATTGGTATCACTCCCTTGCTCAGTGTTTGGGATCACTCACTTGCTGAGTGATTGGTATCATTCTCTTGCCGAGTGATTGGGATCATTCCCTTGCTGACTGATGGGGATCATTCCCCTGCCGAGTGATTGAGATCATTGCCATGCCAAGAGATTGGTATCATGCCCCTCCTGAGTGATTGGAATCACTCCCTTGCTGAGTGATTGGGATCATTCCCCTGCTGCCTTATTGCGATCACTCCCTTGCTGCGTGATTGGGATCACACCCTTGCTGAGTGATTGAGGTCATTCACTTGCTGAATGATTAGAATCAGTCCCCTGCTGAGTGATTGCGATCACTCCATTGCTGAGTGATTGGGATCATTCCCTTGCTCAGTGATTGTGATCACTCGCTTGCTGAGTGATTGGGATCATTCACTTGCTGAGTGATGGGGATCATTTTCTTGCCGAGTGATTGCGATCATTCCCTTGCTGAGTGATTGTGATCATTCACTTGCTGAGTGAATGGAATCATTTCCTTGCTGAGTGATTGCGATGATTCCCTTGCTGAGTGATTGGGATCATTCACTTGCTGAGTGATTGGAATCATTCACTTGCCGAGTGATTGCGATCATTGCCATGCCAAGAGATTGGTATCATGCCCCTCCTGAGTGATTGGAATCACTCCCTTGCTGAGTGATTGGGATCATTCCCCTGCTGAGCGATTGGGATCGTTCCCTTGCTGATTGATTGAGATCATTCACTTGCCGAGTGATTAGGTTCATTCCCCTGCCGAGTGATTGAGATCATTCCCCTGCTGAGTGATTGCGATCATTCCCTTGCTCAGTGTTTCGGAGCATTCACTTGCCGAGTGATTGTGATCATTCCCTTGCTGAGTGATTGGGATCATTCCCTTGCTGAGCGATTGGGATCATTCCCTTGCTGAGTGATTGGGATCATTCACCTGCCGAGTGATTAATATCATTCCCCTGCCGAGTGACTGAGTTCACTCGCTTGCTGAGTGATTGGGTTCATTCCCTTGCTGAGTGATTGGGATCACACCCTTGCTGAGTGATTGAGGTCATTCACTTGCTGAATGATTAGAATCAGTCCCCTGCTGAGTGATTGCGATCACTCCATTGCTGAGTGATTGGGATCATTCCCTTGCTCAGTGATTGGGATCACTCGCTTGCTGAGTGATTGGGATCATTCACTTGCTGAGTGATGGGGATCATTTTCTTGCCGAGTGATTGCGATCATTCCCTTGCTGAGTGATTGTGATCATTCACTTGCTGAGTGATGGGGATCATTTTCTTGCCGAGTGATTGCGATCATTCCCTTGCTGAGTGATTGTGATCATTCCCTTCCTGAGTGATTGTGATCATTCCCTTGCTGAGTGATTGGGATCATTCCCTTGCTGAGTGATTGGAATCATTCCCTTGCTGAGTGATTGCGATGAATCCCTTGCTGAGTGATTGGGATCATTCACTTGCTGAGTGATTGGGATCATTTACTTGCCGAGTGATTGCGATCATTCCCTTGCTCAGTGTTTCGGAGCATTCACTTGCCGAGTGATTGTGATCATTCCCTTGCTGAGTGATTGGGATCATTCCCTTGCTGAGCGATTGGGATCATTCCCTTGCTGAGTGATTGGGATCATTCACCTGCCGAGTGATTAATATCATTCCCCTGCCGAGTGACTGAGATCATTCTCTTGCCGAGAGATTGGGATCATGCCCCTGCTGAGTGTTTGGGATCACTCCCTTGCTGAGTGATTGAGATCATTCACTTGCCGAGTGATTGCGATCATTCCCTTGCTGAATGATTGGGATCATTCACTTGCTGAGTGATTGTGATCATTCCCTTGCTGAGTGATTGGGATCATTCCCTTGCTGAGTGATTGGGATCATTCCCTTGCTGAGCGATTGGGATCATTCGCTTGCTGAGTGATTGGGATCATTCACCTGCCGAGTGATGGGGATCATTCACTTGCTGAGTGATTGTGATCATTCCCTTGCTGAGTGATTGGAATCATTCCCTTGCTGAGTGATTGGCATCATTCCCTTTCTGAGTGAATGCGATCATTCACTTGCTGAGTGATTGGGATGATGCCCATGCTGTGAGATTGGGATCATTCCCTTGCTGAGTAATTGCGATCATTCTCTTGCTGAGTGATTGGGATCATTCCATTGCTGAGTGATTGGGATCATTCAATTGCCGAGTGATTGGGATCATTCCCTTGCAGAGTGATGGGGATCATTCACTTGCTGAGTGATTGTGATAATTCCCTTGATGAGTGATTGAGATCATTCCCTTGCTGAGTGATTGTGATCATTCACTTGCTCAGTGATTGTGATCATTCCCTTGCTGAGTGATTGGGATCATTCCCTTGCTGAGCGATTGGGATCATTCGCTTGCTGAGTGATTGGGATCATTCACCTGCCGAGTGATTAGGATCATTCCCCTGCCGAGTGATTGAGATCATTCCCTTGCCAAGAGATTGGAATCATGCCCCTCCTGATTGATTGGAATCCCTCCCTTGCTGAGTGATTGCGATCACTCGCTTGCTGAGTGATTGGTATCATTCTCTTGCCGAGAGATTGGGATCATTCCCTTGCTGACTGATGGGGATCATTCACTTGCTGAGTGATTGGAATCATTCCCTTGCTGAGTGATTGGCTTCATTCCCTTTCTGAGTGAATGCGATCATTCACTTGCTGAGTGATTGGGATCATTCCCTTCCTGAGTGATTGTGATCATTCCCTTGCTGAGTGATTGGGATCATTCCCTTGCTGAGTGATTGGAATCATTCCCTTGCTGAGTGATTGGGATCATTCCCTTGCTGAGTGATTGGAATCATTCCCTTGCTGAGTGATTGCGATGATTCCCTTGCTGAGTGATTGGGATCATTCACTTGCTGAGTGATTGGGATCATTTACTTGCCGAGTGATTGCGATCATTCCCTTGCTCAGTGTTTCGGAGCATTCACTTGCCGAGTGATTGTGATCATTCCCTTGCTGAGTGATTGGGATCATTCCCTTGCTGAGTGATTGGCATCATTCCCTTTCTGAGTGAATGCGATCATTCACTTGCTGAGTGATTGGGATGATGCCCATGCTGTGAGATTGGGATCATTCCCTTGCTGAGTAATTGCGATCATTCTCTTGCTGAGTGATTGGGATCATTCCATTGCTGAGTGATTGGGATCATTTCCATGCTGAGAGATTGGAATCATTTCCTTGCTGAGCGATTGGGATCATTCCCTTGCTGTGAGATTGGGATCATTCCCTTGCTGAGTAATTGCGATCATTCTCTTGCTGAGTGATTGCGATCATTCCCTTGCTGAGTGATTGGGATCATTTACTTGCTCAGTGATTGCGACACACCCTTGCTGAGCGATTGGGATCATTCCCTTGCTGAGTGATTGGGGTCATTCCCTTGCTGAGTGATTGGGAACATTCCCTTGCTGAGTGATTGGGATCATTACCTTGCTGAGTGATTGGGATCATTCCCTTGCTGAGTGATTGGGATCATTCCATTTCCGAGTAATTGGGATCATTCCCTTGCTGAGCGATTGGGATCAATCCCTTGCTGAGTGATTGGGATCATTCACCTGCCGAGCGATTAAGATCATTCCCCTGCTGAGTGATTGAGATCATTCCCTTGCCGAGTGATTGGGATCATGCCCCTGTTGCGTGATTGCGATCACTCCCTTGCTGAGTGATTGGGATCATTCCCTTGCTGAGTGATTGGGATCACACCCTTGCTGAGTGATTGAGGTCATTCACTTGCTGAATGATTAGAATCAGTCCCCTGCTGAGTGATTGCGATCACTCCATTGCTGAGTGATTGGGATCATTCCCTTGCTCAGTGATTGGGATCACTCGCTTGCTGAGTGATTGGGATCATTCACTTGCTGAGTGATGGGGATCATTTTCTTGCCGAGTGATTGCGATCATTCCCTTGCTGAGTGATTGTGATCATTCACTTGCTGAGTGAATGGAATCATTTCCTTGCTGAGTGATTGCGATGATTCCCTTGCTGAGTGATTGGGATCATTCACTTGCTGAGTGATTGGAATCATTCACTTGCCGAGTGATTGCGATCATTCCCTTGCTGAATGATTGGGATCATTCACTTGCTGAGTAATTGGGATCATTCCCTTGCTGAGCGATTGGGATCAATCCCTTGCTGAGTGATTGGGATCATTCACCTGCCGAGCGATTAAGATCATTCCCCTGCTGAGTGATTGAGATCATTCCCTTGCCGAGTGATTGGGATCATGCCCCTGTTGCGTGATTGCGATCACTCCCTTGCTGAGTGATTTGGATCATTCCCTTGCTGAGTGATTGGGATCACACCCTTGCTGAGTGATTGAGGTCATTCACTTGCTGAATGATTAGAATCAGTCCCCTGCTGAGTGATTGCGATCACTCCATTGCTGAGTGATTGGGATCATTCCCTTGCTCAGTGATTGGGATCACTCGCTTGCTGAGTGATTGGGATCATTCACTTGCTGAGTGATGGGGATCATTTTCTTGCCGAGTGATTGCGATCATTCCCTTGCTGAGTGATTGTGATCATTCACTTGCTGAGTGATGGGGATCATTTTCTTGCCGAGTGATTGCGATCATTCCCTTGCTGAGTGATTGTGATCATTCACTTGCTGAGTGAATGGAATCATTTCCTTGCTGAGTGATTGCGATGATTCCCTTGCTGAGTGATTGGGATCATTCACTTGCTGAGTGATTGTGATCATTCCCTTGCTGAGTGATTGGGATCATTCCCTTGCTGAGTGATTGGGATCATTCACCTGCCGAGTGATTTGGATCATTCCCCTGCCGAGTGATTGAGATCATCCCCTTGCCAAGAGATTGGTATCATGCCCCTCCTGAGTGATTGGAATCAGTCCCTTGCTGAGTGATTGGGATCACTCACTTGCTGAGTGATTGGTATCATTCTCTTGCCGAGTAATTGGGATCATTCCCTTGCTGACTGATGGGGATCATTCCCCTGCCGAGTGATTGAGATCATTCCCTTGCCAAGAGATTGGTATCATGCCCCTCCTGAGTGATTGGTATCACTCCCTTGCTCAGTGTTTGGGATCACTCACTTGCTGAGTGATTGGTATCATTCTCTTGCCGAGTGATTGGGATCATTCCCTTGCTGACTGATGGGGATCATTCCCCTGCCGAGTGATTGAGATCATTGCCATGCCAAGAGATTGGTATCATGCCCCTCCTGAGTGATTGGAATCACTCCCTTGCTGAGTGATTGGGATCATTCCCCTGCTGCCTTATTGCGATCACTCCCTTGCTGCGTGATTGGGATCACACCCTTGCTGAGTGATTGAGGTCATTCACTTGCTGAATGATTAGAATCAGTCCCCTGCTGAGTGATTGCGATCACTCCATTGCTGAGTGATTGGGATCATTCCCTTGCTCAGTGATTGTGATCACTCGCTTGCTGAGTGATTGGGATCATTCACTTGCTGAGTGATGGGGATCATTTTCTTGCCGAGTGATTGCGATCATTCCCTTGCTGAGTGATTGTGATCATTCACTTGCTGAGTGAATGGAATCATTTCCTTGCTGAGTGATTGCGATGATTCCCTTGCTGAGTGATTGGGATCATTCACTTGCTGAGTGATTGGAATCATTCACTTGCCGAGTGATTGCGATCATTGCCATGCCAAGAGATTGGTATCATGCCCCTACTGAGTGATTGGAATCACTCCCTTGCTGAGTGATTGGGATCATTCCCCTGCTGAGCGATTGGGATCGTTCCCTTGCTGATTGATTGAGATCATTCACTTGCCGAGTGATTAGGTTCATTCCCCTGCCGAGTGATTGAGATCATTCCCCTGCTGAGTGATTGCGATCATTCCCTTGCTCAGTGTTTCGGAGCATTCACTTGCCGAGTGATTGTGATCATTCCCTTGCTGAGTGATTGGGATCATTCCCTTGCTGAGCGATTGGGATCATTCCCTTGCTGAGTGATTGGGATCATTCACCTGCCGAGTGATTAATATCATTCCCCTGCCGAGTGACTGAGTTCACTCGCTTGCTGAGTGATTGGGTTCATTCCCTTGCTGAGTGATTGGGATCACACCCTTGCTGAGTGATTGAGGTCATTCACTTGCTGAATGATTAGAATCAGTCCCCTGCTGAGTGATTGCGATCACTCCATTGCTGAGTGATTGGGATCATTCCCTTGCTCAGTGATTGGGATCACTCGCTTGCTGAGTGATTGGGATCATTCACTTGCTGAGTGATGGGGATCATTTTCTTGCCGAGTGATTGCGATCATTCCCTTGCTGAGTGATTGTGATCATTCACTTGCTGAGTGATGGGGATCATTTTCTTGCCGAGTGATTGCGATCATTCCCTTGCTGAGTGATTGTGATCATTCCCTTCCTGAGTGATTGTGATCATTCCCTTGCTGAGTGATTGGGATCATTCCCTTGCTGAGTGATTGGAATCATTCCCTTGCTGAGTGATTGCGATGATTCCCTTGCTGAGTGATTGGGATCATTCACTTGCTGAGTGATTGGGATCATTTACTTGCCGAGTGATTGCGATCATTCCCTTGCTCAGTGTTTCGGAGCATTCACTTGCCGAGTGATTGTGATCATTCCCTTGCTGAGTGATTGGGATCATTCCCTTGCTGAGCGATTGGGATCATTCCCTTGCTGAGTGATTGGGATCATTCACCTGCCGAGTGATTAATATCATTCCCCTGCCGAGTGACTGAGATCATTCTCTTGCCGAGAGATTGGGATCATGCCCCTGCTGAGTGTTTGGGATCACTCCCTTGCTGAGTGATTGAGATCATTCACTTGCCGAGTGATTGCGATCATTCCCTTGCTGAATGATTGGGATCATTCACTTGCTGAGTGATTGTGATCATTCCCTTGCTGAGTGATTGGGATCATTCCCTTGCTGAGTGATTGGGATCATTCCCTTGCTGAGCGATTGGGATCATTCGCTTGCTGAGTGATTGGGATCATTCACCTGCCGAGTGATGGGGATCATTCACTTGCTGAGTGATTGTGATCATTCCCTTGCTGAGTGATTGGAATCATTCCCTTGCTGAGTGATTGGCATCATTCCCTTTCTGAGTGAATGCGATCATTCACTTGCTGAGTGATTGGGATGATGCCCATGCTGTGAGATTGGGATCATTCCCTTGCTGAGTAATTGCGATCATTCTCTTGCTGAGTGATTGGGATCATTCCATTGCTGAGTGATTGGGATCATTCAATTGCCGAGTGATTGGGATCATTCCCTTGCAGAGTGATGGGGATCATTCACTTGCTGAGTGATTGTGATAATTCCCTTGATGAGTGATTGAGATCATTCCCTTGCTGAGTGATTGTGATCATTCACTTGCTCAGTGATTGTGATCATTCCCTTGCTGAGTGATTGGGATCATTCCCTTGCTGAGCGATTGGGATCATTCGCTTGCTGAGTGATTGGGATCATTCACCTGCCGAGTGATTAGGATCATTCCCCTGCCGAGTGATTGAGATCATTCCCTTGCCAAGAGATTGGAATCATGCCCCTCCTGATTGATTGGAATCCCTCCCTTGCTGAGTGATTGCGATCACTCGCTTGCTGAGTGATTGGTATCATTCTCTTGCCGAGAGATTGGGATCATTCCCTTGCTGACTGATGGGGATCATTCACTTGCTGAGTGATTGGAATCATTCCCTTGCTGAGTGATTGGCTTCATTCCCTTTCTGAGTGAATGCGATCATTCACTTGCTGAGTGATTGGGATCATTCCCTTCCTGAGTGATTGTGATCATTCCCTTGCTGAGTGATTGGGATCATTCCCTTGCTGAGTGATTGGAATCATTCCCTTGCTGAGTGATTGCGATGATTCCCTTGCTGAGTGATTGGGATCATTCACTTGCTGAGTGATTGGGATCATTTACTTGCCGAGTGATTGCGATCATTCCCTTGCTCAGTGTTTCGGAGCATTCACTTGCCGAGTGATTGTGATCATTCCCTTGCTGAGTGATTGGGATCATTCCCTTGCTGAGCGATTGGGATCATTCCCTTGCTGAGTGATTGGGATCATTCACCTGCCGAGTGATTAATATCATTCCCCTGCCGAGTGACTGAGATCATTCTCTTGCCGAGAGATTGGGATCATGCCCCTGCTGAGTGTTTGGGATCACTCCCTTGCTGAGTGATTGAGATCATTCACTTGCCGAGTGATTGCGATCATTCCCTTGCTGAATGATTGGGATCATTCACTTGCTGAGTGATTGTGATCATTCCCTTGCTGAGTGATTGGGATCATTCCCTTGCTGAGTGATTGGGATCATTCCCTTGCTGAGCGATTGGGATCATTCGCTTGCTGAGTGATTGGGATCATTCACCTGCCGAGTGATGGGGATCATTCACTTGCTGAGTGATTGTGATCATTCCCTTGCTGAGTGATTGGAATCATTCCCTTGCTGAGTGATTGGCATCATTCCCTTTCTGAGTGAATGCGATCATTCACTTGCTGAGTGATTGGGATGATGCCCATGCTGTGAGATTGGGATCATTCCCTTGCTGAGTAATTGCGATCATTCTCTTGCTGAGTGATTGGGATCATTCCATTGCTGAGTGATTGGGATCATTCAATTGCCGAGTGATTGGGATCATTCCCTTGCAGAGTGATGGGGATCATTCACTTGCTGAGTGATTGTGATAATTCCCTTGATGAGTGATTGAGATCATTCCCTTGCTGAGTGATTGTGATCATTCACTTGCTCAGTGATTGTGATCATTCCCTTGCTGAGTGATTGGGATCATTCCCTTGCTGAGCGATTGGGATCATTCGCTTGCTGAGTGATTGGGATCATTCACCTGCCGAGTGATTGAGATCATTCCGTTGCCAAGAGATTGGAATCATGCCCCTCCTGATTGATTGGAATCCCTCCCTTGCTGAGTGATTGCGATCACTCGCTTGCTGAGTGATTGGTATCATTCTCTTGCCGAGAGATTGGGATCATTCCCTTGCTGACTGATGGGGATCATTCACTTGCTGAGTGATTGGAATCATTCCCTTGCTGAGTGATTGGCTTCATTCCCTTTCTGAGTGAATGCGATCATTCACTTGCTGAGTGATTGGGATCACTCCCTTGCTGAGTGATTGGGATCATTCCCTTGCTGAGTAATTGTGATCATTCCCTTGCTGAGTGATTGCGATCACTCCCTTGCTGAGTGATTGGGATCATTCTCTTGCTGAGTGATTGGGATCATTCCCTTTCCGAGTGATTGGGATCATTCCCTTGCTGAGTGATTGGGATCATTCCCTTTCCGAGTGATTGGGATCATTCCCTTGCCAAGAGATTGGGATCATGCCCCTGCTGAGTGATTGGAATCACTCCCTTGCTGAGTGATTTGGATCACTCGCTTGCTGAGTGATTGGTATCATTCTCTTGCCGAGTGATTGGGATCATTCCCTTGCTGACTGATGGGGATCATTCACTTGCTGAGTGATTGGAATCATTCCCTTGCTGAGTGATTGGCTTCATTCCCTTTCTGAGTGAATGCGATCATTCACTTGCTGAGTGATTGGGATCATTCCCTTGCGACACACCCTTGCTGAGCGATTGGAATCATTCCCTTGCTGAGTGATTGGGATCATGACCGTGCTGAGTGATTGGTGTCATTTAATGCTGAGTGATTGCGATCACTCCCTTGCTGAGTGATTGGGATCATTCTATTTCCGAGTAATTGGGATCATTCCCTTGCTGAGCGATTGGGATCAATCCCTTGCTCATTCACCTGCCGAGCGATTAAGATCATTCCCCTGCTGAGTGATTGAGATCATTCCCTTGCCGAGTGATTGGGGTCATGCCCCTGTTGCGTGATTGCGATCACTCCCTTGCTGAGTGATTGGGATCATTCCCTTGCTGAGTGATTGGGATCACACCATTGCTGAGTGATTGAGTTCATTCACTTGCTGAATGATTAGAATCAGTCCCCTGCTGAGTGATTGCGATCACTCCATTGCTGAGTGATTGGGATCATTCCCTTGCTCAGTGATTGGGATCACTCGCTTGCTGAGTGATTGGGATCATTCACTTGCTGAGTGATGGGGATCATTTTCTTGCCGAGTGATTGCGATCATTCCCTTGCTGAGTGATTGTGATCATTCACTTGCTGAGTGAATGGAATCATTTCCTTGCTGAGTGATTGCGATGATTCCCATGCTAAGTGATTGGGATCATTCACTTGCTGAGTGATTGGAATCATTCACTTGCCGAGTGATTGCGATCATTCCCTTGCTGAATGATTGGGATCATTCACTTGCTGAGTGATTGTGATCATTCCCTTGCTGAGTGATTGGGATCATTCCCTTGCTGAGTGATTGGGATCATTCACCTGCCGAGTGATTTGGATCATTCCCCTGCCGAGTGATTGAGATCATCCCCTTGCCAAGAGATTGGTATCATGCCCCTCCTGAGTGATTGGAATCACTCCCTTGCTGAGTGATTGGGATCACTCACTTGCTGAGTGATTGGTATCATTCTCTTGCCGAGTGATTGGGATCATTCCCTTGCTGACTGATGGGGATCATTCCCCTGCCGAGTGATTGAGATCATTCCCTTGCCAAGAGATTGGTATCATGCCCCTCCTGAGTGATTGGAATCACTCCCTTGCTGAGTGTTTGGGATCACTCACTTGCTGAATGATTGGTATCATTCTCTTGCCGAGTGATTGGGATCATTCCCTTGCTGACTGATGGGGATCATTCCCCTGCCGAGTGATTGAGATCATTGCCTTGCCAAGAGATTGGTATCATGCCCCTCCTGAGTGATTGGAATCACTCCCTTGCTGAGTGATTGCGATCATTCCCTTGCTGAGTGATTGTGATCATTCACTTGCTGAGTGAATGGAATCATTTCCTTGCTGAGTGATTGCGATGATTCCCTTGCTGAGTGATATGGATCATTCACTTGCTGAGTGATTGGAATCATTCACTTGCCGAGTGATTGCGATCATTCCCTTGCTGAATGATTGGGATCATTCACTTGCTGAGTGATTGTGATGATTCCCTTGCTGAGTGATTGGGATCATTCCCTTGCTGAGTGATTGGGATCATTCCCTTGCTGAGCGATTGGGATCATTCGCTTGCTGAGTGATTGGGATCATTCACCTGCCGAGTGATTAGGATCATTCCCCTGCCGAGTGATTGAGATCATTCCCTTGCCAAGAGATTGGTATCATGCCCCTCCTGAGTGATTGGAATCACTCCCTTGCTGAGTGATTGGGATCACTCACTTGCTGAGTGATTGGTATCATTCTCTTGCCGAGTGATTGGGATCATTCCCTTGCTGACTGATGGGGATCATTCACTTGCTGAGTGATTGGAATCATTCCCTTGCTGAGTGATTGGCTTCATTCCCTTTCTGAGTGAATGCGATCATTCACTTGCTGAGTGATTGGGATCACTCCCTTGCTGAGTGATTGGGATCATTCCCTTGCTGAGTGATTGGGATCATTCCCTTGCTGAGTGATTGGGATCATTCACTTGCTGAGTGATTGGAATCATTCCCTTGCTGAGTGATTGGCTTCATTCCCTTTCTGAGTGAATGCGATCATTCACTTGCTGACTGATGGGGATCATTCACTTGCTGAGTGATTGGAATCATTCCCTTGCTGAGTGATTGGCTTCATTCCCTTTCTGAGTGAATGCGATCATTCACTTGCTGAGTGATTGGGATCACTCCCTTGCTGAGTGATTGGGATCATTCCCTTGCTGAGTGATTGGGATCATTCCCTTGCTGAGTGATTGGGATCACTCCCTTGCTGAGTGATTGTGATCATTCCCTTGCTGAGTGATTGGGATCATTCCCTTGCTGAGCGATTGGGATCATTCCCTTGCTGAGTGATTGGGATCATTCACCTGCCGAGTGATTAATATCATTCCCCTGCTGAGTGACTGAGATCATTCTCTTGCCGAGAGATTGGGATCATGCCCCTGCTGAGTGTTTGGGATCACTCCCTTGCTGAGTGATTGAGATCATTCACTTGCCGAGTGATTGCGATCATTCCCTTGCTGAATGATTGGGATCATTCACTTGCTGAGTGATTGTGATCATTCCCTTGCTGAGTGATTGGGATCATTCCCTTGCTGAGTGATTGGGATCATTCCCTTGCTGAGCGATTGGGATCATTCGCTTGCTGAGTGATTGGGATCATTCACCTGCCGAGTGATGGGGATCATTCACTTGCTGAGTGATTGTGATCATTCCCTTGCTGAGTGATTGGAATCATTCCCTTGCTGAGTGATTGGCATCATTCCCTTTCTGAGTGAATGCGATCATTCACTTGCTGAGTGATTGGGATGATGCCCATGCTGTGAGATTGGGATCATTCCCTTGCTGAGTAATTGCGATCATTCTCTTGCTGAGTGATTGGGATCATTCCATTTCTGAGTGATTGGGATCATTCAATTGCCGAGTGATTGGGATCATTCCCTTGCAGAGTGATGGGGATCATTCACTTGCTGAGTGATTGTGATAATTCCCTTGATGAGTGATTGAGATCATTCCCTTGCTGAGTGATTGTGATCATTCACTTGCTCAGTGATTGTGATCATTCCCTTGCTGAGTGATTGGGATCATTCCCTTGCTGAGCGATTGGGATCATTCGCTTGCTGAGTGATTGGGATCATTCACCTGCCGAGTGATTAGGATCATTCCCCTGCCGAGTGATTGAGATCATTCCCTTGCCAAGAGATTGGAATCATGCCCCTCCTGATTGATTGGAATCCCTCCCTTGCTGAGTGATTGCGATCACTCGCTTGCTGAGTGATTGGTATCATTCTCTTGCCGAGAGATTGGGATCATTCCCTTGCTGACTGATGGGGATCATTCACTTGCTGAGTGATTGGAATCATTCCCTTGCTGAGTGATTGGCTTCATTCCCTTTCTGAGTGAATGCGATCATTCACTTGCTGAGTGATTGGGATCACTCCCTTGCTGAGTGATTGGGATCATTCCCTTGCTGAGTAATTGTGATCATTCCCTTGCTGAGTGATTGCGATCACTCCCTTGCTGAGTGATTGGGATCATTCTCTTGCTGAGTGATTGGGATCATTCCCTTTCCGAGTGATTGGGATCATTCCCTTGCTGAGTGATTGGGATCATTCCCTTTCCGAGTGATTGGGATCATTCCCTTGCCAAGAGATTGGGATCATGCCCCTGCTGAGTGATTGGAATCACTCCCTTGCTGAGTGATTTGGATCACTCGCTTGCTGAGTGATTGGTATCATTCTCTTGCCGAGTGATTGGGATCATTCCCTTGCTGACTGATGGGGATCATTCACTTGCTGAGTGATTGGAATCATTCCCTTGCTGAGTGATTGGCTTCATTCCCTTTCTGAGTGAATGCGATCATTCACTTGCTGAGTGATTGGGATCACTCCCTTGCTGAGTGATTGGGATCATTCCCTTGCTGAGTGATTGGGATCATTCCCTTGCGACACACCCTTGCTGAGCGATTGGAATCATTCCCTTGCTGAGTGATTGGGATCATGACCGTGCTGAGTGATTGGTGTCATTTAATGCTGAGTGATTGCGATCACTCCCTTGCTGAGTGATTGGGATCATTCCATTTCCGAGTAATTGGGATCATTCCCTTGCTGAGCGATTGGGATCAATCCCTTGCTGAATGATTGGGATCATTCACCTGCCGAGCGATTAAGATCATTCCCCTGCTGAGTGATTGAGATCATTCCCTTGCCGAGTGATTGGGGTCATGCCCCTGTTGCGTGATTGCGATCACTCCCTTGCTGAGTGATTGGGATCATTCCCTTGCTGAGTGATTGGGATCACACCATTGCTGAGTGATTGAGTTCATTCACTTGCTGAATGATTAGAATCAGTCCCCTGCTGAGTGATTGCGATCACTCCATTGCTGAGTGATTGGGATCATTCCCTTGCTCAGTGATTGGGATCACTCGCTTGCTGAGTGATTGGGATCATTCACTTGCTGAGTGATGGGGATCATTTTCTTGCCGAGTGATTGCGATCATTCCCTTGCTGAGTGATTGTGATCATTCACTTGCTGAGTGAATGGAATCATTTCCTTGCTGAGTGATTGCGATGATTCCCTTGCTAAGTGATTGGGATCATTCACTTGCTGAGTGATTGGAATCATTCACTTGCCGAGTGATTGCGATCATTCCCTTGCTGAATGATTGGGATCATTCACTTGCTGAGTGATTGTGATCATTCCCTTGCTGAGTGATTGGGATCATTCCCTTGCTGAGTGATTGGGATCATTCACCTGCCGAGTGATTTGGATCATTCCCCTGCCGAGTGATTGAGATCATCCCCTTGCCAAGAGATTGGTATCATGCCCCTCCTGAGTGATTGGAATCACTCCCTTGCTGAGTGATTGGGATCACTCACTTGCTGAGTGATTGGTATCATTCTCTTGCCGAGTGATTGGGATCATTCCCATGCTGACTGATGGGGATCATTCCCCTGCCGAGTGATTGAGATCATTCCCTTGCCAAGAGATTGGTATCATGCCCCTCCTGAGTGATTGGAATCACTCCCTTGCTGAGTGATTGCGATCATTCCCTTGCTGAGTGATTGTGATCATTCACTTGCTGAGTGAATGGAATCATTTCCTTGCTGAGTGATTGCGATGATTCCCTTGCTGAGTGATTGGGATCATTCACTTGCTGAGTGATTGGAATCATTCACTTGCCGAGTGATTGCGATCATTCCCTTGCTGAATGATTGGGATCATTCACTTGCTGAGTGATTGTGATGATTCCCTTGCTGAGTGATTGGGATCATTCCCTTGCTGAGTGATTGGGATCATTCCCTTGCTGAGCGATTGGGATCATTCGCTTGCTGAGTGATTGGGATCATTCACCTGCCGAGTGATTAGGATCATTCCCCTGCCGAGTGATTGAGATCATTCCCTTGCCAAGAGATTGGTATCATGCCCCTCCTGAGTGATTGGAATCACTCCCTTGCTGAGTGATTGGGATCACTCACTTGCTGAGTGATTGGTATCATTCTCTTGCCGAGTGATTGGGATCATTCCCTTGCTGACTGATGGGGATCATTCACTTGCTGAGTGATTGGAATCATTCCCTTGCTGAGTGATTGGCTTCATTCCCTTTCTGAGTGAATGCGATCATTCACTTGCTGAGTGATTGGGATCACTCCCTTGCTGAGTGATTGGGATCATTCCCTTGCTGAGTGATTGGGATCATTCCCTTGCTGAGTGATTGGGATCACTCCCTTGCTGAGTGATTGGGATCATTCCCTTGCTGAGTGATTGAAATCATTCCCTTGCAGAGTGATTGGGATCATTCCCTTGCTGAGCGATTGGGATCATTCCCTTGCTGAGCGATTGGGATCGTTCCCTTGCTGATTGATTGAGATTATTCACTTGCCGAGTGATTAGGTTCATTCCCCTGCCGAGTGATTGAGATCATTCCCTTGCTCAGTGTTTCGGAGCATTCACTTGCCGAGTGATTGTGATCATTCCCTTGCTGAGTGATTGGGATCATTCCCTTGCTGAGTGATTGGAATCATTCGCTTGCTGAGTGATTGGGATCATTCCCTTGCTGAGCGATTGGGATCATTCCCTTGCTGAGTGATTGGGATCATTCACCTGCCGAGTGATTAATATCATTCCCCTGCCGAGTGACTGAGATCATTCTCTTGCCGAGAGATTGGGATCATGCCCCTGCTGAGTGTTTGGGATCACTCCCTTGCTGAGTGATTATGATCATTCACTTGCCGAGTGATTGCGATGATTCCCTTGCTGAGTGATGGGGATCATTCACTTGCTGAGATATTGTGATCATTCCCTTGCTGAGTGATTGGAATCAATCCCTTGCTGAGTGATTGGCATCATTCCCTTTCTGAGTGAATGGGATGATGCCCATGCTGTGAGATTGGGATCATTCCCTTGCTGAGTAATTGCGATCATTCTCTTGCTGAGTGATTGGGATCATTCCATTGCTGAGTGATTGGGATCATTTCCTTGCTGAGTGATTGCGATCATTCCCTTGCTGAGTGATTGGGATCATTTACTTGCTCAGTGATTGCGACACACCCTTGCTGAGCGATTGGGATCATTCCCTTGCTGAGTGATTGGGGTCATTCCCTTGCTGAGTGATTGGGAACATTCCCTTGCTGAGTGATTGGGATCATTACCTTGCTGAGTGATTGGGATCATTCCCTTGCTGAGTGATTGGGATCATTCCATTTCCGAGTAATTGGGATCATTCCCTTGCTGAGCGATTGGGATCAATCCCTTGCTGAGTGATTGGGATCATTCACCTGCCGAGCGATTAAGATCATTCCCCTGCTGAGTGATTGAGATCATTCCCTTGCCGAGTGATTGGGATCATGCCCCTGTTGCGTGATTGCGATCACTCCCTTGCTGAGTGATTGGGATCATTCCCTTGCTGAGTGATTGGGATCACACCCTTGCTGAGTGATTGAGGTCATTCACTTGCTGAATGATTAGAATCAGTCCCCTGCTGAGTGATTGCGATCACTCCATTGCTGAGTGATTGGGATCATTCCCTTGCTCAGTGATTGGGATCACTCGCTTGCTGAGTGATTGGGATCATTCACTTGCTGAGTGATGGGGATCATTTTCTTGCCGAGTGATTGCGATCATTCCCTTGCTGAGTGATTGTGATCATTCACTTGCTGAGTGAATGGAATCATTTCCTTGCTGAGTAATTGCGATGATTCCCTTGCTGAGTGATTGGGATCATTCACTTGCTGAGTGATTGGAATCATTCACTTGCCGAGTGATTGCGATCATTCCCTTGCTGAATGATTGGGATCATTCACTTGCTGAGTGATTGTGATCATTCCCTTGCTGAGTGATTGGGATCATTCCCTCGCTGAGTGATTGGGATCATTCACCTGCCGAGTGATTGGGATCATTCCCTTGCTGACTGATGGGGATCATTCCCCTGCCGAGTGATTGAGATCATTGCCTTGCCAAGAGATTGGTATCATGCCCCTCCTGAGTGATTGGAATCACTCCCTTGCTGAGTGATTGGGACCATTCCCCTGCTGCCTTATTGCGATCACTCCCTTGCTGAGTGATTGCGATC
Source organism: Pristiophorus japonicus (assembly GCF_044704955.1). Classification (NCBI taxonomy): domain Eukaryota; kingdom Metazoa; phylum Chordata; class Chondrichthyes; family Pristiophoridae; genus Pristiophorus; species Pristiophorus japonicus. Next base: position 119,828,547 of record NC_091988.1, on the reverse strand, counting down.
ATTCCCTTGCTGAGCGATTGGGATCGTTCCCTTGCTGATTGATTGAGATCATTCACTTGCCGAGTGATTAGGTTCATCCCATGCCGAGTGATTGAGATCATTCCCCTGCTGAGTGATTGGGATCACTCCCTTGCTGAGTGATTGAGTTCACTCGCTTGCTGTGTGATTGGGTTCATTCACTTGCTGAGTGATGGGGATCATTCTCTTGCCGAGTGATTGCGATCATTCCCTTCCTGAGTGATTGTGATCATTCCCTTGCTGAGTGATTGGGATCATTCCCTTGCTGAGTGAATGGAATCATTTCCTTGCTGAGTGATTGCGATGATTCCCTTGCTGAGTGATTGGGATCATTCACTTGCTGAGTGATTGGAATCATTCACTTGCCGAGTGATTGCGATCATTCCCTTGCTGAATGATTGGGATCATTCACTTGCTGAGTGATTGTGATCATTCCCTTGCTGAGTGATTGGGATCATTCCCTTGCTGAATGATTGGGATCACTCCCTTGCTGAGTGATTGGGATCAATCACTTGCTGAGTGATTGGTATCATTCTCTTGCCGAGTGATTGGGATCATGCCCCTCCTGAGTGATTGGGATCATTCACTTGCTGAGTGATTGGGATCACTCCCTTGCTGAGTGATTGGGATCATTCCCTTGCTGAGTGATTGGGATCATTCCCTTGCTGAGTGATTGGGATCACTCCCTTGCTGAGTGATTGGGATCATTCCCTTGCTGAGTGATTGAAATCATTCCCTTGCAGAGTGATTGGGATCATTCCCTTGCTGAGCGATTGGGATCATTCCCTTGCTGAGCGATTGGGATCGTTCCCTTGCTGATTGATTGAGATCATTCACTTGCCGAGTGATTAGGTTCATCCCATGCCGAGTGATTGAGATCATTCCCCTGCTGAGTGATTGGGATCACTCCCTTGCTGAGTGATTGAGTTCACTCGCTTGCTGAGTGATTGGGTTAATTCACTTGCTGAGTGATGGGGATCATTCTCTTGCCGAGTGATTGCGATCATTCCCTTCCTGAGTGATTGTGATCATTCCCTTGCTGAGTGATTGGGATCATTCCCTTGCTGAGTGATTGGAATCATTCCCTTGCTGAGTGATTGCGATGATTCCCTTGCTGAGTGATTGGGATCATTCACTTGCTGAGTGATTGGGATCATTTACTTGCCGAGTGATTGCGATCATTCCCTTGCTCAGTGTTTCGGAGCATTCACTTGCCGAGCGATTGTGATCATTCCCTTGCTGAGTGATTGGGATCATTCCCTTGCTGAGTGATTGGAATCATTCGCTTGCTGAGTGATTGGGATCATTCCCTTGCTGAGCGATTGGGATCATTCCCTTGCTGAGTGATTGGGATCATTCACCTGCCGAGTGATTAATATCATTCCCCTGCCGAGTGACTGAGATCATTCTCTTGCCGAGAGATTGGGATCATGCCCCTGCTGAGTGTTTGGGATCACTCTCTTGCTGAGTGATTATGATCATTCACTTGCCGAGTGATTGCGATGATTCCCTTGCTGAGTGATGGGGATCATTCACTTGCTGAGATATTGTGATCATTCCCTTGCTGAGTGATTGGAATCATTCCCTTGCTGAGTGATTGGCATCATTCCCTTTCTGAGTGAATGCGATCATTCACTTGCTGAGTGATTGGGATGATGCCCATGCTGTGAGATTGGGATCATTCCCTTGCTGAGTAATTGCGATCATTCTCTTGCTGAGTGATTGGGATCATTCCATTGCTGAGTGATTGGGATCATTTCCATGCTGAGAGATTGGAATCATTTCCTTGCTGAGTGATTGCGATCATTCCCTTGCTGAGTGATTGGGTTCATTTACTTGCTCAGTGATTGCGACACACCCTTGCTGAGCGATTGGGATCATTCCCTTGCTGAGTGATTGGGGTCATTCCCTTGCTGAGTGATTGGGAACATTCCCTTGCTGAGTGATTGGGATCATTACCTTGCTGAGTGATTGGGATCATTCCCTTGCTGAGTGATTGGGATCATTCCATTTCCGAGTAATTGGGATCATTCCCTTGCTGAGCGATTGGGATCAATCCCTTGCTGAGTGATTGGGATCATTCACCTGCCGAGCGATTAAGATCATTCCCCTGCTGAGTGATTGAGATCATTCCCTTGCCGAGTGATTGGGATCATGCCCCTGTTGCGTGATTGCGATCACTCCCTTGCTGAGTGATTGGGATCATTCCCTTGCTGAGTGATTGGGATCACACCCTTGCTGAGTGATTGAGGTCATTCACTTGCTGAATGATTAGAATCAGTCCCCTGCTGAGTGATTGCGATCACTCCATTGCTGAGTGATTGGGGTCATTCCCTTGCTCAGTGATTGGGATCACTCGCTTGCTGAGTGATTGGGATCATTCACTTGCTGAGTGATGGGGATCATTTTCTTGCCGAGTGATTGCGATCATTCCCTTGCTGAGTGATTGTGATCATTCACTTGCTGAGTGAATGGAATCATTTCCTTGCTGAGTGATTGCGATGATTCCCTTGCTGAGTGATTGGGATCATTCACTTGCTGAGTGATTGGAATCATTCACTTGCCGAGTGATTGCGATCATTCCCTTGCTGAATGATTGGGATCATTCACTTGCTGAGTGATTGTGATCATTCCCTTGCTGAGTGATTGGGATCATTCCCTCGCTGAGTGATTGGGATCATTTACCTGCCGAGTGATTGGGATCATTCCCTTGCTGACTGATGGGGATCATTCCCCTGCCGAGTGATTGAGATCATCGCCTTGCCAAGAGATTGGTATCATGCCCCTCCTGAGTGATTGGAATCACTCCCTTGCTGAGTGATTGCGATCATTCCCTTGCTGAGTGATTGGGATGATGCCCATGCTGTGAGATTGGGATCATTCCCTTGCTGAGTAATTGCGATCATTCTCTTGCTGAGTGATTGGGATCATTCCATTGCTGAGTGATTGGGATCATTCAATTGCCGAGTGATTAGGATCATTCCCTTGCAGAGTGATGGGGATCATTCCCTTGCTGAGTGATTGGCATCATTCCCTTTCTGAGTGAATGCGATCATTCACTTGCTGAGTGATTGGGATGATGCCCATACTGTGAGATTGGGATCATTCCCTTGCTGAGTAATTGCGATCATTCTCTTGCTGAGTGATTGGGATCATTCCATTGCTGAGTGATTGGGATCATTCAATTGCCGAGTGATTAGGATCATTCCCTTGCAGAGTGATGGGGATCATTCACTTGCTGAGTGATTGTGATAATTCCCTTGATGAGTGATTGAGATCATTCCCTTGCTGAGTGATTGTGATCATTCACTTGCTCAGTGATTGTGATCATTCCCTTGCTGAGTGATTGGGATCATTCCCTTGCTGAGCGATTGGGATCATTCGCTTGCTGAGTGATTGGGATCATTCACCTGCCGAGTGATTAGGATCATTCCCCTGCCGAGTGATTGAGATCATTCCCTTGCCAAGAGATTGGAATCATGCCCCTCCTGATTGATTGGAATCCCTCCCTTGCTGAGTGATTGCGATCACTCGCTTGCTGAGTGATTGGTATCATTCTCTTGCCGAGAGATTGGGATCATTCCCTTGCTGACTGATGGGGATCATTCACTTGCTGAGTGATTGGAATCATTCCCTTGCTGAGTGATTGGCTTCATTCCCTTTCTGAGTGAATGCGATCATTCACTTGCTGAGTGATTGGGATCACTCCCTTGCTGAGTGATTGGGATCATTCCCTTGCTGAGTAATTGTGATCATTCCCTTGCTGAGTGATTGCGATCACTCCCTTGCTGAGTGATTGGGATCATTCTCTTGCTGAGTGATTGGGATCATTCCCTTTCCGAGTGATTGGGATCATTCCCTTGCTGAGTGATTGGGATCATTCCCTTTCCGAGTGATTGGGATCATTCCCTTGCCAAGAGATTGGTATCATGCCCCTCCTGAGTGATTGGAATCACTCCCTTGCTGAGTGATTTGGATCACTCGCTTGCTGAGTGATTGGTATCATTCTCTTGCCGAGTGATTGGGATCATTCCCTTGCTGACTGATGGGGATCATTCACTTGCTGAGTGATTGGAATCATTCCCTTGCTGAGTGATTGGCTTCATTCCCTTTCTGAGTGAATGCGATCATTCAATTGCCGAGTGATTGGGATCATTCCCTTGCAGAGTGATGGGGATCATTCACTTGCTGAGTGATTGTGATAATTCCCTTGATGAGTGATTGAGATCATTCCCTTGCTGAGTGATTGTGATCATTCACTTGCTCAGTGATTGTGATCATTCCCTTGCTGAGTGATTGGGATCATTCCCTTGCTGAGCGATTGGGATCATTCGCTTGCTGAGTGATTGGGATCATTCACCTGCCGAGTGATTAGGATCATTCCCCTGCCGAGTGATTGAGATCATTCCCTTGCCAAGAGATTGGAATCATGCCCCTCCTGATTGATTGGAATCCCTCCCTTGCTGAGTGATTGCGATCACTCGCTTGCTGAGTGATTGGTATCATTCTCTTGCCGAGAGATTGGGATCATTCCCTTGCTGACTGATGGGGATCATTCACTTGCTGAGTGATTGGAATCATTCCCTTGCTGAGTGATTGGCTTCATTCCCTTTCTGAGTGAATGCGATCATTCACTTGCTGAGTGATTGGGATCACTCCCTTGCTGAGTGATTGGGATCATTCCCTTGCCAAGAGATTGGTATCATGCCCCTCCTGAGTGATTGGAATCACTCCCTTGCTGAGTGATTTGGATCACTCGCTTGCTGAGTGATTGGTATCATTCTCTTGCCGAGTGATTGGGATCATTCCCTTGCTGACTGATGGGGATCATTCACTTGCTGAGTGATTGGAATCATTCCCTTGCTGAGTGATTGGCTTCATTCCCTTTCTGAGTGAATGCGATCATTCAATTGCCGAGTGATTGGGATCATTCCCTTGCAGAGTGATGGGGATCATTCACTTGCTGAGTGATTGTGATAATTCCCTTGATGAGTGATTGAGATCATTCCCTTGCTGAGTGATTGTGATCATTCACTTGCTCAGTGATTGTGATCATTCCCTTGCTGAGTGATTGGGATCATTCCCTTGCTGAGCGATTGGGATCATTCGCTTGCTGAGTGATTGGGATCATTCACCTGCCGAGTGATTAGGATCATTCCCCTGCCGAGTGATTGAGATCATTCCCTTGCCAAGAGATTGGAATCATGCCCCTCCTGATTGATTGGAATCCCTCCCTTGCTGAGTGATTGCGATCACTCGCTTGCTGAGTGATTGGTATCATTCTCTTGCCGAGAGATTGGGATCATTCCCTTGCTGACTGATGGGGATCATTCCCCTGCCGAGTGATTGAGATCATCGCCTTGCCAAGAGATTGGTATCATGCCCCTCCTGAGTGATTGGAATCACTCCCTTGCTGAGTGATTGCGATCATTCCCTTGCTGAGTGATTGGGATGATGCCCATGCTGTGAGATTGGGATCATTCCCTTGCTGAGTAATTGCGATCATTCTCTTGCTGAGTGATTGGGATCATTCCATTGCTGAGTGATTGGGATCATTCAATTGCCGAGTGATTAGGATCATTCCCTTGCAGAGTGATGGGGATCATTCCCTTGCTGAGTGATTGGCATCATTCCCTTTCTGAGTGAATGCGATCATTCACTTGCTGAGTGATTGGGATGATGCCCATACTGTGAGATTGGGATCATTCCCTTGCTGAGTAATTGCGATCATTCTCTTGCTGAGTGATTGGGATCATTCCATTGCTGAGTGATTGGGATCATTCAATTGCCGAGTGATTAGGATCATTCCCTTGCAGAGTGATGGGGATCATTCACTTGCTGAGTGATTGTGATAATTCCCTTGATGAGTGATTGAGATCATTCCCTTGCTGAGTGATTGTGATCATTCACTTGCTCAGTGATTGTGATCATTCCCTTGCTGAGTGATTGGGATCATTCCCTTGCTGAGCGATTGGGATCATTCGCTTGCTGAGTGATTGGGATCATTCACCTGCCGAGTGATTAGGATCATTCCCCTGCCGAGTGATTGAGATCATTCCCTTGCCAAGAGATTGGAATCATGCCCCTCCTGATTGATTGGAATCCCTCCCTTGCTGAGTGATTGCGATCACTCGCTTGCTGAGTGATTGGTATCATTCTCTTGCCGAGAGATTGGGATCATTCCCTTGCTGACTGATGGGGATCATTCACTTGCTGAGTGATTGGAATCATTCCCTTGCTGAGTGATTGGCTTCATTCCCTTTCTGAGTGAATGCGATCATTCACTTGCTGAGTGATTGGGATCACTCCCTTGCTGAGTGATTGGGATCATTCCCTTGCTGAGTAATTGTGATCATTCCCTTGCTGAGTGATTGCGATCACTCCCTTGCTGAGTGATTGGGATCATTCTCTTGCTGAGTGATTGGGATCATTCCCTTTCCGAGTGATTGGGATCATTCCCTTGCTGAGTGATTGGGATCATTCCCTTTCCGAGTGATTGGGATCATTCCCTTGCCAAGAGATTGGTATCATGCCCCTCCTGAGTGATTGGAATCACTCCCTTGCTGAGTGATTTGGATCACTCGCTTGCTGAGTGATTGGTATCATTCTCTTGCCGAGTGATTGGGATCATTCCCTTGCTGACTGATGGGGATCATTCACTTGCTGAGTGATTGGAATCATTCCCTTGCTGAGTGATTGGCTTCATTCCCTTTCTGAGTGAATGCGATCATTCAATTGCCGAGTGATTGGGATCATTCCCTTGCAGAGTGATGGGGATCATTCACTTGCTGAGTGATTGTGATAATTCCCTTGATGAGTGATTGAGATCATTCCCTTGCTGAGTGATTGTGATCATTCACTTGCTCAGTGATTGTGATCATTCCCTTGCTGAGTGATTGGGATCATTCCCTTGCTGAGCGATTGGGATCATTCGCTTGCTGAGTGATTGGGATCATTCACCTGCCGAGTGATTAGGATCATTCCCCTGCCGAGTGATTGAGATCATTCCCTTGCCAAGAGATTGGAATCATGCCCCTCCTGATTGATTGGAATCCCTCCCTTGCTGAGTGATTGCGATCACTCGCTTGCTGAGTGATTGGTATCATTCTCTTGCCGAGAGATTGGGATCATTCCCTTGCTGACTGATGGGGATCATTCACTTGCTGAGTGATTGGAATCATTCCCTTGCTGAGTGATTGGCTTCATTCCCTTTCTGAGTGAATGCGATCATTCACTTGCTGAGTGATTGGGATCACTCCCTTGCTGAGTGATTGGGATCATTCCCTTGCCAAGAGATTGGTATCATGCCCCTCCTGAGTGATTGGAATCACTCCCTTGCTGAGTGATTTGGATCACTCGCTTGCTGAGTGATTGGTATCATTCTCTTGCCGAGTGATTGGGATCATTCCCTTGCTGACTGATGGGGATCATTCACTTGCTGAGTGATTGGAATCATTCCCTTGCTGAGTGATTGGCTTCATTCCCTTTCTGAGTGAATGCGATCATTCAATTGCCGAGTGATTGGGATCATTCCCTTGCAGAGTGATGGGGATCATTCACTTGCTGAGTGATTGTGATAATTCCCTTGATGAGTGATTGAGATCATTCCCTTGCTGAGTGATTGTGATCATTCACTTGCTCAGTGATTGTGATCATTCCCTTGCTGAGTGATTGGGATCATTCCCTTGCTGAGCGATTGGGATCATTCGCTTGCTGAGTGATTGGGATCATTCACCTGCCGAGTGATTAGGATCATTCCCCTGCCGAGTGATTGAGATCATTCCCTTGCCAAGAGATTGGAATCATGCCCCTCCTGATTGATTGGAATCCCTCCCTTGCTGAGTGATTGCGATCACTCGCTTGCTGAGTGATTGGTATCATTCTCTTGCCGAGAGATTGGGATCATTCCCTTGCTGACTGATGGGGATCATTCACTTGCTGAGTGATTGGAATCATTCCCTTGCTGAGTGATTGGCTTCATTCCCTTTCTGAGTGAATGCGATCATTCACTTGCTGAGTGATTGGGATCACTCCCTTGCTGAGTGATTGGGATCATTCCCTTGCTGAGTGATTGGGATCATTCCCTTGCTGAGTGATTGGGATCACTCCCTTGCTGAGTGATTGGGATCATTCCCTTGCTGAGTGATTGAAATCATTCCCTTGCAGAGTGATTGGGATCATTCCCTTGCTGAGCGATTGGGATCATTCCCTTGCTGAGCGATTGGGATCGTTCCCTTGCTGATTGATTGAGATCATTCACTTGCCGAGTGATTAGGTTCATTCCCCTGCCGAGTGATTGAGATCATTCCCCTGCTGAGTGATTGGGATCACTCCCTTGCTGAGTGATTGAGTTCACTCGCTTGCTGAGTGATTGGGTTCATTCACTTGCTGAGTGATGGGGATCATTCTCTTGCCGAGTGATTGCGATCATTCCCTTCCTGAGTGATTGTGATCATTCCCTTGCTGAGTGATTGGGATCATTCCCTTGCTGAGTGATTGGAATCATTCCCTTGCTGAGTGATTGCGATGATTCCCTTGCTGAGTGATTGGGATCATTCACTTGCTGAGTGATTGGGATCATTTACTTGCCGAGTGATTGCGATCATTCCCTTGCTCAGTGTTTCGGAGCATTCACTTGCCGAGTGATTGTGATCATTCCCTTGCTGAGTGATTGGGATCATTCCCTTGCTGAGTGATTGGAATCATTCGCTTGCTGAGTGATTGGGATCATTCCCTTGCTGAGCGATTGGGATCATTCCCTTGCTGAGTGATTGGGATCATTCACCTGCCGAGTGATTAATATCATTCCCCTGCCGAGTGACTGAGATCATTCTCTTGCCGAGAGATTGGGATCATGCCCCTGCTGAGTGTTTGGGATCACTCCCTTGCTGAGTGATTATGTACATTCACTTGCCGAGTGATTGCGATGATTCCCTTGCTGAGTGATGGGGATCATTCACTTGCTGAGATATTGTGATCATTCCCTTGCTGAGTGATTGGAATCATTCCCTTGCTGAGTGATTGGCATCATTCCCTTTCTGAGTGAATGCGATCATTCACTTGCTGAGTGATTGGGATGATGCCCATGCTGTGAGATTGGGATCATTCCCTTGCTGAGTAATTGCGATCATTCTCTTGCTGAGTGATTGGGATCATTCCATTGCTGAGTGATTGGGATCATTTCCATGCTGAGAGATTGGAATCATTTCCTTGCTGAGTGATTGCGATCATTCCCTTGCTGAGTGATTGGGATCATTTACTTGCTCAGTGATTGCGACACACCCTTGCTGAGCGATTGGGATCATTCCCTTGCTGAGTGATTGGGGTCATTCCCTTGCTGAGTGATTGGGAACATTCCCTTGCTGAGTGATTGGGATCATTACCTTGCTGAGTGATTGGGATCATTCCCTTGCTGAGTGATTGGGATCATTCCATTTCCGAGTAATTGGGATCATTCCCTTGCTGAGCGATTGGGATCAATCCCTTGCTGAGTGATTGGGATCATTCATCTGCCGAGCGATTAAGATCATTCCCCTGCTGAGTGATTGAGATCATTCCCTTGCCGAGTGATTGGGATCATGCCCCTGTTGCGTGATTGCGATCACTCCCTTGCTGAGTGATTGGGATCATTCCCTTGCTGAGTGATTGGGATCACACCCTTGCTGAGTGATTGAGGTCATTCACTTGCTGAATGATTAGAATCAGTCCCCTGCTGAGTGATTGCGATCACTCCATTGCTGAGTAATTGGGATCATTCCCTTGCTCAGTGATTGGGATCACTCGCTTGCTGAGTGATTGGGATCATTCACTTGCTGAGTGATGGGGATCATTTTCTTGCCGAGTGATTGCGATCATTCCCTTGCTGAGTGATTGTGATCATTCACTTGCTGAGTGAATGGAATCATTTCCTTGCTGAGTGATTGCGATGATTCCCTTGCTGAGTGATTGGGATCATTCACTTGCTGAGTGATTGGAATCATTCACTTGCCGAGTGATTGCGATCATTCCCTTGCTGAATGATTGGGATCATTCAATTGCTGAGTGATTGGGATCATTCCCTCGCTGAGTGATTGGGATCATTCACCAGCCGAGTGATTGGGATCATTCCCTTGCTGACTGATGGGGATCATTCCCCTGCCGAGTGATTGAGATCATTGCCTTGCCAAGAGATTGGTATCATGCCCCTCCTGAGTGATTGGAATCACTCCCTTGCTGAGTGATTGGGATCATTCCCCTGCTGCCTTATTGCGATCACTCCCTTGCTGAGTGATTGCGATCATTCCCTTGCTGAGCGATTGGGATCGTTCCCTTGCTGATTGATTGAGATCATTCACTTGCCGAGTGAGTAGGTTCATCCCATGCCGAGTGATTGAGATCATTCCCCTGCTGAGTGATTGGGATCACTCCCTTGCTGAGTGATTGAGTTCACTCGCTTGCTGAGTGATTGGGTTCATTCACTTGCTGAGTGATGGGGATCATTCCCTTGCCGAGTGATTGCGATCATTCCCTTCCTGAGTGATTGTGATCATTCCCTTGCTGAGTGATTGGGATCATTCCCTTGCTGTGTGAATGGAATCATTTCCTTGCTGAGTGATTGCGATGATTCCCTTGCTGAGTGATTGGGATCATTCACTTGCTGAGTGATTGGAATCATTCACTTGCCGAGTGATTGCGATCATTCCCTTGCTGAATGATTGGGATCATTCACTTGCTGAGTGATTGTGATCATTCCCTTGCTGAGTGATTGGGATCAGTCCCTTGCTGAGTGATTGGGATCACTCCCTTGCTGAGTGATTGGTATCATTCTCTTGCCGAGTGATTGGGATCATGCCCCTCCTGAGTGATTGGGATCATTCACTTGCTGAGTGATTGGGATCACTCCCTTGCTGAGTGATTGGGATCATTCCCTTGCTGAGTGATTGAAATCATTCCCTTGCAGAGTGATTGGGATCATTCCCTTGCTGAGCGATTGGGATCATTCCCTTGCTGAGCGATTGGGATCGTTCCCTTGCTGATTGATTGAGATCATTCACTTACCGAGTGATTAGGTTCATCCCATGCCGAGTGATTGAGATCATTCCCCTGCTGAGTGATTGGGATCACTCCCTTGCTGAGTGATTGAGTTCACTCGCTTGCTGAGTGATTGGGTTCATTCACTTGCTGAGTGATGGGGATCATTCTCTTGCCGAGTGATTGCGATCATTCCCTTCCTGAGTGATTGTGATCATTCCCTTGCTGAGTGATTGGGATCATTCCCTTGCTGAGTGATTGGAATTATTCCCTTGCTGAGTGATTGCGATGATTCCCTTGCTGAGTAATTGGGATCATTCACTTGCTGAGTGATTGGGATCATTTACTTGCCGAGTGATTGCGATCATTCCCTTGCTCAGTGTTTCGGAGCATTCACTTGCCGAGTGATTGTGATCATTCCCTTGCTGAGTGATTGGGATCATTCCCTTGCTGAGTGATTGGAATCATTCGCTTGCTGAGTGATTGGGATCATTCCCTTGCTGAGCGATTGGGATCATTCCCTTGCTGAGTGATTGGGATCATTCACCTGCCGAGTGATTAATATCATTCCCCTGCCGAGTGACTGAGATCATTCTCTTGCCGAGAGATTGGGATCATGCCCCTGCTGAGTGTTTGGGATCACTCCCTTGCTGAGTGATTATGATCATTCACTTGCCGAGTGATTGCGATGATTCCCTTGCTGAGTGATGGGGATCATTCACTTGCTGAGATATTGTGATCATTCCCTTGCTGAGTGATTGGAATCATTCCCTTGCTGAGTGATTGGCATCATTCCCTTTCTGAGTGAATGCGATCATTCACTTGCTGAGTGATTGGGATGATGCCCATGCTGTGAGATTGGGATCATTCCCTTGCTGAGTAATTGCGATCATTCTCTTGCTGAGTGATTGGGATCATTCCATTGCTGAGTGATTGGGATCATTTCCATGCTGAGAGATTGGAATCATTTCCTTGCTGAGTGATTGCGATCATTCCCTTGCTGAGTGATTGGGATCATTTACTTGCTCAGTGATTGCGACACACCCTTGCTGAGCGATTGGGATCATTCCCTTGCTGAGTGATTGGGGTCATTCCCTTGCTGAGTGATTGGGAACATTCCCTTGCTGAGTGATTGGGATCATTACCTTGCTGAGTGATTGGGATCATTCCCTTGCTGAGTGATTGGGATCATTCCATTTCCGAGTAATTGGGATCATTCCCTTGCTGAGCGATTGGGATCAATCCCTTGCTGAGTGATTGGGATCATTCACCTGCCGAGCGATTAAGATCATTCCCCTGCTGAGTGATTGAGATCATTCCCTTGCCGAGTGATTGGGATCATGCCCCTGTTGCGTGATTGCGATCACTCCCTTGCTGAGTGATTGGGATCATTCCCTTGCTGAGTGATTGGGATCACACCCTTGCTGAGTGATTGAGGTCATTCACTTGCTGAATGATTAGAATCAGTCCCCTGCTGAGTGATTGCGATCACTCCATTGCTGAGTGATTGGGATCATTCCCTTGCTCAGTGATTGGGATCACTCGCTTGCTGAGTGATTGGGATCATTCACTTGCTGAGTGATGGGGATCATTTTCTTGCCGAGTGATTGCGATCATTCCCTTGCTGAGTGATTGTGATCATTCACTTGCTGAGTGATTGTGATCATTCCCTTGCTGAGTGATTGGGATCATTCCCTCGCTGAGTGATTGGGATCATTCACCTGCCGAGTGATTAGGATCATTCCCCTGCCGAGTGATTGAGATCATCCCCTAGCCAAGAGATTGGTATCATGCCCTCCTGAGTGATTGAAATCACTCCCTTGCTGAGTGATTGGGATCACTCACTTGCTGAGTGATTGGTATCATTCTCTTGCCGAGTGATTGGGATCATTCCCTTGCTGACTGATGGGGATCATTCCCCTGCCGAGTGATTGAGATCATTGCCTTGCCAAGAGATTGGTATCATGCTCCTCCTGAGTGATTGGAATCACTCCCTTGCTGAGTGATTGGGATCATTCCCCTGCTGCCTTATTGCGATCACTCCCTTGCTGAGTGATTGGGATCATTCTCTTGCTGAGTGATTGGGATCACACCCTTGCTGAGTGATTGAGGTCATTCACTTGCTGAATGATTAGAATCAGTCCCCTGCTGAGTGATTGCGATCACTCCATTGCTGAGTGATTGGGATCATTCCCTTGCTCAGTGAATGGGATCACTCGCTTGCTGAGTGATTGGGATCATTTCCTTGCTGAGTGATTGCGATGATTCCCTTGCTGAGTGATTGGGATCATTCACTTGCTGAGTGATTGGAATCATTCACTTGCCGAGTGATTGCGATCATTCCCTTGCTGAATGATTGGGATCATTCACTTGCTGAGTGATTGTGATCATTCCCTTGCTGAGTGATTGGGATCATTCCCTCGCTGAGTGATTGGGATCATTCACCTGCCGAGTGATTAGGATCATTCCCCTGCCGAGTGATTGAGATCATCCCCTTGCCAAGAGATTGGTATCATGCCCCTCCTGAGTGATTGGAATCACTCCCTTGCTGAGTGATTGGGATCACTCACTTGCTGAGTGATTGGTATCATTCTCTTGCCGAGTGATTGGGATCATTCCCTTGCTGACTGATGGGGATCATTCCCCTGCCGAGTGATTGAGATCATTGCCTTGCCAAGAGATTGGTATCATGCCCCTCCTGAGTGATTGGAATCACTCGCTTGCTGAGTGATTGGGATCATTCCCCTGCTGCCTTATTGCGATCACTCCCTTGCTGAGTGATTGGGATCATTCTCTTGCTGAGTGATTGGGATCACACCCTTGCTGAGTGATTGAGGTCATTCACTTGCTGAATGATTAGAATCAGTCCCCTGCTGAGTGATTGCGATCACTCCATTGCTGAGTGATTGGGATCATTCCCTTGCTCAGTGATTGAGATCACTCGCTTGCTGAGTGATTGGGATCATTCACTTGCTGAGTGATCGGGATCATTTTCTTGCCGAGTGATTGCGATCATTCCCTTGCGGAGTGATTGTGATCATTCACTTGCTGAGTGAATGGAATCATTTCCTTGCTGAGTGATTGCGATGATTCCCTTGCTGAGTGATTGGGATCATTCACTTGCTGAGTGATTGGAATCATTCACTTGCCGAGTGATTGCGATCATTCCCTTGCTGAATGATTGGGATCATTCGCTTGCTGATTGATTGGGATCATTCACCTGCCGAGTGATTAGGATCATTCCCCTGCCGAGTGATTGGGATCATTCCCTTGCTGAGCGATTGGGATCATTCGCTTGCTGATTGATTGGGATCATTCACCTGCCGAGTGATTAGGATCATTCCCCTGCCGAGTGATTGAGATCATTCCCTTGCCAAGAGATTGGTATCATGCCCCTCCTGAGTGATTGGAATCACTCCCTTGCTGAGTGATTGGGATCACTCTCTTGCTGAGTGATTGGTATCATTCTCTTGCCGAGTGATTGGGATCATTCCCTTGCTGACTGATGGGGATCATTCCCCTGCCGAGTGATTGAGATCATTCCCTTGCCAAGAGATTGGTATCATGCCCCTCCTGAGTGATTGGAATCACTCCCTTGCTGAGTGATTGGGATCATTCCCCTGCTGCCTTATTGCGATCACTCCCTTGCTGAGTGATTGGGATCATTCTCTTGCTGAGGGATTGGGATCATTCCCTTTCCGAGTGATTGGGATCATTCCCTTGCTGAGCGATTGGGATCAATCCCTTGCTGAGTGATTGGGATCCTTCACCTGCCGAGCGATTAGGATCATTCCCCTGCTGAGTGATTGAGATCATTCTCTTGCCGAGTGATTGGGATCATGCCCCTGTTGCGTGATTGCGATCATTCCCTTGCTGAGTGATTGGTATCATTCTCTTGCCGAGTGATTGGGATCATTCCCTTGCTGACTGATGGGGATCATTCCCCTGCCGAGTGACTGAGATCATTCTCTTGCCGAGAGATTAGGATCATTCCCCTGCCGAGTGATTGAGATCATTCCCTTGCCAAGAGATTGGTATCATGCCCCTCCTGAGTGATTGGAATCACTCCCTTGCTGAGTGATTGTGATCACTCGCTTGCCGAGTGATTGGAATCATTCCGTTGCTGAGTGATTGACTTCATTCCCTTTCTGAGTGATTGCGATCATTCCCTTGCTGAATGATTGGGATCATTCACTTGCTGAGTGATTGTGATCATTCCCTTGCTGAGTGATTGGGATCATTCCCTTTCTGAGTGATTGGGATCATTCACTTGCCGAGTGATTGGGATCATTCCCTTGCCGAGTGATGGGGATCACACCCTTGCTGAGTGATTGAGGTCATTCACTTGCTGAGTGATTAGAATCATTCCCCTGCTGAGTGAATGCGATCACTCCTTTGCTGAGTGATTGGGATCACTCGCTTGCTGAGTGATTGGGATCATTCCCTTGCTGAGTGATTGGGATCATTCCCTTGCTGAGTGATTGGAATCATTCGCTTGCTGAGTGATTGGGATCATTCCCTTGTTGAGCGATTGGGATCACTCCCTTGCTGAGTGATTGGGATCATTCACCTGCTGAGTGATTGCGATCATTCCCTTGCTGAGTGATGGGGATCATTCACTTGCTGAGAGATTGTGATCATTCCCTTGCTGAGTGATTGAGATCATTCCCTTGCTGAGTGATTGGGATCATTAACTTGCTGACTAATTGTGATCATTCCCTTGCTGAGTGATGGGGATCATTCACTTGCTGAGTGATGGGGATCATTTTCTTGCCGAGTGATTGCGATCATTCCCTTGCTGAGTGATTGTGATCATTCACTTGCTGAGTGAATGGAATCATTTCCTTGCTGAGTGATTGCGATGATTCCCTTGCTGAGTGATTGGGATCATTCACTTGCTGAGTGATTGGAATCATTCACTTGCCGAGTGATTGCGATCATTCCCTTGCTGAATGATTGGGATCATTCACTTGCTGAGTGATTGTGATCATTCCCTTGCTGAGTGATTGGGATCATTCCCTCGCTGAGTGATTGGGATCATTCACCTGCCGAGTGATTAGGATTATTCCCCTGCCGAGTGATTGAGATCATCCCCTAGCCAAGAGAATGGTATCATGCCCCTCCTGAGTGATTGGAATCACTCCCTTGCTGAGTGATTGGGATCACTCACTTGCTGAGTGATTGGTATCATTCTCTTGCCGAGTGATTGGGATCATTCCCTTGCTGACTGATGGGGATCATTCCCCTGCCGAGTGACTGAGATCATTCTCTTGCCGAGAGATTGGGATCATGCCCCTGCTGAGTGTTTGGGATCACTCCCTTGCTGAGTGATTATGATCATTCACTTGCCGAGTGATTGCGATCATTCCCTTGCAGAGTGATGGGGATCATTCACTTGCTGAGATATTGTGATCATTCCCTTGCTGAGTGATTGGAATCATTCCCTTGCTGAGTGATTGGTATCATTCCCTTTCTGAGTGATTGCGATCATTCCATTGCTGAGTGATTGGGATCAATTCCCATGCTGAGAGATTGGAATCATTTCCTTGCTGAGTGATTGCGATCATTCCCTTGCTGAGTGATTGGGATCATTACCGTGCTGAGTGATTGGTGTCATTTAATGCTGAGTGATTGCGATCACTCCCTTGCTGAGCGATTGGGATCATTCCATTTCCGAGTAATTGGGATCATTCCCTTGCTGAGCGATTGGGATCAATCCCTTGCTGAGTGATTGGGATCATTCACCTGCCGAGCGATTAGGATCATTCCCCTGCTGAGTGATTGAGATCATTACCTTGCCGAGTGATTGGGATCATGCCCCTGTTGCGTGATTGCGATCACTCCCTTGCTGAGTGATTGGGATCATTCACTTGCTGAGTGATTAGAATCAGTCCCCTGCTGAGTGATTGCGATCAATCCATTGCTGAGTGATTGGGATCATTCCCTTGCTCAGTGATTGGGATCACTCGCTTGCTGAGTGATTGAGATCATTCACTTGCTGAGTGATGGGGATCATTTTCTTGCCGAGTGATTGCGATCATTCCCCTGCCGAGTGATTGAGATCATTCCCTTGCCAAGAGATTGGTATCATGCCCCTCCTGAGTGATTGGAATCACTCCCTTGCTGAGTGATTGTGATCACTCGCTTGCCGAGTGATTGGGATCATTCCCTTGCTGACTGATGGGGATCATTCACTTGCTGAGTGATTGGAATCATTCCCTTGCTGAGTGATTGACTTCATTCCCTTTCTGAGTGAATGCGATCATTCACTTGCTGAGTGATTGGAATCATTCACTTGCCGAGTGATTGCGATCATTCCCTTGCTGAATGATTGGGATCATTCACTTGCTGAGTGATTGTGATCATTCTCTTGCTGAGTGATTGTGATCATTCCCTTGCTGAGTGATTGGGATCATTCACTTGCCGAGTGATTGGGATCATTCCCTTGCCGAGTGATGGGGATCACACCCTTGCTGAGTGATTGAGGTCATTCACTTGCTGAGTGATTAGAATCATTCTCCTGCTGAGTGAATGCGATCACTCCTTTGCTGAGTGATTGGGATCACTCGCTTGCTGAGTGATTGGGATCATTCCCTTGCTGAGTGATTGGGATCATTCCCTTGCTGAGTGATTGGAATCATTCGCTTGCTGAGTGATTGGGATCATTCCCTTGCTGAGCGATTGGGATCACTCCCTTGCTGAGTGATTGGGATCATTCACCTGCTGAGTGATTGCGATCATTCCCTTGCTGAGTGATGGGGATCATTCCCTTGCTGAGTGATTGGGATCATTAACTTGCTGACTAATTGTGATCATTCCCTTGCTGAGTGATGGGGATCATTCACTTGCTGAGTGATGGGGATCATTTTCTTGCCGAGTGATTGCGATCATTCCCTTGCTGAGTGATTGTGATCATTCACTTGCTGAGTGAATGGAATCATTTCCTTGCTGAGTGATTGCGATGATTCCCTTGCTGAGTGATTGGGATTATTCACTTGCTGAGTGATTGGAATCATTCACTTGCCGAGTGATTGCGATCATTCCCTTGCTGAATGATTGGGATCATTCACTTGCTGAGTGATTGTGATCATTCCCTTGCTGAGTGATTGGGATAATTCCCTCGCTGAGTGATTGGGATCATTCACCTGCCTAGTGATTAGGATTATTCCCCTGCCGAGTGATTGAGATCATCCCCTAGCCAAGAGATTGGTATCATGCCTCTCCTGAGTGATTGGAATCACTCCCTTGCTGAGTGATTGGGATCACTCACTTGCTGAGTGATTGGTATCATTCTCTTGCCGAGTGATTGGGATCATTCCCTTGCTGACTGATGGGGATCATTCCCCTGCCGAGTGATTGAGATCATTCCCTTGCCAAGAGATTGGTATCATGCCCCTCCTGAGTGATTGGAATCACTCCCTTGCTGAGTGATTGGTATCATTCCCCTGCTGCCTTATTGCGATCACTCCCTTGCTGAGTGATTGGGATCATTCTCTTGCTGAGTGATTGGGATCACACCCTTGCTGAGTGATTGAGGTCATTCACTTGCTGAATGATTAGAATCAGTCCCCTGCTGAGTGATTGCGATCACTCCATTGCTGAGTGATTGGGATCATTCCCTTGCTCAGTGATTGGGATCACTCGCTTGCTGAGTGATTGGGATCATTTCCTTGCTGAGTGATTGCGATGATTCCCTTGCTGAGTGATTGGGATCATTCACTTGCTGAGTGATTGGAATCATTCACTTGCCGAGTGATTGCGATCATTCCCTTGCTGAATGATTGGGATCATTCACTTGCTGAGTGATTGTGATCATTCCCTTGCTGAGTGATTGGGATCATTCCCTCGCTGAGTGATTGGGATCATTCACCTGCCGAGTGATTAGGATCATTCCCCTGCCGAGTGATTGAGATCATCCCCTTGCCAAGAGATTGGTATCATGCCCCTCCTGAGTGATTGGAATCACTCCCTTGCTGAGTGATTGGGATCACTCACTTGCTGAGTGATTGGTATCATTCTCTTGCCGAGTGATTGGGATCATTCCCTTGCTGACTGATGGGGATCATTCCCCTGCCGAGTGATTGAGATCATTCCCTTGCCAAGAGATTGGTATCATGCCCCTCCTGAGTGATTGGAATCACTCCCTTGCTGAGTGATTGGGATCACTCACTTGCTGAGTGATTGGTATCATTCTCTTGCCGAGTGATTGGGATCATTCCCTTGCTGACTGATGGGGATCATTCCCCTGCCGAGTGATTGAGATCATTGCCTTGCCAAGAGATTGGTATCATGCCCCTCCTGAGTGATTGGAATCACTCCCTTGCTGAGTGATTGGGATAATTCCCCTGCTGCCTTATTGCGATCACTCCCTTGCTGAGTGATTGGGATCATTCTCTTGCTGAGTGATTGGGATCACACCCTTGCTGAGTGATTGAGGTCATTCACTTGCTGAATGATTAGAATCAGTCCTCTGCTGAGTAATTGCGATCACTCCATTGCTGAGTGATTGGGATCATTCCCTTGCTCAGTGATTGGGATCACTCGCTTGCTGAGTGATTGGGATCATTCACTTGCTGAGTGATCGGGATCATTTTCTTGCCGAGTGATTGCGATCATTCCCTTGCGGAGTGATTGTGATCATTCACTTGCTGAGTGAATGGAATCATTTCCTTGCTGAGTGATTGCGATGATTCCCTTGCTGAGTGATTGGGATCATTCACTTGCTGAGTGATTGGAATCATTCACTTGCCGAGTGATTGCGATCATTCCCTTGCTGAATGATTGGGATCATTCACTTGCTGAGTGATTGTGATCATTCCCTTGCTGAGTGATTGGGATCATTCCCTTGCTGAGTGATTGGGATCATTCCCTTGCTGAGCGATTGGGATCATTCGCTTGCTGATTGATTGGGATCATTCACCTGCCGAGTGATTAGGATCATTCCCTTTCCGAGTGATTGGGATCATTCCCTTGCTGAGCGATTGGGATCAATCCCTTGCTGAGTGATTGGGATCGTTCACCTGCCGAGCGATTAGGATCATTCCCCTGCTGAGTGATTGAGATCATTCCCTTGCCGAGTGATTGGGATCATGCCCCTGTTGCGTGATTGCGATCATTCCCTTGCTGAGTGATTGGGATCATTCCCTTGCTGAGTGATTGGGATCACACCCTTGCTGAGTGATTGAGGTCATTCACTTCCTGAGTGATTGCGATCACTCCCTTGCTGAGTGATTGGGATCATTCTCTTGCTGAGTGATTGGGATCATTCCCTTGCTCAGTGATTGGAATCACTCGCTTGCTGAGTGATTGGGATCATTCCCTTGCTGAGCGATTGGGATCAATCCCTTGCTGAGCGATTGGGTTCATTCACCTGCCGAGTGATTAATATCATTCCCCTGCCGAGTGACTGAGATCATTCTCTTGCCGAGTGATTGGGATCATTCCCTTGCTGAGCGATTGGGATCAATCCCTTGCTGAGTGATTGGGATCATTCACCTGCCGAGCGATTAGGATCATTCCCCTGCTGAGTGATTGAGATCATTACCTTGCCGAGTGATTGGGATCATGCCCCTGTTGCGTGATTGCGATCACTCCCTTGCTGAGTGATTGGGATCATTCCCTTGCTGAGTGATTGGGATCACACCCTTGCTGAGTGATTGAGGTCATTCACTTGCTGAGTGATTAGAATCAGTCCCCTGCTGAGTGATTGCGATCAATCCATTGCTGAGTGATTGGGATCATTCCCTTGCTCAGTGATTGGGATCACTCGCTTGCTGAGTGATTGAGATCATTCACTTGCTGAGTGATGGGGATCATTTTCTTGCCGAGTGATTGCGATCATTCCCCTGCCGAGTGATTCAGATCATTCTCTTGCCAAGAGATTGGTATCATGCCCCTCCTGAGTGATTGGAATCACTCCCTTGCTGAGTGATTGTGATCACTCGCTTGCCGAGTGATTGGGATCATTCCCTTGCTGACTGATGGGGATCATTCACTTGCTGAGTGATTGGAATCATTCCCTTGCTGAGTGATTGACTTCATTCCCTTTCTGAGTGAATGCGATCATTCACTTGCTGAGTGATTGGAATCATTCACTTGCCGAGTGATTGCGATCATTCCCTTGCTGAATGATTGGGATCATTCACTTGCTGAGTGATTGTGATCATTCCCTTGCTGAGTGATTGGGATCATTCCCTTGCTGAGTGATTGGGATCATTCACTTGCCGAGTGATTGGGATCATTCCCTTGCCGAGTGATGGGGATCACACCCTTGCTGAGTGATTGAGGTCATTCACTTGCTGAGTGATTAGAATCATTCTCCTGCTGAGTGAATGCGATCACTCCTTTGCTGAGTGATTGGGATCACTCGCTTGCTGAGTGATTGGGATCATTCCCTTGCTGAGTGATTGGGATCATTCCCTTGCTGAGTGATTGGAATCATTCGCTTGCTGAGTGATTGGGATCATTCACCTGCCGAGTGATTAGGATCATTCCCCTGCCGAGTGATTGAAATCATTCCCTTGCCAAGAGATTGGTATCATGCCCCTCCTGAGTGATTGGAATCACTCCCTTGCTGAGTGATTGGGATCACTCACTTGCTGAGTGATTGGTTTCATTCTCTTGCCGAGTAATTGGGATCATTCCCTTGCTGACTGATGGGGATCATTCCCCTGCCGAGTGATTGAGATCATTCCCTTGCCAAGAGATTGGTATCATGCCCCTCCTGAGTGATTGGAATCACTCCCTTGCTGAGTGTTTGGGATCACTCACTTGCTGAATGATTGGTATCATTCTCTTGCCGAGTGATTGGGATCATTCCCTTGCTGACTGATGGGGATCATTCCCCTGCCGAGTGATTGAGATCATTCCCTTGCCAAGAGATTGGTATCATGCCCCTCCTGAGTGATTGGAATCACTCCCTTGCTGAGTGATTGTGATCACTCGCTTGCCGAGTGATTGGAATCATTCCGTTGCTGAGTGATTGACTTCATTCCCTTTCTGAGTGATTGCGATCATTCCCTTGCTGAATGATTGGGATCATTCACTTGCTGAGTGATTGTGATCATTCCCTTGCTGAGTGATTGGGATCATTCCCTTTCTGAGTGATTGGGATCATTCACTTGCCGAGTGATTGGGATCATTCCCTTGCCGAGTGATGGGGATCACACCCTTGCTGAGTGATTGAGGTCATTCACTTGCTGAGTGATTAGAATCATTCCCCTGCTGAGTGAATGCGATCACTCCTTTGCTGAGTGATTGGGATCACTCGCTTGCTGAGTGATTGGGATCATTCCCTTGCTGAGTGATTGGGATCATTCCCTTGCTGAGTGATTGGAATCATTCGCTTGCTGAGTGATTGGGATCATTCCCTTGTTGAGCGATTGGGATCACTCCCTTGCTGAGTGATTGGGATCATTCACCTGCTGAGTGATTGCGATCATTCCCTTGCTGAGTGATGGGGATCATTCACTTGCTGAGAGATTGTGATCATTCCCTTGCTGAGTGATTGAGATCATTCCCTTGCTGAGTGATTGGGATCATTAACTTGCTGACTAATTGTGATCATTCCCTTGCTGAGTGATGGGGATCATTCACTTGCTGAGTGATGGGGATCATTTTCTTGCCGAGTGATTGCGATCATTCCCTTGCTGAGTGATTGTGATCATTCACTTGCTGAGTGAATGGAATCATTTCCTTGCTGAGTGATTGCGATGATTCCCTTGCTGAGTGATTGGGATCATTCACTTGCTGAGTGATTGGAATCATTCACTTGCCGAGTGATTGCGATCATTCCCTTGCTGAATGATTGGGATCATTCACTTGCTGAGTGATTGTGATCATTCCCTTGCTGAGTGATTGGGATCATTCCCTCGCTGAGTGATTGGGATCATTCACCTGCCGAGTGATTAGGATTATTCCCCTGCCGAGTGATTGAGATCATCCCCTAGCCAAGAGAATGGTATCATGCCCCTCCTGAGTGATTGGAATCACTCCCTTGCTGAGTGATTGGGATCACTCACTTGCTGAGTGATTGGTATCATTCTCTTGCCGAGTGATTGGGATCATTCCCTTGCTGACTGATGGGGATCATTCCCCTGCCGAGTGACTGAGATCATTCTCTTGCCGAGAGATTGGGATCATGCCCCTGCTGAGTGTTTGGGATCACTCCCTTGCTGAGTGATTATGATCATTCACTTGCCGAGTGATTGCGATCATTCCCTTGCAGAGTGATGGGGATCATTCACTTGCTGAGATATTGTGATCATTCCCTTGCTGAGTGATTGGAATCATTCCCTTGCTGAGTGATTAGCATCATGCCCTTTCTGAGTGAATGGGATCACTCGCTTGCCGAGTGATTGGGAACATTCAATTGCCGAGTGATGGGGGTCATTCCCTTGCTGAGCGATTGGGATCATTCTCTTGCTGATTGATTGAGATCATTCACCTGCCGAGTGATTAGGACATTCCCCTGCCGAGTGATTGAGATCATTCCCCTGCTGAGTGATTGGGATCACTCGCTTGCTGAATAATTGGGATCATTCACTTGCTGAGTAATGGGGATCATTCTGTTGCCGAGTGATTGCGATCATTCCCTTGCTGAGTGATTGGAATCATTCCCTTGCTGAGTGATTGGGATCACACCCTTGCTGAGTGATTGAGGTCATTCACTTGCTGAGTGATTAGAATCATTCCCCTGCTGAGTGAATGCGATCACTCCCTTGCTGAGTGATTGGGATCATTCCCTTGCTGAGTGATTGGGATCACTCGCTTGCTGAGTCATTGGGATCATTCACTTGCTGAGTGATTGCCATCATTCCCTTGCTGAGTGATTGGGAGCATTCACTTGCTGAGAGATTGTGATCATTCACTTGCTGAGTGATTGAGATCATTCCCTTGCTGAGTAATTGGAATCATTCCCTTGCTGAGTGATTAGCATCATGCCCTTTCTGAGTGAATGGGATCACTCGCTTGCTGAGTGATTGGGATTATTCTCTTGCCGAGTGATTGGGATCATTCAATTGCCGAGTGATGGGGATCATTCCCTTGCTGACTGTTTGGCATCATTCCCTTTCTGAGTTAATGCGATCATTCCCTTGATGAGTTATTGCGATCATTCACTTGATGAGTGATTGTGATCACTCCCTTGCTAAGTGATAGGGATCATTCACTTGATGAGTGATTGTGATCACTCCCTTGCTAAGTGATTGGGTCCATTCCCTTGCTGAGCGATTTGGGTCATTCTCTTGCTGAGTGATTGGAATCATTCCCTTGCCGAGTGATTGCGATCATTCCCTTGCTGAGTGATTGGGATCATTCACTTGCTGAGTGATTGTGATCATTCCCTTGCTGAGTGATTGGGAGCATTCACTTGCTGAGTAATTGGAATCATTCCCTTGCTGAGTGATTAGCATCATGCCCTTTCTGAGTGAATGGGATCACTCGCTTGCTGAGTGATTGGGATTATTCTCTTGCCGAGTGATTGGGATCATTCAATTGCCGAGTGATGGGGATCATTCCCTTGCTGACTGTTTGGCATCATTCCCTTTCTGAGTTAATGCGATCATTCCCTTGATGAGTTATTGCGATCATTCACTTGATGAGTGATTGTGATCACTCCCTTGCTAAGTGATAGGGATCATTCACTTGATGAGTGATTGAGGTCATTCACTTGCTGAGTGATTAGAATCATTCCCCTGCTGAGTGAATCCGATCACTCCCTTGCTGAGTGATTGGGATCATTCCCTTGCTGAGTGATTGGGATCACTCGCTTGCTGAGTCATTGGGATCATTCACTTGCTGAGTGATTGCCATCATTCCCTTGCTGAGTGATTGGGAGCATTCACTTGCTGAGTGATTGTGATCATTCCCTTGCTGAGTGATTGGGAGCATTCACTTGCTGAGTGATTGTGATCATTCCCTTGCTGAGTGATTGGGATCATTCCCTTGCTGAGTGATTATGATCATTCACTTGCCGAGTGATTGCGATCATTCCCTTGCTGAGTGATGGGGATCATTCACTTGCTGAGAGATTGTGATCATTCCCTTGCTGAGTGATTGAGATCATTCCCTTGCTGAGTGATGGGGATCATTCACATGCTGAGAGATTGTGATCATTCACTTGCTGAGTGATTGAGATCATTCCCTTGCTGAGTAATTGGAATCATTCCCTTGCTGAGTGATTAGCATCATGCCCTTTCTGAGTGAATGGGATCACTCGCTTGCTGAGTGATTGGGATTATTCTCTTGCCGAGTGATTGGGATCATTCAATTGCCGAGTGATTGGCATCATTCCCTTGCTGAGTGATGGGGATCATTCACTTGCTGAGTGATTGTGATAATTCCCTTGATGAGTGATTGAGATCATTCCCTTGCTGAGTGATTGGAACCATTCCCTTGCTGACTGATTGGCATCATTCCCTTTCTGAGTTAATGCGATCATTCCCTTGATGAGTTATTGGGATCTTTCACTTGATGAGTGATTGTGATCACTCCCTTGCTAAGTGATAGGGATCATTCACTTGATGAGTGATTGTGATCACTCCCTTGCTAAGTGATTGGGTCCATTCCCTTGCTGAGCGATTTGGGTCATTCTCTTGCTGAGTGATTGGAATCATTCCCTTGCTGAGTGATTGCGATAATTCCCTTGCTGAGTGATTGGGTCATTCACTTGCTGAGTGATTGGGATCATTTACTTGCCGAGTGATTGCGATCATTCCCTTGCTGAGTGATTGGGATCATTCACTTGCTGAGTGATTGTGATCATTCCCTTGCTGAGTGATTGGGATCATTCCCTTGCTGAGCGATTGGGATCATTCACCTGCCGAGTGATTAATATCATTCCCCTGCCGAGTGATTGAGATCATTCTCTTGCCGAGAGATTGGGATCATGCCCCTGCTGAGTGTTTGGGATCACTCCCTTGCTGAGTGATTATGATCATTCACTTGCCGAGTGAATGCGATCATTCCCTTGCTGAGTGATTGGAATCATTCCCTTGCTGAGTGATTGGCATCATTCCCTTTCTGAGTGAATGCGATCATTCACTTGCTGAGTGATTGGGATCATTCACTTGCTGAGTGATTGGGATCATTTACTTGCCGAGTGATTGCGATCATTCCCTTGCTCAGTGTTTCGGAGCATTCACTTGCTGAGTGATTGTGATCATTCCCTTGCTGAGTGATTGGGATCATTCCCTTGCTGAGTGATTGGAATCATTCGCTTGCTGAGTGATTGGGATCATACTCTTGCTGAGCGATTGGATCATTCCCTTGCTGAGTGATTGGGATCATTCCCCTGCCGAGTGTTGAGATCATTCCCTTGCCGAGAGATTGGGATCATGCCCCTGCTTTGTGTTTGGGATCACTCCCTTGCTGAGTGATTGGAATCATTCCCTTGCTGAGTGATTGGGTTCACACCCTTGCTGAGTGATTGAGGTCATTCACTTGCTGAGTGATTGCCATCATTCCCTTGCTGAGTGATTGGGAGCATTCACTTGCTGAGTGATTGTGATCATTCCCTTGCTGAGTGATTGGGATCACTCGCTTGCTGAGTCATTGGGATCATTCACTTGCTGAGTGATTGCCATCATTCCCTTGCTGAGTGATTGGGAGCATTCACTTGCTGAGTGATTGTGATCATTCCCTTGCTGAGTGATTGGGATCATTCCCTTGCTGAGTGATTATGATCATTCACTTGCCGAGTGATTGCGATCATTCCCTTGCTGAGTGATGGGGATCATTCACTTGCTGAGAGATTGTGATCATTCCCTTGCTGAGTGATTGAGATCATTCCCTTGCTCAGTGATGGGGATCATTCACCTGCTGAGAGATTGTGATCATTCACTTGCTGAGTGATTGAGATCATTCCCTTGCTGAGTAATTGGAATCATTCCCTTGCTGAGTGATTAGCATCATTCCCTTTCTGAGTGAATGGGATCACTCGCTTGCTGAGTGATTGGGATTATTCTCTTGCTGAGTGATTGGGATCATTCAATTGCCGAGTGATTGGGATCATTCCCTTGCTGAGTGATGGGGATCATTCACTTGCTGAGTGATTGTGATAATTCCCTTGATGAGTGATTGAGATCATTCCCTTGCTGAGTGATTGGAACCATTCCCTTGCTGACTGATTGGCATCATTCCCTTTCTGAGTTAATGCGATCATTCCCTTGATGAGTTATTGGGATCATTCACTTGATGAGTGATTGTGATCACTCCCTTGCTAAGTGATAGGGATCATTCACTTGATGAGTGATTGTGATCACTCCCTTGCTAAGTGATTGGGTCCATTCCCTTGCTGAGCGATTTGGGTCATTCTCTTGCTGAGTGATTGGAATCATTCCCTTGCTGAGTGATTGCGATCATTCCCTTGCTGAGTGATTGGGTCATTCACTTGCTGAGTGATTGGGATCATTTACTTGCCGAGTGATTGCGATCATTCCCTTGCTGAGTGATTGGGATCATTCACTTGCTGAGTGATTGTGATCATTTCCTTGCTGAGTGATTGGGATCATTCCCTTGCTGAGCGATTGGGATCATTCACCTGCCGAGTGATTAATATCATTCCCCTGCCGAGTGATTGAGATCATGCTCTTGCCGAGAGATTGGGATCATGCCCCTGCTGAGTGTTTGGGATCACTCCCTTGCTGAGTGATTATGATCAATCACTTGCCGAGTGAATGCGATCATTCCCTTGCTGAGTGATTGGAATCATTCCCTTGCTGAGTGATTGGCATCATTCCCTTTCTGAGTGAATGCGATCATTCACTTGCTGAGTGATTGGGATCATTCACTTGTTGAGTGATTGGGATCATTTACTTGCCGAGTGATTGCGATCATTCGCTTGCTCAGTGTTTCGGAGCATTCACTTGCTGAGTGATTGTGATCATTCACTTGATGAGTGATTGGGATCACTCCCTTGCTGAGTGATGGGGATCATTCACTTGCTGAGAGATTGTGATCATTCCCTTCCTGAGTGATTGAGATCATTCCCTTGCTGAGTGATGGGGATCATTCACTTGCTGAGAGATTGTTATCATTCCTTTGCTGAGTGATTGGAATCATTCCCTTGCTGAGTGATTGGCATCATTCCCTTTCTGAGTGAATGCGATCATTCACTTGCTGAGTGATTGGGATCACTCACTTGCTGAGTGATTGGGATCATTCCCTTGCTGAGTGATTGGGATCATTCACTTGCTGAGTAATTGTGATCATTCCCTTGCTGAGTGATTGGGATCATTCTCTTGCTGAGTGATTGAAATCATTCCCTTGCTGCGTGATTGGAATCATTCGTTTGCTGAGTGATTGGAATCATTCCCTTGCTGAGCGATTGGGATCATTCCCTTGCTGAGTGATTGGGATCATTCACTTGCTGAGTAATTGTGATCATTCCCTCGCTGAGTGATTGGGATCATTCCCTTGCTGAGTGATTAAAATCATTCCCTTGCAGAGTGATTGTGATCGTTCCCTTGCTGAGCGATTGGGATCATTCCCTTGCTGAGTGATTGGAATCATTCCCT
Organism: Pristiophorus japonicus; assembly: GCF_044704955.1. Lineage (NCBI taxonomy): Eukaryota > Metazoa > Chordata > Chondrichthyes > Pristiophoridae > Pristiophorus > Pristiophorus japonicus. The sequence goes on along the minus strand of NC_091988.1, from coordinate 119,800,003 downwards.
TGCCGAGTGATTGCGATCATTCCCTTGCTGAGTGATTGGGATCATTCACTTGCTGAGTGATTGTGATCATTCCCTTGCTGAGTGATTGGGAGCATTCACTTGCTGAGTAATTGGAATCATTCCCTTGCTGAGTGATTAGCATCATGCCCTTTCTGAGTGAATGGGATCACTCGCTTGCTGAGTGATTGGGATTATTCTCTTGCCGAGTGATTGGGATCATTCAATTGCCGAGTGATGGGGATCATTCCCTTGCTGACTGTTTGGCATCATTCCCTTTCTGAGTTAATGCGATCATTCCCTTGATGAGTTATTGCGATCATTCACTTGATGAGTGATTGTGATCACTCCCTTGCTAAGTGATAGGGATCATTCACTTGATGAGTGATTGAGGTCATTCACTTGCTGAGTGATTAGAATCATTCCCCTGCTGAGTGAATCCGATCACTCCCTTGCTGAGTGATTGGGATCATTCCCTTGCTGAGTGATTGGGATCACTCGCTTGCTGAGTCATTGGGATCATTCACTTGCTGAGTGATTGCCATCATTCCCTTGCTGAGTGATTGGGAGCATTCACTTGCTGAGTGATTGTGATCATTCCCTTGCTGAGTGATTGGGAGCATTCACTTGCTGAGTGATTGTGATCATTCCCTTGCTGAGTGATTGGGATCATTCCCTTGCTGAGTGATTATGATCATTCACTTGCCGAGTGATTGCGATCATTCCCTTGCTGAGTGATGGGGATCATTCACTTGCTGAGAGATTGTGATCATTCCCTTGCTGAGTGATTGAGATCATTCCCTTGCTGAGTGATGGGGATCATTCACATGCTGAGAGATTGTGATCATTCACTTGCTGAGTGATTGAGATCATTCCCTTGCTGAGTAATTGGAATCATTCCCTTGCTGAGTGATTAGCATCATGCCCTTTCTGAGTGAATGGGATCACTCGCTTGCTGAGTGATTGGGATTATTCTCTTGCCGAGTGATTGGGATCATTCAATTGCCGAGTGATTGGCATCATTCCCTTGCTGAGTGATGGGGATCATTCACTTGCTGAGTGATTGTGATAATTCCCTTGATGAGTGATTGAGATCATTCCCTTGCTGAGTGATTGGAACCATTCCCTTGCTGACTGATTGGCATCATTCCCTTTCTGAGTTAATGCGATCATTCCCTTGATGAGTTATTGGGATCTTTCACTTGATGAGTGATTGTGATCACTCCCTTGCTAAGTGATAGGGATCATTCACTTGATGAGTGATTGTGATCACTCCCTTGCTAAGTGATTGGGTCCATTCCCTTGCTGAGCGATTTGGGTCATTCTCTTGCTGAGTGATTGGAATCATTCCCTTGCTGAGTGATTGCGATAATTCCCTTGCTGAGTGATTGGGTCATTCACTTGCTGAGTGATTGGGATCATTTACTTGCCGAGTGATTGCGATCATTCCCTTGCTGAGTGATTGGGATCATTCACTTGCTGAGTGATTGTGATCATTCCCTTGCTGAGTGATTGGGATCATTCCCTTGCTGAGCGATTGGGATCATTCACCTGCCGAGTGATTAATATCATTCCCCTGCCGAGTGATTGAGATCATTCTCTTGCCGAGAGATTGGGATCATGCCCCTGCTGAGTGTTTGGGATCACTCCCTTGCTGAGTGATTATGATCATTCACTTGCCGAGTGAATGCGATCATTCCCTTGCTGAGTGATTGGAATCATTCCCTTGCTGAGTGATTGGCATCATTCCCTTTCTGAGTGAATGCGATCATTCACTTGCTGAGTGATTGGGATCATTCACTTGCTGAGTGATTGGGATCATTTACTTGCCGAGTGATTGCGATCATTCCCTTGCTCAGTGTTTCGGAGCATTCACTTGCTGAGTGATTGTGATCATTCCCTTGCTGAGTGATTGGGATCATTCCCTTGCTGAGTGATTGGAATCATTCGCTTGCTGAGTGATTGGGATCATACTCTTGCTGAGCGATTGGATCATTCCCTTGCTGAGTGATTGGGATCATTCCCCTGCCGAGTGTTGAGATCATTCCCTTGCCGAGAGATTGGGATCATGCCCCTGCTTTGTGTTTGGGATCACTCCCTTGCTGAGTGATTGGAATCATTCCCTTGCTGAGTGATTGGGTTCACACCCTTGCTGAGTGATTGAGGTCATTCACTTGCTGAGTGATTGCCATCATTCCCTTGCTGAGTGATTGGGAGCATTCACTTGCTGAGTGATTGTGATCATTCCCTTGCTGAGTGATTGGGATCACTCGCTTGCTGAGTCATTGGGATCATTCACTTGCTGAGTGATTGCCATCATTCCCTTGCTGAGTGATTGGGAGCATTCACTTGCTGAGTGATTGTGATCATTCCCTTGCTGAGTGATTGGGATCATTCCCTTGCTGAGTGATTATGATCATTCACTTGCCGAGTGATTGCGATCATTCCCTTGCTGAGTGATGGGGATCATTCACTTGCTGAGAGATTGTGATCATTCCCTTGCTGAGTGATTGAGATCATTCCCTTGCTCAGTGATGGGGATCATTCACCTGCTGAGAGATTGTGATCATTCACTTGCTGAGTGATTGAGATCATTCCCTTGCTGAGTAATTGGAATCATTCCCTTGCTGAGTGATTAGCATCATTCCCTTTCTGAGTGAATGGGATCACTCGCTTGCTGAGTGATTGGGATTATTCTCTTGCTGAGTGATTGGGATCATTCAATTGCCGAGTGATTGGGATCATTCCCTTGCTGAGTGATGGGGATCATTCACTTGCTGAGTGATTGTGATAATTCCCTTGATGAGTGATTGAGATCATTCCCTTGCTGAGTGATTGGAACCATTCCCTTGCTGACTGATTGGCATCATTCCCTTTCTGAGTTAATGCGATCATTCCCTTGATGAGTTATTGGGATCATTCACTTGATGAGTGATTGTGATCACTCCCTTGCTAAGTGATAGGGATCATTCACTTGATGAGTGATTGTGATCACTCCCTTGCTAAGTGATTGGGTCCATTCCCTTGCTGAGCGATTTGGGTCATTCTCTTGCTGAGTGATTGGAATCATTCCCTTGCTGAGTGATTGCGATCATTCCCTTGCTGAGTGATTGGGTCATTCACTTGCTGAGTGATTGGGATCATTTACTTGCCGAGTGATTGCGATCATTCCCTTGCTGAGTGATTGGGATCATTCACTTGCTGAGTGATTGTGATCATTTCCTTGCTGAGTGATTGGGATCATTCCCTTGCTGAGCGATTGGGATCATTCACCTGCCGAGTGATTAATATCATTCCCCTGCCGAGTGATTGAGATCATGCTCTTGCCGAGAGATTGGGATCATGCCCCTGCTGAGTGTTTGGGATCACTCCCTTGCTGAGTGATTATGATCAATCACTTGCCGAGTGAATGCGATCATTCCCTTGCTGAGTGATTGGAATCATTCCCTTGCTGAGTGATTGGCATCATTCCCTTTCTGAGTGAATGCGATCATTCACTTGCTGAGTGATTGGGATCATTCACTTGTTGAGTGATTGGGATCATTTACTTGCCGAGTGATTGCGATCATTCGCTTGCTCAGTGTTTCGGAGCATTCACTTGCTGAGTGATTGTGATCATTCACTTGATGAGTGATTGGGATCACTCCCTTGCTGAGTGATGGGGATCATTCACTTGCTGAGAGATTGTGATCATTCCCTTCCTGAGTGATTGAGATCATTCCCTTGCTGAGTGATGGGGATCATTCACTTGCTGAGAGATTGTTATCATTCCTTTGCTGAGTGATTGGAATCATTCCCTTGCTGAGTGATTGGCATCATTCCCTTTCTGAGTGAATGCGATCATTCACTTGCTGAGTGATTGGGATCACTCACTTGCTGAGTGATTGGGATCATTCCCTTGCTGAGTGATTGGGATCATTCACTTGCTGAGTAATTGTGATCATTCCCTTGCTGAGTGATTGGGATCATTCTCTTGCTGAGTGATTGAAATCATTCCCTTGCAGAGTGATTGGGATCATTCCCTTGCTGAGCGATTGGGATCATTTCCTTGCTGATTGATTGAGATCATTCACCTGCCGAGTGAGTAGGATCATTCCCCTGCCGAGTGATTGAGATCATTCTCTTGCCGAGTGATTGGGATCATGCCCCTGCTGAATGATTGGGATCACTCCCTTGCCGAGTGATTGGGATCACTCGCTTGCTGAGTGATTGGGATCATTCTCTTGCCGAGTGATGGGGATCATTCACTTGCTGAGTGATTGTGATAATTCCCTTGATGAGTGATTGAGATCATTCCCTTGCTGAGTGATTGGAACCATTCCCTTGCTGAGTGATGGGGATCATTCACTTGCTGAGAGATTGTGATCATTCCCTTGCTGAGTGATTGGAATCATTCCCTTGCTGAGTGATTGGCATCATTCCCTTTCTGAGTGAATGCGATCATTCACTTGCTGAGTGATTGGGATCACTCATTTGCTGAGTGATTATGATCATTCCCTTGCTGAGTGATTGGGATCATTCACTTGCTGAGTAATTGTGATCATTCCCTTGCTGAGTGATTGGGATCATTCTCTTGCTGAGTGATTGAAATCATTCCCTTGCAGAGTGATTGGGATCATTCCCTTGCAGAGCGATTGGGATCATTTCCTTGCTGATTGATTGAGATCATTCACCTGCCGAGTGATTAGGATCATTCCCCTGCCGAGTGATTGAGATCATTCTCTTGCCGAGTGATTGGGATCATGCCCCTGCTGAATGATTGGGATCACTCCCTTGCCGAGTGATTGGGATCACTCGCTTGCTGAGTGATTGGGATCATTCTCTTGCCGAGTGATTGGGATCATTCAATTGCCGAGTGATTGGGATCATTCCCTTGCTGAGTGATGGGGATCATTCACTTGCTGAGTGATAGTGATAATTCCCTTGATGAGTGATTGAGATCATTCCCTTGCTGAGTGATGGGGATCATTCACTTGCTGAGTGATTGTGATAATTCCCTTGATGAGTGATTGAGATCATTCCCTTGCTGAGTGATTGGAACCATTCCCTTGCTGAGTGATTGGCATCATTCCCTTTCTGAGTTAATGCGATCATTCCCTTGATGAGTTATTGGGATCATTCACTTGATGAGTGATTGGGATCACTCCCTTGCTGAGTGATAGGGATCATTCACTTGATGAGTGATTGTGATCACTCCCTTGCTAAGTGATTGGGTCCATTCCCTTGCTGAGTGATTGGAATCATTCCCTTGCTGAGTGATTGCGATGATTCCCTTGCTGAGTGATTGGGATCATTCACTTGCTGAGTGATTGGGATCATTTACTTGCCGAGTGATTGCGATCATTCCCTTGCTGAGTGATTGGGATCATTCACTTGCTGAGTGATTGGGATCAATTCCTTGCTGAGTGATTGGGATCATTCACCTGCCGAGTGATTAATATCATTCCCCTGCCGAGTGATTGAGATCATTCTCTTGCCGAGAGATTGGGATCATGCCCCTGCTGAGTGTTTGGGATCACTCCCTTGCTGAGTGATTATGATCATTCACTTGCCGAGTGATTGCGATCATTCCCTTGCTGAGTGATGGGGATCATTCACTTGCTGAGAGATTGTGATCATTCCCTTGCTGAGTGATTGAGATCATTCCCTTGCTGAGTGATGGGAATCATTCACTTGCTGAGAGATTGTGATCATTCACCTGCCGAGTGATTAATATCATTCCCCTGCCGAGTGATTGAGATCATTCTCTTGCCGAGAGATAGGGATCATGCCCCTGCTGAGTGTTTGGGATCACTCCCTTGCTGAGTGATTATGATCATTCACTTGCCGAGTGATTGCGATCATTCCCTTGCTGAGTGATTGGAATCATTCCCTTGCTGAGTGATTGGCATCATTCCCTTTCTGAGTGAATGCGATCATTCACTTGCTGATTGATTGAGATCATTCTCTTGCCGAGTGATTGGGATCATTCCCCTGCTGAATGATTGGGATCACTCCCTAGCCGAGTGATTTGGGATCACTCGCTTGCTGAGTGATTGGTATCATTCTCTTACCGAGTGATTGGGATCATTCAATTGCCGAGTGATTGGGAGCATTCCCTTGCTGAGTGATGGGGATTATTCACTTGCTGAGTGATTGTGATAATTCCCTTGATGAGATTGAGATCATTCCCTTGCTGAGTGATGGGGATCATTCACTTGCTGAGTGATTGTGATAATTCCCTTGATGAGTGATTGGGATCATTCACTTGCTGAGTGATTGGGATCAATTCCTTGCTGAGTGATTGGGATCATTCACCTGCCGAGTGATTAATATCATTCCCCTGCCGAGTGATTGAGATCATTCTCTTGCCGAGAGATAGGGATCATGCCCCTGCTGAGTGTTTGGGATCACTCCCTTGCTGAGTGATTATGATCATTCACTTGCCGAGTGATTGCGATCATTCCCTTGCTGAGTGATTGGAATCATTCCCTTGCTGAGTGATTGGCATCATTCCCTTTCTGAGTGAATGCGATCATTCACTTGCTGATTGATTGGGATCATTCCCTTGCCGAGTGATTGAGATCATTCTCTTGCCGAGTGATTGGGATCATACCCCTGCTGAATGATTGGGATCACTCCCTTGCCGAGTGATTTGGGATCACTCGCTTGCTGAGTGATTGGGATCATTCTCTTACCGAGTGATTGGGATCATTCAATTGCCGAGTGATTGGGAGCATTCCCTTGCTGAGTGATGGGGATCATTCACTTGCTGAGTGATTGTGATAATTCCCTTGATGAGTGATTGGGATCATTCACTTGCTGAGTGATTGGAACCATTCCCTTGCTGAGTGATTGGCATCATTCCCTTTCTGAGTTAATGCGATCATTCACTTGATGAGTGATTGTGATCACTCCCTTGCTAAGTGATGGGGATTATTCACTTGCTGAGTGATTGTGATAATTCCCTTGATGAGATTGAGATCATTCCCTTGCTGAGTGATGGGGATCATTCACTTGCTGAGTGATTGTGATAATTCCCTTGATGAGTGATTGGGATCATTCACTTGCTGAGTGATTGGGATCAATTCCTTGCTGAGTGATTGGGATCATTCACCTGCCGAGTGATTAATATCATTCCCCTGCCGAGTGATTGAGATCATTCTCTTGCCGAGAGATAGGGATCATGCCCCTGCTGAGTGTTTGGGATCACTCCCTTGCTGAGTGATTATGATCATTCACTTGCCGAGTGATTGCGATCATTCCCTTGCCGAGTGATTGGAATCATTCCCTTGCTGAGTGATTGGCATCATTCCCTTTCTGAGTGAATGCGATCATTCACTTGCTGATTGATTGGGATCATTCCCTTGCCGAGTGATTGAGATCATTCTCTTGCCGAGTGATTGGGATCATGCCCCTGCTGAATGATTGGGATCACTCCCTTGCCGAGTGATTTGGGATCACTCGCTTGCTGAGTGATTGGGATCATTCTCTTACCGAGTGATTGGGATCATTCAATTGCCGAGTGATTGGGAGCATTCCCTTGCTGAGTGATGGGGATCATTCACTTGCTGAGTGATTGTGATAATTCCCTTGATGAGTGATTGGGATCATTCACTTGCTGAGTTATTGGGATCATTCACTTGATGAGTGATTGGGATCACTCCCTTGCTGAGTGATAGGGATCATTCACTTGATGAGTGATTGTGATCACTCCCTTGCTAAGTGATTGGGTCCATTCCCTTGCTGAGTGATTGGAATCATTCCCTTGCTGAGTGATTGCGATGATTCCCTTGCTGAGTGATTGGGATCATTCACTTGCTGAGTGATTGGGATCAATTCCTTGCTGAGTGATTGGGATCATTCACCTGCCGAGTGATTAATATCATTCCCCTGCCGAGTGATTGAGATCATTCTCTTGCCGAGAGATTGGGATCATGCCCCTGCTGAGTGTTTGGGATCACTCCCTTGCTGAGTGATTATGATCATTCACTTGCCGAGTGATTGCGATCATTCCCTTGCTGAGTGATTGGAATCATTCCCTTTCTGAGTGAATGCGATCATTCACTTGCTGAGTGATTGGGATCATTCCCTTGCCGAGTGATTGAGATCATTCTCTTGCCGAGTGATTGGGATCATGCCCCTGCTGAATGATTGGGATCACTCCCTTGCCGAGTGATTTGGGATCACTCGCTTTCTGAGTGATTGGGATCATTCTCTGACCGAGTGATTGGGATCATTCAATTGCCGAGTGATTGGGAGCATTCCCTTGCTGAGTGATGGGGATCATTCACTTGCTGAGTGATTGTGATAATTCCCTTGATGAGTGATTGAGATCATTCCCTTGCTGAGTGATGGGGATCATTCACTTGCTGAGTGATTGTGATAATTCCCTTGATGTGTGATTGAGATCATTCCCTTGCTGAGTGATTGGAACCATTCCCTTGCTGAGTGATTGGCATCATTCCCTTTCTGAGTTAATGCGATCATTCCCTTGATGAGTTATTGGGATCATTCACTTGATGAGTGATTGGGATCACTCCCTTGCTGAGTGATAGGGATCATTCACTTGATGAGTGATTGTGATCACTCCCTTGCTAAGTGATTGGGTCCATTCCCTTGCTGAGTGATTGGAATCATTCCCTTGCTGAGTGATTGCGATGATTTCCTTGCTGAGTGATTGGGATCATTCACTTGCTGAGTGATTGGGATCATTTACTTGCCGAGTGTTTGCGATCATTCTCTTGCTGAGTGATTGGGATCATTCACTTGCTGAGTGATTGGGATCAATTCCTTGCTGAGTGATTGGGATCATTCACCTGCCGAGTGATTAATATCATTCCCCTGCCGAGTGATTGAGATCATTCTCTTGCCGAGAGATTGGGATCATGCCCCTGCTGAGTGTTTGGGATCACTCCCTTGTTGAGTGATTATGATCATTCACTTGCCGAGTGATTGCGATCATTCCCTTGCTGAGTGATTGGAATCATTCCCTTGCTGAGTGATTGGCATCATTCCCTTTCTGAGTGAATGCGATCATTCACTTGCTGAGTGATTGGGATCATTCCCTTGCAGAGTGATTGGGATCATTCCCTTGCTGAGCGATTGGGATCAGTCCCTTGCTGAGCGATTGGGATCATTCTCTTGCTGATTGATTGAGATCATTCACCTGCCGAGTGATTAGGACATTCCCCTGCCGAGTGATTGAGATCATTCCCCTGCTGAGTGATTGGGATCACTCGCTTGCTGAGTAATTGGGATCATTCACTTGCTGAGTAATGGGGATCATTCTGTTGCCGAGTGATTGCGATCATTCCCTTGCTGAGTGATTGGAATCATTCCCTTGCTGAGTGATTGGGATCACACCCTTGCTGAGTGGTTGAGGTCATTCACTTGCTGAGTGATTAGAATCATTCCCCTGCTGAGTGAATGCAATCACTCCCTTGCTGAGTGATTGGGATCATTCCCTTGCTGATTGATTGGGATCACTCGCTTGCTGAGTCATTGGGATCATTCACTTGCTGAGTGATTGCTATCATTCCCTTGCTGAGTGATTGGGAGCATTCACTTGCTGAGTGATTGTGATCATTCCCTTGCTGAGTGATTGGGATCATTCCCTTGCTGAGTGATGGGAATCATTCACTTGCTGAGAGATTGTGATCATTCACTTGCTGAGTGATTGAGATCATTCCCTTGCTGAGTAATTGGAATCATTCCCTTGCTGAGTGATTGGCATCATTCCCTTTCTGAGTGAATGGGATCACTCGCTTGCTGAGTGATTGGGATTATTCTCTTGCCGAGAGATTGGGATCATTCAATTGCTGAGTGATGGGGATCATTCACTTGCTGAGTGATTGAGATCATTCCCTTGCTGAGTGATGGGAATCATTCACTTGCTGAGAGATTGTGATCATTCACTTGCTGAGTGATTGAGATCATTCCCTTGCTGAGTAATTGGAATCATTCCCTTGCTGAGTGATTAGCATCATTCCCTTTCTGAGTGAATGGGATCACTCGCTTGCTGAGTGATTGGGATTATTCTCTTGCCGAGAGATTGGGATCATTCAATTGCTGAGCGATTGGGATGATTCACTTTCTGAGTGATGGGCATCATTCTCATGCCGAGTGATTGCGATCATTCCCTTGCTGAGTGATTGGAACCATTCCCTTGCTGAGTGATTGGCATCATTCCCTTTCTGAGTTAATGCGATCATTCCCTTGATGAGTTATTGGGATCATTCTCTTGCTGAGTGATTGGAATCATTCTCTTGCTGAGTGATTCGGATCATTCCCTTGCTGAGCGATTGGGATCATTCCCTTGCTGAGTGATTGGGATCATTCACCTGCCGAGTGATTAATATCATTCCCCTGCCGAGTGATTGAGATCATTCTCTTTCCGAGAGATTGAGATCATTACCGTGCTGAGTGATTGGGATCACTCCATTGCTGAGTGATTGTGATCACTCCCTTGCTGAGTGATTGGGATCATTTCCTTGCTGAGTGATTGGGATCACTCGCTTGCTGAGTGATTGGGATGGTTCACTTTCTGAGTGATGGGCATCATTCTCATGCCGAGTGATTGCGATCATTCCCTTGCTGAGTGATTGGGATCACACCCTTGCTGAGTGATTGAGGTCATTCACTTGCTGAGTGATTAGAATCATTCCCCTGCTGAGTGAATGCGATCACTCCCTTGCTGAGTGATTGGGATCATTCCCTTGCTGAGTGATTGGGATCACTCGCTTGCTGAGTGATTGGGATCATTCACTTGCTGAGTGATTGGGAGCATTCACTTGCTGAGTGATTGTGATAATTCCCTTGATGAGTGATTGAGATCATTCCCTTGCTGAGTGATTGGAACCATTCCCTTGCTGACTGATTGGCATCATTCCCTTTCTGAGTTAATGCGATCATTCCCTTGATGAGTTATTGGGATCTTTCACTTGATGAGTGATTGTGATCACTCCCTTGCTAAGTGATAGGGATCATTCACTTGATGAGTGATTGTGATCACTCCCTTGCTAAGTGATTGGGTCCATTCCCTTGCTGAGCGATTTGGGTCATTCTCTTGCTGAGTGATTGGAATCATTCCCTTGCTGAGTGATTGCGATAATTCCCTTGCTGAGTGATTGGGTCATTCACTTGCTGAGTGATTGGGATCATTTACTTGCCGAGTGATTGCGATCATTCCCTTGCTGAGTGATTGGGATCATTCACTTGCTGAGTGATTGTGATCATTCCCTTGCTGAGTGATTGGGATCATTCCCTTGCTGAGCGATTGGGATCATTCACCTGCCGAGTGATTAATATCATTCCCCTGCCGAGTGATTGAGATCATTCTCTTGCCGAGAGATTGGGATCATGCCCCTGCTGAGTGTTTGGGATCACTCCCTTGCTGAGTGATTATGATCATTCACTTGCCGAGTGAATGCGATCATTCCCTTGCTGAGTGATTGGAATCATTCCCTTGCTGAGTGATTGGCATCATTCCCTTTCTGAGTGAATGCGATCATTCACTTGCTGAGTGATTGGGATCATTCACTTGCTGAGTGATTGGGATCATTTACTTGCCGAGTGATTGCGATCATTCCCTTGCTCAGTGTTTCGGAGCATTCACTTGCTGAGTGATTGTGATCATTCCCTTGCTGAGTGATTGGGATCATTCCCTTGCTGAGTGATTGGAATCATTCGCTTGCTGAGTGATTGGGATCATACTCTTGCTGAGCGATTGGATCATTCCCTTGCTGAGTGATTGGGATCATTCCCCTGCCGAGTGTTGAGATCATTCCCTTGCCGAGAGATTGGGATCATGCCCCTGCTTTGTGTTTGGGATCACTCCCTTGCTGAGTGATTGGAATCATTCCCTTGCTGAGTGATTGGGTTCACACCCTTGCTGAGTGATTGAGGTCATTCACTTGCTGAGTGATTGCCATCATTCCCTTGCTGAGTGATTGGGAGCATTCACTTGCTGAGTGATTGTGATCATTCCCTTGCTGAGTGATTGGGATCACTCGCTTGCTGAGTCATTGGGATCATTCACTTGCTGAGTGATTGCCATCATTCCCTTGCTGAGTGATTGGGAGCATTCACTTGCTGAGTGATTGTGATCATTCCCTTGCTGAGTGATTGGGATCATTCCCTTGCTGAGTGATTATGATCATTCACTTGCCGAGTGATTGCGATCATTCCCTTGCTGAGTGATGGGGATCATTCACTTGCTGAGAGATTGTGATCATTCCCTTGCTGAGTGATTGAGATCATTCCCTTGCTCAGTGATGGGGATCATTCACCTGCTGAGAGATTGTGATCATTCACTTGCTGAGTGATTGAGATCATTCCCTTGCTGAGTAATTGGAATCATTCCCTTGCTGAGTGATTAGCATCATTCCCTTTCTGAGTGAATGGGATCACTCGCTTGCTGAGTGATTGGGATTATTCTCTTGCTGAGTGATTGGGATCATTCAATTGCCGAGTGATTGGGATCATTCCCTTGCTGAGTGATGGGGATCATTCACTTGCTGAGTGATTGTGATAATTCCCTTGATGAGTGATTGAGATCATTCCCTTGCTGAGTGATTGGAACCATTCCCTTGCTGACTGATTGGCATCATTCCCTTTCTGAGTTAATGCGATCATTCCCTTGATGAGTTATTGGGATCATTCACTTGATGAGTGATTGTGATCACTCCCTTGCTAAGTGATAGGGATCATTCACTTGATGAGTGATTGTGATCACTCCCTTGCTAAGTGATTGGGTCCATTCCCTTGCTGAGCGATTTGGGTCATTCTCTTGCTGAGTGATTGGAATCATTCCCTTGCTGAGTGATTGCGATCATTCCCTTGCTGAGTGATTGGGTCATTCACTTGCTGAGTGATTGGGATCATTTACTTGCCGAGTGATTGCGATCATTCCCTTGCTGAGTGATTGGGATCATTCACTTGCTGAGTGATTGTGATCATTTCCTTGCTGAGTGATTGGGATCATTCCCTTGCTGAGCGATTGGGATCATTCACCTGCCGAGTGATTAATATCATTCCCCTGCCGAGTGATTGAGATCATGCTCTTGCCGAGAGATTGGGATCATGCCCCTGCTGAGTGTTTGGGATCACTCCCTTGCTGAGTGATTATGATCAATCACTTGCCGAGTGAATGCGATCATTCCCTTGCTGAGTGATTGGAATCATTCCCTTGCTGAGTGATTGGCATCATTCCCTTTCTGAGTGAATGCGATCATTCACTTGCTGAGTGATTGGGATCATTCACTTGTTGAGTGATTGGGATCATTTACTTGCCGAGTGATTGCGATCATTCGCTTGCTCAGTGTTTCGGAGCATTCACTTGCTGAGTGATTGTGATCATTCACTTGATGAGTGATTGGGATCACTCCCTTGCTGAGTGATGGGGATCATTCACTTGCTGAGAGATTGTGATCATTCCCTTCCTGAGTGATTGAGATCATTCCCTTGCTGAGTGATGGGGATCATTCACTTGCTGAGAGATTGTTATCATTCCTTTGCTGAGTGATTGGAATCATTCCCTTGCTGAGTGATTGGCATCATTCCCTTTCTGAGTGAATGCGATCATTCACTTGCTGAGTGATTGGGATCACTCACTTGCTGAGTGATTGGGATCATTCCCTTGCTGAGTGATTGGGATCATTCACTTGCTGAGTAATTGTGATCATTCCCTTGCTGAGTGATTGGGATCATTCTCTTGCTGAGTGATTGAAATCATTCCCTTGCAGAGTGATTGGGATCATTCCCTTGCTGAGCGATTGGGATCATTTCCTTGCTGATTGATTGAGATCATTCACCTGCCGAGTGAGTAGGATCATTCCCCTGCCGAGTGATTGAGATCATTCTCTTGCCGAGTGATTGGGATCATGCCCCTGCTGAATGATTGGGATCACTCCCTTGCCGAGTGATTGGGATCACTCGCTTGCTGAGTGATTGGGATCATTCTCTTGCCGAGTGATGGGGATCATTCACTTGCTGAGTGATTGTGATAATTCCCTTGATGAGTGATTGAGATCATTCCCTTGCTGAGTGATTGGAACCATTCCCTTGCTGAGTGATGGGGATCATTCACTTGCTGAGAGATTGTGATCATTCCCTTGCTGAGTGATTGGAATCATTCCCTTGCTGAGTGATTGGCATCATTCCCTTTCTGAGTGAATGCGATCATTCACTTGCTGAGTGATTGGGATCACTCATTTGCTGAGTGATTATGATCATTCCCTTGCTGAGTGATTGGGATCATTCACTTGCTGAGTAATTGTGATCATTCCCTTGCTGAGTGATTGGGATCATTCTCTTGCTGAGTGATTGAAATCATTCCCTTGCAGAGTGATTGGGATCATTCCCTTGCAGAGCGATTGGGATCATTTCCTTGCTGATTGATTGAGATCATTCACCTGCCGAGTGATTAGGATCATTCCCCTGCCGAGTGATTGAGATCATTCTCTTGCCGAGTGATTGGGATCATGCCCCTGCTGAATGATTGGGATCACTCCCTTGCCGAGTGATTGGGATCACTCGCTTGCTGAGTGATTGGGATCATTCTCTTGCCGAGTGATTGGGATCATTCAATTGCCGAGTGATTGGGATCATTCCCTTGCTGAGTGATGGGGATCATTCACTTGCTGAGTGATAGTGATAATTCCCTTGATGAGTGATTGAGATCATTCCCTTGCTGAGTGATGGGGATCATTCACTTGCTGAGTGATTGTGATAATTCCCTTGATGAGTGATTGAGATCATTCCCTTGCTGAGTGATTGGAACCATTCCCTTGCTGAGTGATTGGCATCATTCCCTTTCTGAGTTAATGCGATCATTCCCTTGATGAGTTATTGGGATCATTCACTTGATGAGTGATTGGGATCACTCCCTTGCTGAGTGATAGGGATCATTCACTTGATGAGTGATTGTGATCACTCCCTTGCTAAGTGATTGGGTCCATTCCCTTGCTGAGTGATTGGAATCATTCCCTTGCTGAGTGATTGCGATGATTCCCTTGCTGAGTGATTGGGATCATTCACTTGCTGAGTGATTGGGATCATTTACTTGCCGAGTGATTGCGATCATTCCCTTGCTGAGTGATTGGGATCATTCACTTGCTGAGTGATTGGGATCAATTCCTTGCTGAGTGATTGGGATCATTCACCTGCCGAGTGATTAATATCATTCCCCTGCCGAGTGATTGAGATCATTCTCTTGCCGAGAGATTGGGATCATGCCCCTGCTGAGTGTTTGGGATCACTCCCTTGCTGAGTGATTATGATCATTCACTTGCCGAGTGATTGCGATCATTCCCTTGCTGAGTGATGGGGATCATTCACTTGCTGAGAGATTGTGATCATTCCCTTGCTGAGTGATTGAGATCATTCCCTTGCTGAGTGATGGGAATCATTCACTTGCTGAGAGATTGTGATCATTCACCTGCCGAGTGATTAATATCATTCCCCTGCCGAGTGATTGAGATCATTCTCTTGCCGAGAGATAGGGATCATGCCCCTGCTGAGTGTTTGGGATCACTCCCTTGCTGAGTGATTATGATCATTCACTTGCCGAGTGATTGCGATCATTCCCTTGCTGAGTGATTGGAATCATTCCCTTGCTGAGTGATTGGCATCATTCCCTTTCTGAGTGAATGCGATCATTCACTTGCTGATTGATTGAGATCATTCTCTTGCCGAGTGATTGGGATCATTCCCCTGCTGAATGATTGGGATCACTCCCTAGCCGAGTGATTTGGGATCACTCGCTTGCTGAGTGATTGGTATCATTCTCTTACCGAGTGATTGGGATCATTCAATTGCCGAGTGATTGGGAGCATTCCCTTGCTGAGTGATGGGGATTATTCACTTGCTGAGTGATTGTGATAATTCCCTTGATGAGATTGAGATCATTCCCTTGCTGAGTGATGGGGATCATTCACTTGCTGAGTGATTGTGATAATTCCCTTGATGAGTGATTGGGATCATTCACTTGCTGAGTGATTGGGATCAATTCCTTGCTGAGTGATTGGGATCATTCACCTGCCGAGTGATTAATATCATTCCCCTGCCGAGTGATTGAGATCATTCTCTTGCCGAGAGATAGGGATCATGCCCCTGCTGAGTGTTTGGGATCACTCCCTTGCTGAGTGATTATGATCATTCACTTGCCGAGTGATTGCGATCATTCCCTTGCTGAGTGATTGGAATCATTCCCTTGCTGAGTGATTGGCATCATTCCCTTTCTGAGTGAATGCGATCATTCACTTGCTGATTGATTGGGATCATTCCCTTGCCGAGTGATTGAGATCATTCTCTTGCCGAGTGATTGGGATCATACCCCTGCTGAATGATTGGGATCACTCCCTTGCCGAGTGATTTGGGATCACTCGCTTGCTGAGTGATTGGGATCATTCTCTTACCGAGTGATTGGGATCATTCAATTGCCGAGTGATTGGGAGCATTCCCTTGCTGAGTGATGGGGATCATTCACTTGCTGAGTGATTGTGATAATTCCCTTGATGAGTGATTGGGATCATTCACTTGCTGAGTGATTGGAACCATTCCCTTGCTGAGTGATTGGCATCATTCCCTTTCTGAGTTAATGCGATCATTCACTTGATGAGTGATTGTGATCACTCCCTTGCTAAGTGATGGGGATTATTCACTTGCTGAGTGATTGTGATAATTCCCTTGATGAGATTGAGATCATTCCCTTGCTGAGTGATGGGGATCATTCACTTGCTGAGTGATTGTGATAATTCCCTTGATGAGTGATTGGGATCATTCACTTGCTGAGTGATTGGGATCAATTCCTTGCTGAGTGATTGGGATCATTCACCTGCCGAGTGATTAATATCATTCCCCTGCCGAGTGATTGAGATCATTCTCTTGCCGAGAGATAGGGATCATGCCCCTGCTGAGTGTTTGGGATCACTCCCTTGCTGAGTGATTATGATCATTCACTTGCCGAGTGATTGCGATCATTCCCTTGCCGAGTGATTGGAATCATTCCCTTGCTGAGTGATTGGCATCATTCCCTTTCTGAGTGAATGCGATCATTCACTTGCTGATTGATTGGGATCATTCCCTTGCCGAGTGATTGAGATCATTCTCTTGCCGAGTGATTGGGATCATGCCCCTGCTGAATGATTGGGATCACTCCCTTGCCGAGTGATTTGGGATCACTCGCTTGCTGAGTGATTGGGATCATTCTCTTACCGAGTGATTGGGATCATTCAATTGCCGAGTGATTGGGAGCATTCCCTTGCTGAGTGATGGGGATCATTCACTTGCTGAGTGATTGTGATAATTCCCTTGATGAGTGATTGGGATCATTCACTTGCTGAGTTATTGGGATCATTCACTTGATGAGTGATTGGGATCACTCCCTTGCTGAGTGATAGGGATCATTCACTTGATGAGTGATTGTGATCACTCCCTTGCTAAGTGATTGGGTCCATTCCCTTGCTGAGTGATTGGAATCATTCCCTTGCTGAGTGATTGCGATGATTCCCTTGCTGAGTGATTGGGATCATTCACTTGCTGAGTGATTGGGATCAATTCCTTGCTGAGTGATTGGGATCATTCACCTGCCGAGTGATTAATATCATTCCCCTGCCGAGTGATTGAGATCATTCTCTTGCCGAGAGATTGGGATCATGCCCCTGCTGAGTGTTTGGGATCACTCCCTTGCTGAGTGATTATGATCATTCACTTGCCGAGTGATTGCGATCATTCCCTTGCTGAGTGATTGGAATCATTCCCTTTCTGAGTGAATGCGATCATTCACTTGCTGAGTGATTGGGATCATTCCCTTGCCGAGTGATTGAGATCATTCTCTTGCCGAGTGATTGGGATCATGCCCCTGCTGAATGATTGGGATCACTCCCTTGCCGAGTGATTTGGGATCACTCGCTTTCTGAGTGATTGGGATCATTCTCTGACCGAGTGATTGGGATCATTCAATTGCCGAGTGATTGGGAGCATTCCCTTGCTGAGTGATGGGGATCATTCACTTGCTGAGTGATTGTGATAATTCCCTTGATGAGTGATTGAGATCATTCCCTTGCTGAGTGATGGGGATCATTCACTTGCTGAGTGATTGTGATAATTCCCTTGATGTGTGATTGAGATCATTCCCTTGCTGAGTGATTGGAACCATTCCCTTGCTGAGTGATTGGCATCATTCCCTTTCTGAGTTAATGCGATCATTCCCTTGATGAGTTATTGGGATCATTCACTTGATGAGTGATTGGGATCACTCCCTTGCTGAGTGATAGGGATCATTCACTTGATGAGTGATTGTGATCACTCCCTTGCTAAGTGATTGGGTCCATTCCCTTGCTGAGTGATTGGAATCATTCCCTTGCTGAGTGATTGCGATGATTTCCTTGCTGAGTGATTGGGATCATTCACTTGCTGAGTGATTGGGATCATTTACTTGCCGAGTGTTTGCGATCATTCTCTTGCTGAGTGATTGGGATCATTCACTTGCTGAGTGATTGGGATCAATTCCTTGCTGAGTGATTGGGATCATTCACCTGCCGAGTGATTAATATCATTCCCCTGCCGAGTGATTGAGATCATTCTCTTGCCGAGAGATTGGGATCATGCCCCTGCTGAGTGTTTGGGATCACTCCCTTGTTGAGTGATTATGATCATTCACTTGCCGAGTGATTGCGATCATTCCCTTGCTGAGTGATTGGAATCATTCCCTTGCTGAGTGATTGGCATCATTCCCTTTCTGAGTGAATGCGATCATTCACTTGCTGAGTGATTGGGATCATTCCCTTGCAGAGTGATTGGGATCATTCCCTTGCTGAGCGATTGGGATCAGTCCCTTGCTGAGCGATTGGGATCATTCTCTTGCTGATTGATTGAGATCATTCACCTGCCGAGTGATTAGGACATTCCCCTGCCGAGTGATTGAGATCATTCCCCTGCTGAGTGATTGGGATCACTCGCTTGCTGAGTAATTGGGATCATTCACTTGCTGAGTAATGGGGATCATTCTGTTGCCGAGTGATTGCGATCATTCCCTTGCTGAGTGATTGGAATCATTCCCTTGCTGAGTGATTGGGATCACACCCTTGCTGAGTGGTTGAGGTCATTCACTTGCTGAGTGATTAGAATCATTCCCCTGCTGAGTGAATGCAATCACTCCCTTGCTGAGTGATTGGGATCATTCCCTTGCTGATTGATTGGGATCACTCGCTTGCTGAGTCATTGGGATCATTCACTTGCTGAGTGATTGCTATCATTCCCTTGCTGAGTGATTGGGAGCATTCACTTGCTGAGTGATTGTGATCATTCCCTTGCTGAGTGATTGGGATCATTCCCTTGCTGAGTGATGGGAATCATTCACTTGCTGAGAGATTGTGATCATTCACTTGCTGAGTGATTGAGATCATTCCCTTGCTGAGTAATTGGAATCATTCCCTTGCTGAGTGATTGGCATCATTCCCTTTCTGAGTGA
Source organism: Pristiophorus japonicus (assembly GCF_044704955.1). Classification (NCBI taxonomy): domain Eukaryota; kingdom Metazoa; phylum Chordata; class Chondrichthyes; family Pristiophoridae; genus Pristiophorus; species Pristiophorus japonicus. Next base: position 119,780,553 of record NC_091988.1, on the reverse strand, counting down.
ATGGGATCACTCGCTTGCTGAGTGATTGGGATTATTCTCTTGCCGAGAGATTGGGATCATTCAATTGCTGAGTGATGGGGATCATTCACTTGCTGAGTGATTGAGATCATTCCCTTGCTGAGTGATGGGAATCATTCACTTGCTGAGAGATTGTGATCATTCACTTGCTGAGTGATTGAGATCATTCCCTTGCTGAGTAATTGGAATCATTCCCTTGCTGAGTGATTAGCATCATTCCCTTTCTGAGTGAATGGGATCACTCGCTTGCTGAGTGATTGGGATTATTCTCTTGCCGAGAGATTGGGATCATTCAATTGCTGAGCGATTGGGATGATTCACTTTCTGAGTGATGGGCATCATTCTCATGCCGAGTGATTGCGATCATTCCCTTGCTGAGTGATTGGAACCATTCCCTTGCTGAGTGATTGGCATCATTCCCTTTCTGAGTTAATGCGATCATTCCCTTGATGAGTTATTGGGATCATTCTCTTGCTGAGTGATTGGAATCATTCTCTTGCTGAGTGATTCGGATCATTCCCTTGCTGAGCGATTGGGATCATTCCCTTGCTGAGTGATTGGGATCATTCACCTGCCGAGTGATTAATATCATTCCCCTGCCGAGTGATTGAGATCATTCTCTTTCCGAGAGATTGAGATCATTACCGTGCTGAGTGATTGGGATCACTCCATTGCTGAGTGATTGTGATCACTCCCTTGCTGAGTGATTGGGATCATTTCCTTGCTGAGTGATTGGGATCACTCGCTTGCTGAGTGATTGGGATGGTTCACTTTCTGAGTGATGGGCATCATTCTCATGCCGAGTGATTGCGATCATTCCCTTGCTGAGTGATTGGGATCACACCCTTGCTGAGTGATTGAGGTCATTCACTTGCTGAGTGATTAGAATCATTCCCCTGCTGAGTGAATGCGATCACTCCCTTGCTGAGTGATTGGGATCATTCCCTTGCTGAGTGATTGGGATCACTCGCTTGCTGAGTGATTGGGATCATTCACTTGCTGAGTGATTGGGAGCATTCACTTGCTGAGTGATTGTGATCATACCCTTGCTGAGTGATTCGGATCATTCCCTTGCTGAGTGATTGGGATCATGCCCCTGCTGAATGATTGGGATCACTCCCTTGCCGAGTGATTTGGGATCACTCGCTTGCTGAGTGATTGGGATCATTCTCTTACCGAGTGATTGGGATCATTCAATTGCCGAGTGATTGGGAGCATTCCCTTGCTGAGTGATGGGGATCATTCACTTGCTGAGTGATTGTGATAATTCCCTTGATGAGTGATTGAGATCATTCCCTTGCTGAGTGATGGGGATCATTCACTTGCTGAGTGATTGTGATAATTCCCTTGATGAGTGATTGGGATCATTCACTTGCTGAGTGATTGGAACCATTCCCTTGCTGAGTGATTGGCATCATTCCCTTTCTGAGTTAATGCGATCATTCCCTTGATGAGTTATTGGGATCATTCACTTGATGAGTGATTGGGATCACTCCCTTGCTGAGTGATAGGGATCATTCACTTGATGAGTGATTGTGATCACTCCCTTGCTAAGTGATTGGGTCCATTCCCTTGCTGAGTGATTGGAATCATTCCCTTGCTGAGTGATTGCGATCACTCCATTGCTGAGTGATTGGGATCATTCCCTTGCTCAGTGATTGGGATCACTCGCTTGCTGAGTGATTGGGATCATTCATTTGCTGAGTGATGGGGATCATTTTCTTGCCGAGTGATTGCGATCATTCCCTTGCTGAGTGATTGTGATCATTCACTTGCTGAGTGAATGGAATCATTTCCTTGCTGAGTGATTGCGATGATTCCCTTGCTTAGTGATTGGGATCATTCACTTGCTGAGTGATTGGAATCATTCACTTGCCGAGTGATTGCGATCATTCCCTTGCTGAATGATTGGGATCATTCACTTGCTGAGTGATTGTGATCATTCCCTTGCTGAGTGATTGGGATCATTCCATCGCTGAGTGATTGGGATCATTCACCTGCCGAGTGATTGGGATCATTCCCTTGCTGACTGATGGGGATTATTCCCCTGCCGAGTGATTGAGATCATTGCCTTGCCAAGAGATTGGTATCATGCCCCTCCTGAGTGATTGGAATCACTCCCTTGCTGAGTGATTGGGATCATTCCCCTGCTGCCTTATTGCGATCACTCCCTTGCTGAGTGATTGCGATCATTCCCTTGCTGAGTGATTGTGATCATTCACTTGCTGAGTGAATGGAATCATTTCCTTGCTGAGTGATTGCGATGATTCCCTTGCTGAGTGATTGGGATCATTCACTTGCTGAGTGATTGGAATCATTCACTTGCCGAGTGATTGCGATCATTCCCTTGCTGAATGATTGGGATCATTCACTTGCTGAGTGATTGTGATCATTCCCTTGCTGAGTGATTGGGATCATTCCCTTGCTGAGTGATTGGGATCACTCCCTTGCTGAGTGATTGGGATCAATCACTTGCTGAGTGATTGGTATCATTCTCTTGCCGAGTGATTGGGATCATGCCCCTCCTGAGTGATTGGGATCATTCACTTGCTGAGTGATTGGGATCACTCCCTTGCTGAGTGATTGGGATCATTCCCTTGCTGAGTGATTGGGATCATTCCCTTACTGAGTGATTGGGATCACTCCCTTGCTGAGTGATTGGGATCATTCCCTTGCTGAGTGATTGAAATCATTCCCTTGCAGAGTGATTGGGATCATTCCCTTGCTGAGCGATTGGGATCATTCCCTTGCTGAGCGATTGGGATCGTTCCCTTGCTGATTGATTGAGATCATTCACTTGCCGAGTGATTAGGTTCATCCCATGCCGAGTGATTGAGATCATTCCCCTGCTGAGTGATTGGGATCACTCCCTTGCTGAGTGATTGAGTTCACTCGCTTGCTGAGTGATTGGGTTCATTCACTTGCTGAGTGATGGGGATCATTCTCTTGCCGAGTGATTGCGATCATTCCCTTCCTGAGTGATTGTGATCATTCCCTTGCTGAGTGATTGGGATCATTCCCTTGCTGAGTGATTGGAATCATTCCCTTGCTGAGTGATTGCGATGATTCCCTTGCTGAGTGATTGGGATCATTCACTTGCTGAGTGATTGGGATCATTTACTTGCCGAGTGATTGCGATCATTCCCTTGCTCAGTGTTTCGGAGCATTCACTTGCCGAGTGATTGTGATCATTCCCTTGCTGAGTGATTGGGATCATTCCCTTGCTGAGTGATTGGAATCATTCCCTTGCTGAGTGATTGCGATGATTCCCTTGCTGAGTGATTGGGATCATTCACTTGCTGAGTGATTGGGATCATTTACTTGCCGAGTGATTGCGATCATTCCCTTGCTCAGTGTTTCGGAGCATTCACTTGCCGAGTGATTGTGATCATTCCCTTGCTGAGTGATTGGGATCATTCCCTTGCTGAGTGATTGGCATCATTCCCTTTCTGAGTGAATGCGATCATTCACTTGCTGAGTGATTGGGATGATGCCCATGCTGTGAGATTGGGATCATTCCCTTGCTGAGTAATTGCGATCATTCTCTTGCTGAGTGATTGGGATCATTCCATTGCTGAGTGATTGGGATCATTTCCATGCTGAGAGATTGGAATCATTTCCTTGCTGAGCGATTGGGATCATTCCCTTGCTGTGAGATTGGGATCATTCCCTTGCTGAGTAATTGCGATCATTCTCTTGCTGAGTGATTGCGATCATTCCCTTGCTGAGTGATTGGGATCATTTACTTGCTCAGTGATTGCGACACACCCTTGCTGAGCGATTGGGATCATTCCCTTGCTGAGTGATTGGGGTCATTCCCTTGCTGAGTGATTGGGAACATTCCCTTGCTGAGTGATTGGGATCATTACCTTGCTGAGTGATTGGGATCATTCCCTTGCTGAGTGATTGGGATCATTCCATTTCCGAGTAATTGGGATCATTCCCTTGCTGAGCGATTGGGATCAATCCCTTGCTGAGTGATTGGGATCATTCACCTGCCGAGCGATTAAGATCATTCCCCTGCTGAGTGATTGAGATCATTCCCTTGCCGAGTGATTGGGATCATGCCCCTGTTGCGTGATTGCGATCACTCCCTTGCTGAGTGATTGGGATCATTCCCTTGCTGAGTGATTGGGATCACACCCTTGCTGAGTGATTGAGGTCATTCACTTGCTGAATGATTAGAATCAGTCCCCTGCTGAGTGATTGCGATCACTCCATTGCTGAGTGATTGGGATCATTCCCTTGCTCAGTGATTGGGATCACTCGCTTGCTGAGTGATTGGGATCATTCACTTGCTGAGTGATGGGGATCATTTTCTTGCCGAGTGATTGCGATCATTCCCTTGCTGAGTGATTGTGATCATTCACTTGCTGAGTGAATGGAATCATTTCCTTGCTGAGTGATTGCGATGATTCCCTTGCTGAGTGATTGGGATCATTCACTTGCTGAGTGATTGGAATCATTCACTTGCCGAGTGATTGCGATCATTCCCTTGCTGAATGATTGGGATCATTCACTTGCTGAGTAATTGGGATCATTCCCTTGCTGAGCGATTGGGATCAATCCCTTGCTGAGTGATTGGGATCATTCACCTGCCGAGCGATTAAGATCATTCCCCTGCTGAGTGATTGAGATCATTCCCTTGCCGAGTGATTGGGATCATGCCCCTGTTGCGTGATTGCGATCACTCCCTTGCTGAGTGATTTGGATCATTCCCTTGCTGAGTGATTGGGATCACACCCTTGCTGAGTGATTGAGGTCATTCACTTGCTGAATGATTAGAATCAGTCCCCTGCTGAGTGATTGCGATCACTCCATTGCTGAGTGATTGGGATCATTCCCTTGCTCAGTGATTGGGATCACTCGCTTGCTGAGTGATTGGGATCATTCACTTGCTGAGTGATGGGGATCATTTTCTTGCCGAGTGATTGCGATCATTCCCTTGCTGAGTGATTGTGATCATTCACTTGCTGAGTGATGGGGATCATTTTCTTGCCGAGTGATTGCGATCATTCCCTTGCTGAGTGATTGTGATCATTCACTTGCTGAGTGAATGGAATCATTTCCTTGCTGAGTGATTGCGATGATTCCCTTGCTGAGTGATTGGGATCATTCACTTGCTGAGTGATTGTGATCATTCCCTTGCTGAGTGATTGGGATCATTCCCTTGCTGAGTGATTGGGATCATTCACCTGCCGAGTGATTTGGATCATTCCCCTGCCGAGTGATTGAGATCATCCCCTTGCCAAGAGATTGGTATCATGCCCCTCCTGAGTGATTGGAATCAGTCCCTTGCTGAGTGATTGGGATCACTCACTTGCTGAGTGATTGGTATCATTCTCTTGCCGAGTGATTGGGATCATTCCCTTGCTGACTGATGGGGATCATTCCCCTGCCGAGTGATTGAGATCATTCCCTTGCCAAGAGATTGGTATCATGCCCCTCCTGAGTGATTGGTATCACTCCCTTGCTCAGTGTTTGGGATCACTCACTTGCTGAGTGATTGGTATCATTCTCTTGCCGAGTGATTGGGATCATTCCCTTGCTGACTGATGGGGATCATTCCCCTGCCGAGTGATTGAGATCATTGCCATGCCAAGAGATTGGTATCATGCCCCTCCTGAGTGATTGGAATCACTCCCTTGCTGAGTGATTGGGATCATTCCCCTGCTGCCTTATTGCGATCACTCCCTTGCTGCGTGATTGGGATCACACCCTTGCTGAGTGATTGAGGTCATTCACTTGCTGAATGATTAGAATCAGTCCCCTGCTGAGTGATTGCGATCACTCCATTGCTGAGTGATTGGGATCATTCCCTTGCTCAGTGATTGTGATCACTCGCTTGCTGAGTGATTGGGATCATTCACTTGCTGAGTGATGGGGATCATTTTCTTGCCGAGTGATTGCGATCATTCCCTTGCTGAGTGATTGTGATCATTCACTTGCTGAGTGAATGGAATCATTTCCTTGCTGAGTGATTGCGATGATTCCCTTGCTGAGTGATTGGGATCATTCACTTGCTGAGTGATTGGAATCATTCACTTGCCGAGTGATTGCGATCATTGCCATGCCAAGAGATTGGTATCATGCCCCTCCTGAGTGATTGGAATCACTCCCTTGCTGAGTGATTGGGATCATTCCCCTGCTGAGCGATTGGGATCGTTCCCTTGCTGATTGATTGAGATCATTCACTTGCCGAGTGATTAGGTTCATTCCCCTGCCGAGTGATTGAGATCATTCCCCTGCTGAGTGATTGCGATCATTCCCTTGCTCAGTGTTTCGGAGCATTCACTTGCCGAGTGATTGTGATCATTCCCTTGCTGAGTGATTGGGATCATTCCCTTGCTGAGCGATTGGGATCATTCCCTTGCTGAGTGATTGGGATCATTCACCTGCCGAGTGATTAATATCATTCCCCTGCCGAGTGACTGAGTTCACTCGCTTGCTGAGTGATTGGGTTCATTCCCTTGCTGAGTGATTGGGATCACACCCTTGCTGAGTGATTGAGGTCATTCACTTGCTGAATGATTAGAATCAGTCCCCTGCTGAGTGATTGCGATCACTCCATTGCTGAGTGATTGGGATCATTCCCTTGCTCAGTGATTGGGATCACTCGCTTGCTGAGTGATTGGGATCATTCACTTGCTGAGTGATGGGGATCATTTTCTTGCCGAGTGATTGCGATCATTCCCTTGCTGAGTGATTGTGATCATTCACTTGCTGAGTGATGGGGATCATTTTCTTGCCGAGTGATTGCGATCATTCCCTTGCTGAGTGATTGTGATCATTCCCTTCCTGAGTGATTGTGATCATTCCCTTGCTGAGTGATTGGGATCATTCCCTTGCTGAGTGATTGGAATCATTCCCTTGCTGAGTGATTGCGATGAATCCCTTGCTGAGTGATTGGGATCATTCACTTGCTGAGTGATTGGGATCATTTACTTGCCGAGTGATTGCGATCATTCCCTTGCTCAGTGTTTCGGAGCATTCACTTGCCGAGTGATTGTGATCATTCCCTTGCTGAGTGATTGGGATCATTCCCTTGCTGAGCGATTGGGATCATTCCCTTGCTGAGTGATTGGGATCATTCACCTGCCGAGTGATTAATATCATTCCCCTGCCGAGTGACTGAGATCATTCTCTTGCCGAGAGATTGGGATCATGCCCCTGCTGAGTGTTTGGGATCACTCCCTTGCTGAGTGATTGAGATCATTCACTTGCCGAGTGATTGCGATCATTCCCTTGCTGAATGATTGGGATCATTCACTTGCTGAGTGATTGTGATCATTCCCTTGCTGAGTGATTGGGATCATTCCCTTGCTGAGTGATTGGGATCATTCCCTTGCTGAGCGATTGGGATCATTCGCTTGCTGAGTGATTGGGATCATTCACCTGCCGAGTGATGGGGATCATTCACTTGCTGAGTGATTGTGATCATTCCCTTGCTGAGTGATTGGAATCATTCCCTTGCTGAGTGATTGGCATCATTCCCTTTCTGAGTGAATGCGATCATTCACTTGCTGAGTGATTGGGATGATGCCCATGCTGTGAGATTGGGATCATTCCCTTGCTGAGTAATTGCGATCATTCTCTTGCTGAGTGATTGGGATCATTCCATTGCTGAGTGATTGGGATCATTCAATTGCCGAGTGATTGGGATCATTCCCTTGCAGAGTGATGGGGATCATTCACTTGCTGAGTGATTGTGATAATTCCCTTGATGAGTGATTGAGATCATTCCCTTGCTGAGTGATTGTGATCATTCACTTGCTCAGTGATTGTGATCATTCCCTTGCTGAGTGATTGGGATCATTCCCTTGCTGAGCGATTGGGATCATTCGCTTGCTGAGTGATTGGGATCATTCACCTGCCGAGTGATTAGGATCATTCCCCTGCCGAGTGATTGAGATCATTCCCTTGCCAAGAGATTGGAATCATGCCCCTCCTGATTGATTGGAATCCCTCCCTTGCTGAGTGATTGCGATCACTCGCTTGCTGAGTGATTGGTATCATTCTCTTGCCGAGAGATTGGGATCATTCCCTTGCTGACTGATGGGGATCATTCACTTGCTGAGTGATTGGAATCATTCCCTTGCTGAGTGATTGGCTTCATTCCCTTTCTGAGTGAATGCGATCATTCACTTGCTGAGTGATTGGGATCATTCCCTTCCTGAGTGATTGTGATCATTCCCTTGCTGAGTGATTGGGATCATTCCCTTGCTGAGTGATTGGAATCATTCCCTTGCTGAGTGATTGGGATCATTCCCTTGCTGAGTGATTGGAATCATTCCCTTGCTGAGTGATTGCGATGATTCCCTTGCTGAGTGATTGGGATCATTCACTTGCTGAGTGATTGGGATCATTTACTTGCCGAGTGATTGCGATCATTCCCTTGCTCAGTGTTTCGGAGCATTCACTTGCCGAGTGATTGTGATCATTCCCTTGCTGAGTGATTGGGATCATTCCCTTGCTGAGTGATTGGCATCATTCCCTTTCTGAGTGAATGCGATCATTCACTTGCTGAGTGATTGGGATGATGCCCATGCTGTGAGATTGGGATCATTCCCTTGCTGAGTAATTGCGATCATTCTCTTGCTGAGTGATTGGGATCATTCCATTGCTGAGTGATTGGGATCATTTCCATGCTGAGAGATTGGAATCATTTCCTTGCTGAGCGATTGGGATCATTCCCTTGCTGTGAGATTGGGATCATTCCCTTGCTGAGTAATTGCGATCATTCTCTTGCTGAGTGATTGCGATCATTCCCTTGCTGAGTGATTGGGATCATTTACTTGCTCAGTGATTGCGACACACCCTTGCTGAGCGATTGGGATCATTCCCTTGCTGAGTGATTGGGGTCATTCCCTTGCTGAGTGATTGGGAACATTCCCTTGCTGAGTGATTGGGATCATTACCTTGCTGAGTGATTGGGATCATTCCCTTGCTGAGTGATTGGGATCATTCCATTTCCGAGTAATTGGGATCATTCCCTTGCTGAGCGATTGGGATCAATCCCTTGCTGAGTGATTGGGATCATTCACCTGCCGAGCGATTAAGATCATTCCCCTGCTGAGTGATTGAGATCATTCCCTTGCCGAGTGATTGGGATCATGCCCCTGTTGCGTGATTGCGATCACTCCCTTGCTGAGTGATTGGGATCATTCCCTTGCTGAGTGATTGGGATCACACCCTTGCTGAGTGATTGAGGTCATTCACTTGCTGAATGATTAGAATCAGTCCCCTGCTGAGTGATTGCGATCACTCCATTGCTGAGTGATTGGGATCATTCCCTTGCTCAGTGATTGGGATCACTCGCTTGCTGAGTGATTGGGATCATTCACTTGCTGAGTGATGGGGATCATTTTCTTGCCGAGTGATTGCGATCATTCCCTTGCTGAGTGATTGTGATCATTCACTTGCTGAGTGAATGGAATCATTTCCTTGCTGAGTGATTGCGATGATTCCCTTGCTGAGTGATTGGGATCATTCACTTGCTGAGTGATTGGAATCATTCACTTGCCGAGTGATTGCGATCATTCCCTTGCTGAATGATTGGGATCATTCACTTGCTGAGTAATTGGGATCATTCCCTTGCTGAGCGATTGGGATCAATCCCTTGCTGAGTGATTGGGATCATTCACCTGCCGAGCGATTAAGATCATTCCCCTGCTGAGTGATTGAGATCATTCCCTTGCCGAGTGATTGGGATCATGCCCCTGTTGCGTGATTGCGATCACTCCCTTGCTGAGTGATTTGGATCATTCCCTTGCTGAGTGATTGGGATCACACCCTTGCTGAGTGATTGAGGTCATTCACTTGCTGAATGATTAGAATCAGTCCCCTGCTGAGTGATTGCGATCACTCCATTGCTGAGTGATTGGGATCATTCCCTTGCTCAGTGATTGGGATCACTCGCTTGCTGAGTGATTGGGATCATTCACTTGCTGAGTGATGGGGATCATTTTCTTGCCGAGTGATTGCGATCATTCCCTTGCTGAGTGATTGTGATCATTCACTTGCTGAGTGATGGGGATCATTTTCTTGCCGAGTGATTGCGATCATTCCCTTGCTGAGTGATTGTGATCATTCACTTGCTGAGTGAATGGAATCATTTCCTTGCTGAGTGATTGCGATGATTCCCTTGCTGAGTGATTGGGATCATTCACTTGCTGAGTGATTGTGATCATTCCCTTGCTGAGTGATTGGGATCATTCCCTTGCTGAGTGATTGGGATCATTCACCTGCCGAGTGATTTGGATCATTCCCCTGCCGAGTGATTGAGATCATCCCCTTGCCAAGAGATTGGTATCATGCCCCTCCTGAGTGATTGGAATCAGTCCCTTGCTGAGTGATTGGGATCACTCACTTGCTGAGTGATTGGTATCATTCTCTTGCCGAGTAATTGGGATCATTCCCTTGCTGACTGATGGGGATCATTCCCCTGCCGAGTGATTGAGATCATTCCCTTGCCAAGAGATTGGTATCATGCCCCTCCTGAGTGATTGGTATCACTCCCTTGCTCAGTGTTTGGGATCACTCACTTGCTGAGTGATTGGTATCATTCTCTTGCCGAGTGATTGGGATCATTCCCTTGCTGACTGATGGGGATCATTCCCCTGCCGAGTGATTGAGATCATTGCCATGCCAAGAGATTGGTATCATGCCCCTCCTGAGTGATTGGGATCACTCCCTTGCTGAGTGATTGGGATCATTCCCCTGCTGCCTTATTGCGATCACTCCCTTGCTGCGTGATTGGGATCACACCCTTGCTGAGTGATTGAGGTCATTCACTTGCTGAATGATTAGAATCAGTCCCCTGCTGAGTGATTGCGATCACTCCATTGCTGAGTGATTGGGATCATTCCCTTGCTCAGTGATTGTGATCACTCGCTTGCTGAGTGATTGGGATCATTCACTTGCTGAGTGATGGGGATCATTTTCTTGCCGAGTGATTGCGATCATTCCCTTGCTGAGTGATTGTGATCATTCACTTGCTGAGTGAATGGAATCATTTCCTTGCTGAGTGATTGCGATGATTCCCTTGCTGAGTGATTGGGATCATTCACTTGCTGAGTGATTGGAATCATTCACTTGCCGAGTGATTGCGATCATTGCCATGCCAAGAGATTGGTATCATGCCCCTACTGAGTGATTGGAATCACTCCCTTGCTGAGTGATTGGGATCATTCCCCTGCTGAGCGATTGGGATCGTTCCCTTGCTGATTGATTGAGATCATTCACTTGCCGAGTGATTAGGTTCATTCCCCTGCCGAGTGATTGAGATCATTCCCCTGCTGAGTGATTGCGATCATTCCCTTGCTCAGTGTTTCGGAGCATTCACTTGCCGAGTGATTGTGATCATTCCCTTGCTGAGTGATTGGGATCATTCCCTTGCTGAGCGATTGGGATCATTCCCTTGCTGAGTGATTGGGATCATTCACCTGCCGAGTGATTAATATCATTCCCCTGCCGAGTGACTGAGTTCACTCGCTTGCTGAGTGATTGGGTTCATTCCCTTGCTGAGTGATTGGGATCACACCCTTGCTGAGTGATTGAGGTCATTCACTTGCTGAATGATTAGAATCAGTCCCCTGCTGAGTGATTGCGATCACTCCATTGCTGAGTGATTGGGATCATTCCCTTGCTCAGTGATTGGGATCACTCGCTTGCTGAGTGATTGGGATCATTCACTTGCTGAGTGATGGGGATCATTTTCTTGCCGAGTGATTGCGATCATTCCCTTGCTGAGTGATTGTGATCATTCACTTGCTGAGTGATGGGGATCATTTTCTTGCCGAGTGATTGCGATCATTCCCTTGCTGAGTGATTGTGATCATTCCCTTCCTGAGTGATTGTGATCATTCCCTTGCTGAGTGATTGGGATCATTCCCTTGCTGAGTGATTGGAATCATTCCCTTGCTGAGTGATTGCGATGATTCCCTTGCTGAGTGATTGGGATCATTCACTTGCTGAGTGATTGGGATCATTTACTTGCCGAGTGATTGCGATCATTCCCTTGCTCAGTGTTTCGGAGCATTCACTTGCCGAGTGATTGTGATCATTCCCTTGCTGAGTGATTGGGATCATTCCCTTGCTGAGCGATTGGGATCATTCCCTTGCTGAGTGATTGGGATCATTCACCTGCCGAGTGATTAATATCATTCCCCTGCCGAGTGACTGAGATCATTCTCTTGCCGAGAGATTGGGATCATGCCCCTGCTGAGTGTTTGGGATCACTCCCTTGCTGAGTGATTGAGATCATTCACTTGCCGAGTGATTGCGATCATTCCCTTGCTGAATGATTGGGATCATTCACTTGCTGAGTGATTGTGATCATTCCCTTGCTGAGTGATTGGGATCATTCCCTTGCTGAGTGATTGGGATCATTCCCTTGCTGAGCGATTGGGATCATTCGCTTGCTGAGTGATTGGGATCATTCACCTGCCGAGTGATGGGGATCATTCACTTGCTGAGTGATTGTGATCATTCCCTTGCTGAGTGATTGGAATCATTCCCTTGCTGAGTGATTGGCATCATTCCCTTTCTGAGTGAATGCGATCATTCACTTGCTGAGTGATTGGGATGATGCCCATGCTGTGAGATTGGGATCATTCCCTTGCTGAGTAATTGCGATCATTCTCTTGCTGAGTGATTGGGATCATTCCATTGCTGAGTGATTGGGATCATTCAATTGCCGAGTGATTGGGATCATTCCCTTGCAGAGTGATGGGGATCATTCACTTGCTGAGTGATTGTGATAATTCCCTTGATGAGTGATTGAGATCATTCCCTTGCTGAGTGATTGTGATCATTCACTTGCTCAGTGATTGTGATCATTCCCTTGCTGAGTGATTGGGATCATTCCCTTGCTGAGCGATTGGGATCATTCGCTTGCTGAGTGATTGGGATCATTCACCTGCCGAGTGATTAGGATCATTCCCCTGCCGAGTGATTGAGATCATTCCCTTGCCAAGAGATTGGAATCATGCCCCTCCTGATTGATTGGAATCCCTCCCTTGCTGAGTGATTGCGATCACTCGCTTGCTGAGTGATTGGTATCATTCTCTTGCCGAGAGATTGGGATCATTCCCTTGCTGACTGATGGGGATCATTCACTTGCTGAGTGATTGGAATCATTCCCTTGCTGAGTGATTGGCTTCATTCCCTTTCTGAGTGAATGCGATCATTCACTTGCTGAGTGATTGGGATCATTCCCTTCCTGAGTGATTGTGATCATTCCCTTGCTGAGTGATTGGGATCATTCCCTTGCTGAGTGATTGGAATCATTCCCTTGCTGAGTGATTGCGATGATTCCCTTGCTGAGTGATTGGGATCATTCACTTGCTGAGTGATTGGGATCATTTACTTGCCGAGTGATTGCGATCATTCCCTTGCTCAGTGTTTCGGAGCATTCACTTGCCGAGTGATTGTGATCATTCCCTTGCTGAGTGATTGGGATCATTCCCTTGCTGAGCGATTGGGATCATTCCCTTGCTGAGTGATTGGGATCATTCACCTGCCGAGTGATTAATATCATTCCCCTGCCGAGTGACTGAGATCATTCTCTTGCCGAGAGATTGGGATCATGCCCCTGCTGAGTGTTTGGGATCACTCCCTTGCTGAGTGATTGAGATCATTCACTTGCCGAGTGATTGCGATCATTCCCTTGCTGAATGATTGGGATCATTCACTTGCTGAGTGATTGTGATCATTCCCTTGCTGAGTGATTGGGATCATTCCCTTGCTGAGTGATTGGGATCATTCCCTTGCTGAGCGATTGGGATCATTCGCTTGCTGAGTGATTGGGATCATTCACCTGCCGAGTGATGGGGATCATTCACTTGCTGAGTGATTGTGATCATTCCCTTGCTGAGTGATTGGAATCATTCCCTTGCTGAGTGATTGGCATCATTCCCTTTCTGAGTGAATGCGATCATTCACTTGCTGAGTGATTGGGATGATGCCCATGCTGTGAGATTGGGATCATTCCCTTGCTGAGTAATTGCGATCATTCTCTTGCTGAGTGATTGGGATCATTCCATTGCTGAGTGATTGGGATCATTCAATTGCCGAGTGATTGGGATCATTCCCTTGCAGAGTGATGGGGATCATTCACTTGCTGAGTGATTGTGATAATTCCCTTGATGAGTGATTGAGATCATTCCCTTGCTGAGTGATTGTGATCATTCACTTGCTCAGTGATTGTGATCATTCCCTTGCTGAGTGATTGGGATCATTCCCTTGCTGAGCGATTGGGATCATTCGCTTGCTGAGTGATTGGGATCATTCACCTGCCGAGTGATTGAGATCATTCCGTTGCCAAGAGATTGGAATCATGCCCCTCCTGATTGATTGGAATCCCTCCCTTGCTGAGTGATTGCGATCACTCGCTTGCTGAGTGATTGGTATCATTCTCTTGCCGAGAGATTGGGATCATTCCCTTGCTGACTGATGGGGATCATTCACTTGCTGAGTGATTGGAATCATTCCCTTGCTGAGTGATTGGCTTCATTCCCTTTCTGAGTGAATGCGATCATTCACTTGCTGAGTGATTGGGATCACTCCCTTGCTGAGTGATTGGGATCATTCCCTTGCTGAGTAATTGTGATCATTCCCTTGCTGAGTGATTGCGATCACTCCCTTGCTGAGTGATTGGGATCATTCTCTTGCTGAGTGATTGGGATCATTCCCTTTCCGAGTGATTGGGATCATTCCCTTGCTGAGTGATTGGGATCATTCCCTTTCCGAGTGATTGGGATCATTCCCTTGCCAAGAGATTGGGATCATGCCCCTGCTGAGTGATTGGAATCACTCCCTTGCTGAGTGATTTGGATCACTCGCTTGCTGAGTGATTGGTATCATTCTCTTGCCGAGTGATTGGGATCATTCCCTTGCTGACTGATGGGGATCATTCACTTGCTGAGTGATTGGAATCATTCCCTTGCTGAGTGATTGGCTTCATTCCCTTTCTGAGTGAATGCGATCATTCACTTGCTGAGTGATTGGGATCATTCCCTTGCGACACACCCTTGCTGAGCGATTGGAATCATTCCCTTGCTGAGTGATTGGGATCATGACCGTGCTGAGTGATTGGTGTCATTTAATGCTGAGTGATTGCGATCACTCCCTTGCTGAGTGATTGGGATCATTCTATTTCCGAGTAATTGGGATCATTCCCTTGCTGAGCGATTGGGATCAATCCCTTGCTCATTCACCTGCCGAGCGATTAAGATCATTCCCCTGCTGAGTGATTGAGATCATTCCCTTGCCGAGTGATTGGGGTCATGCCCCTGTTGCGTGATTGCGATCACTCCCTTGCTGAGTGATTGGGATCATTCCCTTGCTGAGTGATTGGGATCACACCATTGCTGAGTGATTGAGTTCATTCACTTGCTGAATGATTAGAATCAGTCCCCTGCTGAGTGATTGCGATCACTCCATTGCTGAGTGATTGGGATCATTCCCTTGCTCAGTGATTGGGATCACTCGCTTGCTGAGTGATTGGGATCATTCACTTGCTGAGTGATGGGGATCATTTTCTTGCCGAGTGATTGCGATCATTCCCTTGCTGAGTGATTGTGATCATTCACTTGCTGAGTGAATGGAATCATTTCCTTGCTGAGTGATTGCGATGATTCCCTTGCTAAGTGATTGGGATCATTCACTTGCTGAGTGATTGGAATCATTCACTTGCCGAGTGATTGCGATCATTCCCTTGCTGAATGATTGGGATCATTCACTTGCTGAGTGATTGTGATCATTCCCTTGCTGAGTGATTGGGATCATTCCCTTGCTGAGTGATTGGGATCATTCACCTGCCGAGTGATTTGGATCATTCCCCTGCCGAGTGATTGAGATCATCCCCTTGCCAAGAGATTGGTATCATGCCCCTCCTGAGTGATTGGAATCACTCCCTTGCTGAGTGATTGGGATCACTCACTTGCTGAGTGATTGGTATCATTCTCTTGCCGAGTGATTGGGATCATTCCCTTGCTGACTGATGGGGATCATTCCCCTGCCGAGTGATTGAGATCATTCCCTTGCCAAGAGATTGGTATCATGCCCCTCCTGAGTGATTGGAATCACTCCCTTGCTGAGTGTTTGGGATCACTCACTTGCTGAATGATTGGTATCATTCTCTTGCCGAGTGATTGGGATCATTCCCTTGCTGACTGATGGGGATCATTCCCCTGCCGAGTGATTGAGATCATTGCCTTGCCAAGAGATTGGTATCATGCCCCTCCTGAGTGATTGGAATCACTCCCTTGCTGAGTGATTGCGATCATTCCCTTGCTGAGTGATTGTGATCATTCACTTGCTGAGTGAATGGAATCATTTCCTTGCTGAGTGATTGCGATGATTCCCTTGCTGAGTGATATGGATCATTCACTTGCTGAGTGATTGGAATCATTCACTTGCCGAGTGATTGCGATCATTCCCTTGCTGAATGATTGGGATCATTCACTTGCTGAGTGATTGTGATGATTCCCTTGCTGAGTGATTGGGATCATTCCCTTGCTGAGTGATTGGGATCATTCCCTTGCTGAGCGATTGGGATCATTCGCTTGCTGAGTGATTGGGATCATTCACCTGCCGAGTGATTAGGATCATTCCCCTGCCGAGTGATTGAGATCATTCCCTTGCCAAGAGATTGGTATCATGCCCCTCCTGAGTGATTGGAATCACTCCCTTGCTGAGTGATTGGGATCACTCACTTGCTGAGTGATTGGTATCATTCTCTTGCCGAGTGATTGGGATCATTCCCTTGCTGACTGATGGGGATCATTCACTTGCTGAGTGATTGGAATCATTCCCTTGCTGAGTGATTGGCTTCATTCCCTTTCTGAGTGAATGCGATCATTCACTTGCTGAGTGATTGGGATCACTCCCTTGCTGAGTGATTGGGATCATTCCCTTGCTGAGTGATTGGGATCATTCCCTTGCTGAGTGATTGGGATCATTCACTTGCTGAGTGATTGGAATCATTCCCTTGCTGAGTGATTGGCTTCATTCCCTTTCTGAGTGAATGCGATCATTCACTTGCTGACTGATGGGGATCATTCACTTGCTGAGTGATTGGAATCATTCCCTTGCTGAGTGATTGGCTTCATTCCCTTTCTGAGTGAATGCGATCATTCACTTGCTGAGTGATTGGGATCACTCCCTTGCTGAGTGATTGGGATCATTCCCTTGCTGAGTGATTGGGATCATTCCCTTGCTGAGTGATTGGGATCACTCCCTTGCTGAGTGATTGTGATCATTCCCTTGCTGAGTGATTGGGATCATTCCCTTGCTGAGCGATTGGGATCATTCCCTTGCTGAGTGATTGGGATCATTCACCTGCCGAGTGATTAATATCATTCCCCTGCTGAGTGACTGAGATCATTCTCTTGCCGAGAGATTGGGATCATGCCCCTGCTGAGTGTTTGGGATCACTCCCTTGCTGAGTGATTGAGATCATTCACTTGCCGAGTGATTGCGATCATTCCCTTGCTGAATGATTGGGATCATTCACTTGCTGAGTGATTGTGATCATTCCCTTGCTGAGTGATTGGGATCATTCCCTTGCTGAGTGATTGGGATCATTCCCTTGCTGAGCGATTGGGATCATTCGCTTGCTGAGTGATTGGGATCATTCACCTGCCGAGTGATGGGGATCATTCACTTGCTGAGTGATTGTGATCATTCCCTTGCTGAGTGATTGGAATCATTCCCTTGCTGAGTGATTGGCATCATTCCCTTTCTGAGTGAATGCGATCATTCACTTGCTGAGTGATTGGGATGATGCCCATGCTGTGAGATTGGGATCATTCCCTTGCTGAGTAATTGCGATCATTCTCTTGCTGAGTGATTGGGATCATTCCATTTCTGAGTGATTGGGATCATTCAATTGCCGAGTGATTGGGATCATTCCCTTGCAGAGTGATGGGGATCATTCACTTGCTGAGTGATTGTGATAATTCCCTTGATGAGTGATTGAGATCATTCCCTTGCTGAGTGATTGTGATCATTCACTTGCTCAGTGATTGTGATCATTCCCTTGCTGAGTGATTGGGATCATTCCCTTGCTGAGCGATTGGGATCATTCGCTTGCTGAGTGATTGGGATCATTCACCTGCCGAGTGATTAGGATCATTCCCCTGCCGAGTGATTGAGATCATTCCCTTGCCAAGAGATTGGAATCATGCCCCTCCTGATTGATTGGAATCCCTCCCTTGCTGAGTGATTGCGATCACTCGCTTGCTGAGTGATTGGTATCATTCTCTTGCCGAGAGATTGGGATCATTCCCTTGCTGACTGATGGGGATCATTCACTTGCTGAGTGATTGGAATCATTCCCTTGCTGAGTGATTGGCTTCATTCCCTTTCTGAGTGAATGCGATCATTCACTTGCTGAGTGATTGGGATCACTCCCTTGCTTAGTGATTGGGATCATTCCCTTGCTGAGTAATTGTGATCATTCCCTTGCTGAGTGATTGCGATCACTCCCTTGCTGAGTGATTGGGATCATTCTCTTGCTGAGTGATTGGGATCATTCCCTTTCCGAGTGATTGGGATCATTCCCTTGCTGAGTGATTGGGATCATTCCCTTTCCGAGTGATTGGGATCATTCCCTTGCCAAGAGATTGGGATCATGCCCCTGCTGAGTGATTGGAATCACTCCCTTGCTGAGTGATTTGGATCACTCGCTTGCTGAGTGATTGGTATCATTCTCTTGCCGAGTGATTGGGATCATTCCCTTGCTGACTGATGGGGATCATTCACTTGCTGAGTGATTGGAATCATTCCCTTGCTGAGTGATTGGCTTCATTCCCTTTCTGAGTGAATGCGATCATTCACTTGCTGAGTGATTGGGATCACTCCCTTGCTGAGTGATTGGGATCATTCCCTTGCTGAGTGATTGGGATCATTCCCTTGCGACACACCCTTGCTGAGCGATTGGAATCATTCCCTTGCTGAGTGATTGGGATCATGACCGTGCTGAGTGATTGGTGTCATTTAATGCTGAGTGATTGCGATCACTCCCTTGCTGAGTGATTGGGATCATTCCATTTCCGAGTAATTGGGATCATTCCCTTGCTGAGCGATTGGGATCAATCCCTTGCTGAATGATTGGGATCATTCACCTGCCGAGCGATTAAGATCATTCCCCTGCTGAGTGATTGAGATCATTCCCTTGCCGAGTGATTGGGGTCATGCCCCTGTTGCGTGATTGCGATCACTCCCTTGCTGAGTGATTGGGATCATTCCCTTGCTGAGTGATTGGGATCACACCATTGCTGAGTGATTGAGTTCATTCACTTGCTGAATGATTAGAATCAGTCCCCTGCTGAGTGATTGCGATCACTCCATTGCTGAGTGATTGGGATCATTCCCTTGCTCAGTGATTGGGATCACTCGCTTGCTGAGTGATTGGGATCATTCACTTGCTGAGTGATGGGGATCATTTTCTTGCCGAGTGATTGCGATCATTCCCTTGCTGAGTGATTGTGATCATTCACTTGCTGAGTGAATGGAATCATTTCCTTGCTGAGTGATTGCGATGATTCCCTTGCTAAGTGATTGGGATCATTCACTTGCTGAGTGATTGGAATCATTCACTTGCCGAGTGATTGCGATCATTCCCTTGCTGAATGATTGGGATCATTCACTTGCTGAGTGATTGTGATCATTCCCTTGCTGAGTGATTGGGATCATTCCCTTGCTGAGTGATTGGGATCATTCACCTGCCGAGTGATTTGGATCATTCCCCTGCCGAGTGATTGAGATCATCCCCTTGCCAAGAGATTGGTATCATGCCCCTCCTGAGTGATTGGAATCACTCCCTTGCTGAGTGATTGGGATCACTCACTTGCTGAGTGATTGGTATCATTCTCTTGCCGAGTGATTGGGATCATTCCCATGCTGACTGATGGGGATCATTCCCCTGCCGAGTGATTGAGATCATTCCCTTGCCAAGAGATTGGTATCATGCCCCTCCTGAGTGATTGGAATCACTCCCTTGCTGAGTGATTGCGATCATTCCCTTGCTGAGTGATTGTGATCATTCACTTGCTGAGTGAATGGAATCATTTCCTTGCTGAGTGATTGCGATGATTCCCTTGCTGAGTGATTGGGATCATTCACTTGCTGAGTGATTGGAATCATTCACTTGCCGAGTGATTGCGATCATTCCCTTGCTGAATGATTGGGATCATTCACTTGCTGAGTGATTGTGATGATTCCCTTGCTGAGTGATTGGGATCATTCCCTTGCTGAGTGATTGGGATCATTCCCTTGCTGAGCGATTGGGATCATTCGCTTGCTGAGTGATTGGGATCATTCACCTGCCGAGTGATTAGGATCATTCCCCTGCCGAGTGATTGAGATCATTCCCTTGCCAAGAGATTGGTATCATGCCCCTCCTGAGTGATTGGAATCACTCCCTTGCTGAGTGATTGGGATCACTCACTTGCTGAGTGATTGGTATCATTCTCTTGCCGAGTGATTGGGATCATTCCCTTGCTGACTGATGGGGATCATTCACTTGCTGAGTGATTGGAATCATTCCCTTGCTGAGTGATTGGCTTCATTCCCTTTCTGAGTGAATGCGATCATTCACTTGCTGAGTGATTGGGATCACTCCCTTGCTGAGTGATTGGGATCATTCCCTTGCTGAGTGATTGGGATCATTCCCTTGCTGAGTGATTGGGATCACTCCCTTGCTGAGTGATTGGGATCATTCCCTTGCTGAGTGATTGAAATCATTCCCTTGCAGAGTGATTGGGATCATTCCCTTGCTGAGCGATTGGGATCATTCCCTTGCTGAGCGATTGGGATCGTTCCCTTGCTGATTGATTGAGATCATTCACTTGCCGAGTGATTAGGTTCATTCCCCTGCCGAGTGATTGAGATCATTCCCTTGCTCAGTGTTTCGGAGCATTCACTTGCCGAGTGATTGTGATCATTCCCTTGCTGAGTGATTGGGATCATTCCCTTGCTGAGTGATTGGAATCATTCGCTTGCTGAGTGATTGGGATCATTCCCTTGCTGAGCGATTGGGATCATTCCCTTGCTGAGTGATTGGGATCATTCACCTGCCGAGTGATTAATATCATTCCCCTGCCGAGTGACTGAGATCATTCTCTTGCCGAGAGATTGGGATCATGCCCCTGCTGAGTGTTTGGGATCACTCCCTTGCTGAGTGATTATGATCATTCACTTGCCGAGTGATTGCGATGATTCCCTTGCTGAGTGATGGGGATCATTCACTTGCTGAGATATTGTGATCATTCCCTTGCTGAGTGATTGGAATCAATCCCTTGCTGAGTGATTGGCATCATTCCCTTTCTGAGTGAATGGGATGATGCCCATGCTGTGAGATTGGGATCATTCCCTTGCTGAGTAATTGCGATCATTCTCTTGCTGAGTGATTGGGATCATTCCATTGCTGAGTGATTGGGATCATTTCCTTGCTGAGTGATTGCGATCATTCCCTTGCTGAGTGATTGGGATCATTTACTTGCTCAGTGATTGCGACACACCCTTGCTGAGCGATTGGGATCATTCCCTTGCTGAGTGATTGGGGTCATTCCCTTGCTGAGTGATTGGGAACATTCCCTTGCTGAGTGATTGGGATCATTACCTTGCTGAGTGATTGGGATCATTCCCTTGCTGAGTGATTGGGATCATTCCATTTCCGAGTAATTGGGATCATTCCCTTGCTGAGCGATTGGGATCAATCCCTTGCTGAGTGATTGGGATCATTCACCTGCCGAGCGATTAAGATCATTCCCCTGCTGAGTGATTGAGATCATTCCCTTGCCGAGTGATTGGGATCATGCCCCTGTTGCGTGATTGCGATCACTCCCTTGCTGAGTGATTGGGATCATTCCCTTGCTGAGTGATTGGGATCACACCCTTGCTGAGTGATTGAGGTCATTCACTTGCTGAATGATTAGAATCAGTCCCCTGCTGAGTGATTGCGATCACTCCATTGCTGAGTGATTGGGATCATTCCCTTGCTCAGTGATTGGGATCACTCGCTTGCTGAGTGATTGGGATCATTCACTTGCTGAGTGATGGGGATCATTTTCTTGCCGAGTGATTGCGATCATTCCCTTGCTGAGTGATTGTGATCATTCACTTGCTGAGTGAATGGAATCATTTCCTTGCTGAGTAATTGCGATGATTCCCTTGCTGAGTGATTGGGATCATTCACTTGCTGAGTGATTGGAATCATTCACTTGCCGAGTGATTGCGATCATTCCCTTGCTGAATGATTGGGATCATTCACTTGCTGAGTGATTGTGATCATTCCCTTGCTGAGTGATTGGGATCATTCCCTCGCTGAGTGATTGGGATCATTCACCTGCCGAGTGATTGGGATCATTCCCTTGCTGACTGATGGGGATCATTCCCCTGCCGAGTGATTGAGATCATTGCCTTGCCAAGAGATTGGTATCATGCCCCTCCTGAGTGATTGGAATCACTCCCTTGCTGAGTGATTGGGACCATTCCCCTGCTGCCTTATTGCGATCACTCCCTTGCTGAGTGATTGCGATCATTCCCTTGCTGAGCGATTGGGATCGTTCCCTTGCTGATTGATTGAGATCATTCACTTGCCGAGTGATTAGGTTCATCCCATGCCGAGTGATTGAGATCATTCCCCTGCTGAGTGATTGGGATCACTCCCTTGCTGAGTGATTGAGTTCACTCGCTTGCTGTGTGATTGGGTTCATTCACTTGCTGAGTGATGGGGATCATTCTCTTGCCGAGTGATTGCGATCATTCCCTTCCTGAGTGATTGTGATCATTCCCTTGCTGAGTGATTGGGATCATTCCCTTGCTGAGTGAATGGAATCATTTCCTTGCTGAGTGATTGCGATGATTCCCTTGCTGAGTGATTGGGATCATTCACTTGCTGAGTGATTGGAATCATTCACTTGCCGAGTGATTGCGATCATTCCCTTGCTGAATGATTGGGATCATTCACTTGCTGAGTGATTGTGATCATTCCCTTGCTGAGTGATTGGGATCATTCCCTTGCTGAATGATTGGGATCACTCCCTTGCTGAGTGATTGGGATCAATCACTTGCTGAGTGATTGGTATCATTCTCTTGCCGAGTGATTGGGATCATGCCCCTCCTGAGTGATTGGGATCATTCACTTGCTGAGTGATTGGGATCACTCCCTTGCTGAGTGATTGGGATCATTCCCTTGCTGAGTGATTGGGATCATTCCCTTGCTGAGTGATTGGGATCACTCCCTTGCTGAGTGATTGGGATCATTCCCTTGCTGAGTGATTGAAATCATTCCCTTGCAGAGTGATTGGGATCATTCCCTTGCTGAGCGATTGGGATCATTCCCTTGCTGAGCGATTGGGATCGTTCCCTTGCTGATTGATTGAGATCATTCACTTGCCGAGTGATTAGGTTCATCCCATGCCGAGTGATTGAGATCATTCCCCTGCTGAGTGATTGGGATCACTCCCTTGCTGAGTGATTGAGTTCACTCGCTTGCTGAGTGATTGGGTTAATTCACTTGCTGAGTGATGGGGATCATTCTCTTGCCGAGTGATTGCGATCATTCCCTTCCTGAGTGATTGTGATCATTCCCTTGCTGAGTGATTGGGATCATTCCCTTGCTGAGTGATTGGAATCATTCCCTTGCTGAGTGATTGCGATGATTCCCTTGCTGAGTGATTGGGATCATTCACTTGCTGAGTGATTGGGATCATTTACTTGCCGAGTGATTGCGATCATTCCCTTGCTCAGTGTTTCGGAGCATTCACTTGCCGAGCGATTGTGATCATTCCCTTGCTGAGTGATTGGGATCATTCCCTTGCTGAGTGATTGGAATCATTCGCTTGCTGAGTGATTGGGATCATTCCCTTGCTGAGCGATTGGGATCATTCCCTTGCTGAGTGATTGGGATCATTCACCTGCCGAGTGATTAATATCATTCCCCTGCCGAGTGACTGAGATCATTCTCTTGCCGAGAGATTGGGATCATGCCCCTGCTGAGTGTTTGGGATCACTCTCTTGCTGAGTGATTATGATCATTCACTTGCCGAGTGATTGCGATGATTCCCTTGCTGAGTGATGGGGATCATTCACTTGCTGAGATATTGTGATCATTCCCTTGCTGAGTGATTGGAATCATTCCCTTGCTGAGTGATTGGCATCATTCCCTTTCTGAGTGAATGCGATCATTCACTTGCTGAGTGATTGGGATGATGCCCATGCTGTGAGATTGGGATCATTCCCTTGCTGAGTAATTGCGATCATTCTCTTGCTGAGTGATTGGGATCATTCCATTGCTGAGTGATTGGGATCATTTCCATGCTGAGAGATTGGAATCATTTCCTTGCTGAGTGATTGCGATCATTCCCTTGCTGAGTGATTGGGTTCATTTACTTGCTCAGTGATTGCGACACACCCTTGCTGAGCGATTGGGATCATTCCCTTGCTGAGTGATTGGGGTCATTCCCTTGCTGAGTGATTGGGAACATTCCCTTGCTGAGTGATTGGGATCATTACCTTGCTGAGTGATTGGGATCATTCCCTTGCTGAGTGATTGGGATCATTCCATTTCCGAGTAATTGGGATCATTCCCTTGCTGAGCGATTGGGATCAATCCCTTGCTGAGTGATTGGGATCATTCACCTGCCGAGCGATTAAGATCATTCCCCTGCTGAGTGATTGAGATCATTCCCTTGCCGAGTGATTGGGATCATGCCCCTGTTGCGTGATTGCGATCACTCCCTTGCTGAGTGATTGGGATCATTCCCTTGCTGAGTGATTGGGATCACACCCTTGCTGAGTGATTGAGGTCATTCACTTGCTGAATGATTAGAATCAGTCCCCTGCTGAGTGATTGCGATCACTCCATTGCTGAGTGATTGGGGTCATTCCCTTGCTCAGTGATTGGGATCACTCGCTTGCTGAGTGATTGGGATCATTCACTTGCTGAGTGATGGGGATCATTTTCTTGCCGAGTGATTGCGATCATTCCCTTGCTGAGTGATTGTGATCATTCACTTGCTGAGTGAATGGAATCATTTCCTTGCTGAGTGATTGCGATGATTCCCTTGCTGAGTGATTGGGATCATTCACTTGCTGAGTGATTGGAATCATTCACTTGCCGAGTGATTGCGATCATTCCCTTGCTGAATGATTGGGATCATTCACTTGCTGAGTGATTGTGATCATTCCCTTGCTGAGTGATTGGGATCATTCCCTCGCTGAGTGATTGGGATCATTTACCTGCCGAGTGATTGGGATCATTCCCTTGCTGACTGATGGGGATCATTCCCCTGCCGAGTGATTGAGATCATCGCCTTGCCAAGAGATTGGTATCATGCCCCTCCTGAGTGATTGGAATCACTCCCTTGCTGAGTGATTGCGATCATTCCCTTGCTGAGTGATTGGGATGATGCCCATGCTGTGAGATTGGGATCATTCCCTTGCTGAGTAATTGCGATCATTCTCTTGCTGAGTGATTGGGATCATTCCATTGCTGAGTGATTGGGATCATTCAATTGCCGAGTGATTAGGATCATTCCCTTGCAGAGTGATGGGGATCATTCCCTTGCTGAGTGATTGGCATCATTCCCTTTCTGAGTGAATGCGATCATTCACTTGCTGAGTGATTGGGATGATGCCCATACTGTGAGATTGGGATCATTCCCTTGCTGAGTAATTGCGATCATTCTCTTGC
Organism: Pristiophorus japonicus; assembly: GCF_044704955.1. Taxonomy (NCBI): domain Eukaryota; kingdom Metazoa; phylum Chordata; class Chondrichthyes; family Pristiophoridae; genus Pristiophorus; species Pristiophorus japonicus. The sequence continues at coordinate 119,754,830 of NC_091988.1, read as the reverse complement.
TGAGTGATTGGGATCATTCCATTGCTGAGTGATTGGGATCATTCAATTGCCGAGTGATTAGGATCATTCCCTTGCAGAGTGATGGGGATCATTCACTTGCTGAGTGATTGTGATAATTCCCTTGATGAGTGATTGAGATCATTCCCTTGCTGAGTGATTGTGATCATTCACTTGCTCAGTGATTGTGATCATTCCCTTGCTGAGTGATTGGGATCATTCCCTTGCTGAGCGATTGGGATCATTCGCTTGCTGAGTGATTGGGATCATTCACCTGCCGAGTGATTAGGATCATTCCCCTGCCGAGTGATTGAGATCATTCCCTTGCCAAGAGATTGGAATCATGCCCCTCCTGATTGATTGGAATCCCTCCCTTGCTGAGTGATTGCGATCACTCGCTTGCTGAGTGATTGGTATCATTCTCTTGCCGAGAGATTGGGATCATTCCCTTGCTGACTGATGGGGATCATTCACTTGCTGAGTGATTGGAATCATTCCCTTGCTGAGTGATTGGCTTCATTCCCTTTCTGAGTGAATGCGATCATTCACTTGCTGAGTGATTGGGATCACTCCCTTGCTGAGTGATTGGGATCATTCCCTTGCTGAGTAATTGTGATCATTCCCTTGCTGAGTGATTGCGATCACTCCCTTGCTGAGTGATTGGGATCATTCTCTTGCTGAGTGATTGGGATCATTCCCTTTCCGAGTGATTGGGATCATTCCCTTGCTGAGTGATTGGGATCATTCCCTTTCCGAGTGATTGGGATCATTCCCTTGCCAAGAGATTGGTATCATGCCCCTCCTGAGTGATTGGAATCACTCCCTTGCTGAGTGATTTGGATCACTCGCTTGCTGAGTGATTGGTATCATTCTCTTGCCGAGTGATTGGGATCATTCCCTTGCTGACTGATGGGGATCATTCACTTGCTGAGTGATTGGAATCATTCCCTTGCTGAGTGATTGGCTTCATTCCCTTTCTGAGTGAATGCGATCATTCAATTGCCGAGTGATTGGGATCATTCCCTTGCAGAGTGATGGGGATCATTCACTTGCTGAGTGATTGTGATAATTCCCTTGATGAGTGATTGAGATCATTCCCTTGCTGAGTGATTGTGATCATTCACTTGCTCAGTGATTGTGATCATTCCCTTGCTGAGTGATTGGGATCATTCCCTTGCTGAGCGATTGGGATCATTCGCTTGCTGAGTGATTGGGATCATTCACCTGCCGAGTGATTAGGATCATTCCCCTGCCGAGTGATTGAGATCATTCCCTTGCCAAGAGATTGGAATCATGCCCCTCCTGATTGATTGGAATCCCTCCCTTGCTGAGTGATTGCGATCACTCGCTTGCTGAGTGATTGGTATCATTCTCTTGCCGAGAGATTGGGATCATTCCCTTGCTGACTGATGGGGATCATTCACTTGCTGAGTGATTGGAATCATTCCCTTGCTGAGTGATTGGCTTCATTCCCTTTCTGAGTGAATGCGATCATTCACTTGCTGAGTGATTGGGATCACTCCCTTGCTGAGTGATTGGGATCATTCCCTTGCCAAGAGATTGGTATCATGCCCCTCCTGAGTGATTGGAATCACTCCCTTGCTGAGTGATTTGGATCACTCGCTTGCTGAGTGATTGGTATCATTCTCTTGCCGAGTGATTGGGATCATTCCCTTGCTGACTGATGGGGATCATTCACTTGCTGAGTGATTGGAATCATTCCCTTGCTGAGTGATTGGCTTCATTCCCTTTCTGAGTGAATGCGATCATTCAATTGCCGAGTGATTGGGATCATTCCCTTGCAGAGTGATGGGGATCATTCACTTGCTGAGTGATTGTGATAATTCCCTTGATGAGTGATTGAGATCATTCCCTTGCTGAGTGATTGTGATCATTCACTTGCTCAGTGATTGTGATCATTCCCTTGCTGAGTGATTGGGATCATTCCCTTGCTGAGCGATTGGGATCATTCGCTTGCTGAGTGATTGGGATCATTCACCTGCCGAGTGATTAGGATCATTCCCCTGCCGAGTGATTGAGATCATTCCCTTGCCAAGAGATTGGAATCATGCCCCTCCTGATTGATTGGAATCCCTCCCTTGCTGAGTGATTGCGATCACTCGCTTGCTGAGTGATTGGTATCATTCTCTTGCCGAGAGATTGGGATCATTCCCTTGCTGACTGATGGGGATCATTCCCCTGCCGAGTGATTGAGATCATCGCCTTGCCAAGAGATTGGTATCATGCCCCTCCTGAGTGATTGGAATCACTCCCTTGCTGAGTGATTGCGATCATTCCCTTGCTGAGTGATTGGGATGATGCCCATGCTGTGAGATTGGGATCATTCCCTTGCTGAGTAATTGCGATCATTCTCTTGCTGAGTGATTGGGATCATTCCATTGCTGAGTGATTGGGATCATTCAATTGCCGAGTGATTAGGATCATTCCCTTGCAGAGTGATGGGGATCATTCCCTTGCTGAGTGATTGGCATCATTCCCTTTCTGAGTGAATGCGATCATTCACTTGCTGAGTGATTGGGATGATGCCCATACTGTGAGATTGGGATCATTCCCTTGCTGAGTAATTGCGATCATTCTCTTGCTGAGTGATTGGGATCATTCCATTGCTGAGTGATTGGGATCATTCAATTGCCGAGTGATTAGGATCATTCCCTTGCAGAGTGATGGGGATCATTCACTTGCTGAGTGATTGTGATAATTCCCTTGATGAGTGATTGAGATCATTCCCTTGCTGAGTGATTGTGATCATTCACTTGCTCAGTGATTGTGATCATTCCCTTGCTGAGTGATTGGGATCATTCCCTTGCTGAGCGATTGGGATCATTCGCTTGCTGAGTGATTGGGATCATTCACCTGCCGAGTGATTAGGATCATTCCCCTGCCGAGTGATTGAGATCATTCCCTTGCCAAGAGATTGGAATCATGCCCCTCCTGATTGATTGGAATCCCTCCCTTGCTGAGTGATTGCGATCACTCGCTTGCTGAGTGATTGGTATCATTCTCTTGCCGAGAGATTGGGATCATTCCCTTGCTGACTGATGGGGATCATTCACTTGCTGAGTGATTGGAATCATTCCCTTGCTGAGTGATTGGCTTCATTCCCTTTCTGAGTGAATGCGATCATTCACTTGCTGAGTGATTGGGATCACTCCCTTGCTGAGTGATTGGGATCATTCCCTTGCTGAGTAATTGTGATCATTCCCTTGCTGAGTGATTGCGATCACTCCCTTGCTGAGTGATTGGGATCATTCTCTTGCTGAGTGATTGGGATCATTCCCTTTCCGAGTGATTGGGATCATTCCCTTGCTGAGTGATTGGGATCATTCCCTTTCCGAGTGATTGGGATCATTCCCTTGCCAAGAGATTGGTATCATGCCCCTCCTGAGTGATTGGAATCACTCCCTTGCTGAGTGATTTGGATCACTCGCTTGCTGAGTGATTGGTATCATTCTCTTGCCGAGTGATTGGGATCATTCCCTTGCTGACTGATGGGGATCATTCACTTGCTGAGTGATTGGAATCATTCCCTTGCTGAGTGATTGGCTTCATTCCCTTTCTGAGTGAATGCGATCATTCAATTGCCGAGTGATTGGGATCATTCCCTTGCAGAGTGATGGGGATCATTCACTTGCTGAGTGATTGTGATAATTCCCTTGATGAGTGATTGAGATCATTCCCTTGCTGAGTGATTGTGATCATTCACTTGCTCAGTGATTGTGATCATTCCCTTGCTGAGTGATTGGGATCATTCCCTTGCTGAGCGATTGGGATCATTCGCTTGCTGAGTGATTGGGATCATTCACCTGCCGAGTGATTAGGATCATTCCCCTGCCGAGTGATTGAGATCATTCCCTTGCCAAGAGATTGGAATCATGCCCCTCCTGATTGATTGGAATCCCTCCCTTGCTGAGTGATTGCGATCACTCGCTTGCTGAGTGATTGGTATCATTCTCTTGCCGAGAGATTGGGATCATTCCCTTGCTGACTGATGGGGATCATTCACTTGCTGAGTGATTGGAATCATTCCCTTGCTGAGTGATTGGCTTCATTCCCTTTCTGAGTGAATGCGATCATTCACTTGCTGAGTGATTGGGATCACTCCCTTGCTGAGTGATTGGGATCATTCCCTTGCCAAGAGATTGGTATCATGCCCCTCCTGAGTGATTGGAATCACTCCCTTGCTGAGTGATTTGGATCACTCGCTTGCTGAGTGATTGGTATCATTCTCTTGCCGAGTGATTGGGATCATTCCCTTGCTGACTGATGGGGATCATTCACTTGCTGAGTGATTGGAATCATTCCCTTGCTGAGTGATTGGCTTCATTCCCTTTCTGAGTGAATGCGATCATTCAATTGCCGAGTGATTGGGATCATTCCCTTGCAGAGTGATGGGGATCATTCACTTGCTGAGTGATTGTGATAATTCCCTTGATGAGTGATTGAGATCATTCCCTTGCTGAGTGATTGTGATCATTCACTTGCTCAGTGATTGTGATCATTCCCTTGCTGAGTGATTGGGATCATTCCCTTGCTGAGCGATTGGGATCATTCGCTTGCTGAGTGATTGGGATCATTCACCTGCCGAGTGATTAGGATCATTCCCCTGCCGAGTGATTGAGATCATTCCCTTGCCAAGAGATTGGAATCATGCCCCTCCTGATTGATTGGAATCCCTCCCTTGCTGAGTGATTGCGATCACTCGCTTGCTGAGTGATTGGTATCATTCTCTTGCCGAGAGATTGGGATCATTCCCTTGCTGACTGATGGGGATCATTCACTTGCTGAGTGATTGGAATCATTCCCTTGCTGAGTGATTGGCTTCATTCCCTTTCTGAGTGAATGCGATCATTCACTTGCTGAGTGATTGGGATCACTCCCTTGCTGAGTGATTGGGATCATTCCCTTGCTGAGTGATTGGGATCATTCCCTTGCTGAGTGATTGGGATCACTCCCTTGCTGAGTGATTGGGATCATTCCCTTGCTGAGTGATTGAAATCATTCCCTTGCAGAGTGATTGGGATCATTCCCTTGCTGAGCGATTGGGATCATTCCCTTGCTGAGCGATTGGGATCGTTCCCTTGCTGATTGATTGAGATCATTCACTTGCCGAGTGATTAGGTTCATTCCCCTGCCGAGTGATTGAGATCATTCCCCTGCTGAGTGATTGGGATCACTCCCTTGCTGAGTGATTGAGTTCACTCGCTTGCTGAGTGATTGGGTTCATTCACTTGCTGAGTGATGGGGATCATTCTCTTGCCGAGTGATTGCGATCATTCCCTTCCTGAGTGATTGTGATCATTCCCTTGCTGAGTGATTGGGATCATTCCCTTGCTGAGTGATTGGAATCATTCCCTTGCTGAGTGATTGCGATGATTCCCTTGCTGAGTGATTGGGATCATTCACTTGCTGAGTGATTGGGATCATTTACTTGCCGAGTGATTGCGATCATTCCCTTGCTCAGTGTTTCGGAGCATTCACTTGCCGAGTGATTGTGATCATTCCCTTGCTGAGTGATTGGGATCATTCCCTTGCTGAGTGATTGGAATCATTCGCTTGCTGAGTGATTGGGATCATTCCCTTGCTGAGCGATTGGGATCATTCCCTTGCTGAGTGATTGGGATCATTCACCTGCCGAGTGATTAATATCATTCCCCTGCCGAGTGACTGAGATCATTCTCTTGCCGAGAGATTGGGATCATGCCCCTGCTGAGTGTTTGGGATCACTCCCTTGCTGAGTGATTATGTACATTCACTTGCCGAGTGATTGCGATGATTCCCTTGCTGAGTGATGGGGATCATTCACTTGCTGAGATATTGTGATCATTCCCTTGCTGAGTGATTGGAATCATTCCCTTGCTGAGTGATTGGCATCATTCCCTTTCTGAGTGAATGCGATCATTCACTTGCTGAGTGATTGGGATGATGCCCATGCTGTGAGATTGGGATCATTCCCTTGCTGAGTAATTGCGATCATTCTCTTGCTGAGTGATTGGGATCATTCCATTGCTGAGTGATTGGGATCATTTCCATGCTGAGAGATTGGAATCATTTCCTTGCTGAGTGATTGCGATCATTCCCTTGCTGAGTGATTGGGATCATTTACTTGCTCAGTGATTGCGACACACCCTTGCTGAGCGATTGGGATCATTCCCTTGCTGAGTGATTGGGGTCATTCCCTTGCTGAGTGATTGGGAACATTCCCTTGCTGAGTGATTGGGATCATTACCTTGCTGAGTGATTGGGATCATTCCCTTGCTGAGTGATTGGGATCATTCCATTTCCGAGTAATTGGGATCATTCCCTTGCTGAGCGATTGGGATCAATCCCTTGCTGAGTGATTGGGATCATTCATCTGCCGAGCGATTAAGATCATTCCCCTGCTGAGTGATTGAGATCATTCCCTTGCCGAGTGATTGGGATCATGCCCCTGTTGCGTGATTGCGATCACTCCCTTGCTGAGTGATTGGGATCATTCCCTTGCTGAGTGATTGGGATCACACCCTTGCTGAGTGATTGAGGTCATTCACTTGCTGAATGATTAGAATCAGTCCCCTGCTGAGTGATTGCGATCACTCCATTGCTGAGTAATTGGGATCATTCCCTTGCTCAGTGATTGGGATCACTCGCTTGCTGAGTGATTGGGATCATTCACTTGCTGAGTGATGGGGATCATTTTCTTGCCGAGTGATTGCGATCATTCCCTTGCTGAGTGATTGTGATCATTCACTTGCTGAGTGAATGGAATCATTTCCTTGCTGAGTGATTGCGATGATTCCCTTGCTGAGTGATTGGGATCATTCACTTGCTGAGTGATTGGAATCATTCACTTGCCGAGTGATTGCGATCATTCCCTTGCTGAATGATTGGGATCATTCAATTGCTGAGTGATTGGGATCATTCCCTCGCTGAGTGATTGGGATCATTCACCAGCCGAGTGATTGGGATCATTCCCTTGCTGACTGATGGGGATCATTCCCCTGCCGAGTGATTGAGATCATTGCCTTGCCAAGAGATTGGTATCATGCCCCTCCTGAGTGATTGGAATCACTCCCTTGCTGAGTGATTGGGATCATTCCCCTGCTGCCTTATTGCGATCACTCCCTTGCTGAGTGATTGCGATCATTCCCTTGCTGAGCGATTGGGATCGTTCCCTTGCTGATTGATTGAGATCATTCACTTGCCGAGTGAGTAGGTTCATCCCATGCCGAGTGATTGAGATCATTCCCCTGCTGAGTGATTGGGATCACTCCCTTGCTGAGTGATTGAGTTCACTCGCTTGCTGAGTGATTGGGTTCATTCACTTGCTGAGTGATGGGGATCATTCTCTTGCCGAGTGATTGCGATCATTCCCTTCCTGAGTGATTGTGATCATTCCCTTGCTGAGTGATTGGGATCATTCCCTTGCTGAGTGAATGGAATCATTTCCTTGCTGAGTGATTGCGATGATTCCCTTGCTGAGTGATTGGGATCATTCACTTGCTGAGTGATTGGAATCATTCACTTGCCGAGTGATTGCGATCATTCCCTTGCTGAATGATTGGGATCATTCACTTGCTGAGTGATTGTGATCATTCCCTTGCTGAGTGATTGGGATCATTCCCTTGCTGAGTGATTGGGATCACTCCCTTGCTGAGTGATTGGTATCATTCTCTTGCCGAGTGATTGGGATCATGCCCCTCCTGAGTGATTGGGATCATTCACTTGCTGAGTGATTGGGATCACTCCCTTGCTGAGTGATTGGGATCATTCCCTTGCTGAGTGATTGGGATCACTCCCTTGCTGAGTGATTGGGATCATTCCCTTGCTGAGTGATTGAAATCATTCCCTTGCAGAGTGATTGGGATCATTCCCTTGCTGAGCGATTGGGATCATTCCCTTGCTGAGCGATTGGGATCGTTCCCTTGCTGATTGATTGAGATCATTCACTTACCGAGTGATTAGGTTCATCCCATGCCGAGTGATTGAGATCATTCCCCTGCTGAGTGATTGGGATCACTCCCTTGCTGAGTGATTGAGTTCACTCGCTTGCTGAGTGATTGGGTTCATTCACTTGCTGAGTGATGGGGATCATTCTCTTGCCGAGTGATTGCGATCATTCCCTTCCTGAGTGATTGTGATCATTCCCTTGCTGAGTGATTGGGATCATTCCCTTGCTGAGTGATTGGAATTATTCCCTTGCTGAGTGATTGCGATGATTCCCTTGCTGAGTAATTGGGATCATTCACTTGCTGAGTGATTGGGATCATTTACTTGCCGAGTGATTGCGATCATTCCCTTGCTCAGTGTTTCGGAGCATTCACTTGCCGAGTGATTGTGATCATTCCCTTGCTGAGTGATTGGGATCATTCCCTTGCTGAGTGATTGGAATCATTCGCTTGCTGAGTGATTGGGATCATTCCCTTGCTGAGCGATTGGGATCATTCCCTTGCTGAGTGATTGGGATCATTCACCTGCCGAGTGATTAATATCATTCCCCTGCCGAGTGACTGAGATCATTCTCTTGCCGAGAGATTGGGATCATGCCCCTGCTGAGTGTTTGGGATCACTCCCTTGCTGAGTGATTATGATCATTCACTTGCCGAGTGATTGCGATGATTCCCTTGCTGAGTGATGGGGATCATTCACTTGCTGAGATATTGTGATCATTCCCTTGCTGAGTGATTGGAATCATTCCCTTGCTGAGTGATTGGCATCATTCCCTTTCTGAGTGAATGCGATCATTCACTTGCTGAGTGATTGGGATGATGCCCATGCTGTGAGATTGGGATCATTTCCATGCTGAGAGATTGGAATCATTTCCTTGCTGAGTGATTGCGATCATTCCCTTGCTGAGTGATTGGGATCATTTACTTGCTCAGTGATTGCGACACACCCTTGCTGAGCGATTGGGATCATTCCCTTGCTGAGTGATTGGGGTCATTCCCTTGCTGAGTGATTGGGAACATTCCCTTGCTGAGTGATTGGGATCATTACCTTGCTGAGTGATTGGGATCATTCCCTTGCTGAGTGATTGGGATCATTCCATTTCCGAGTAATTGGGATCATTCCCTTGCTGAGCGATTGGGATCAATCCCTTGCTGAGTGATTGGGATCATTCACCTGCCGAGCGATTAAGATCATTCCCCTGCTGAGTGATTGAGATCATTCCCTTGCCGAGTGATTGGGATCATGCCCCTGTTGCGTGATTGCGATCACTCCCTTGCTGAGTGATTGGGATCATTCCCTTGCTGAGTGATTGGGATCACACCCTTGCTGAGTGATTGAGGTCATTCACTTGCTGAATGATTAGAATCAGTCCCCTGCTGAGTGATTGCGATCACTCCATTGCTGAGTGATTGGGATCATTCCCTTGCTCAGTGATTGGGATCACTCGCTTGCTGAGTGATTGGGATCATTCACTTGCTGAGTGATGGGGATCATTTTCTTGCCGAGTGATTGCGATCATTCCCTTGCTGAGTGATTGTGATCATTCACTTGCTGAGTGATTGTGATCATTCCCTTGCTGAGTGATTGGGATCATTCCCTCGCTGAGTGATTGGGATCATTCACCTGCCGAGTGATTAGGATCATTCCCCTGCCGAGTGATTGAGATCATCCCCTAGCCAAGAGATTGGTATCATGCCCTCCTGAGTGATTGAAATCACTCCCTTGCTGAGTGATTGGGATCACTCACTTGCTGAGTGATTGGTATCATTCTCTTGCCGAGTGATTGGGATCATTCCCTTGCTGACTGATGGGGATCATTCCCCTGCCGAGTGATTGAGATCATTGCCTTGCCAAGAGATTGGTATCATGCTCCTCCTGAGTGATTGGAATCACTCCCTTGCTGAGTGATTGGGATCATTCCCCTGCTGCCTTATTGCGATCACTCCCTTGCTGAGTGATTGGGATCATTCTCTTGCTGAGTGATTGGGATCACACCCTTGCTGAGTGATTGAGGTCATTCACTTGCTGAATGATTAGAATCAGTCCCCTGCTGAGTGATTGCGATCACTCCATTGCTGAGTGATTGGGATCATTCCCTTGCTCAGTGAATGGGATCACTCGCTTGCTGAGTGATTGGGATCATTTCCTTGCTGAGTGATTGCGATGATTCCCTTGCTGAGTGATTGGGATCATTCACTTGCTGAGTGATTGGAATCATTCACTTGCCGAGTGATTGCGATCATTCCCTTGCTGAATGATTGGGATCATTCACTTGCTGAGTGATTGTGATCATTCCCTTGCTGAGTGATTGGGATCATTCCCTCGCTGAGTGATTGGGATCATTCACCTGCCGAGTGATTAGGATCATTCCCCTGCCGAGTGATTGAGATCATCCCCTTGCCAAGAGATTGGTATCATGCCCCTCCTGAGTGATTGGAATCACTCCCTTGCTGAGTGATTGGGATCACTCACTTGCTGAGTGATTGGTATCATTCTCTTGCCGAGTGATTGGGATCATTCCCTTGCTGACTGATGGGGATCATTCCCCTGCCGAGTGATTGAGATCATTGCCTTGCCAAGAGATTGGTATCATGCCCCTCCTGAGTGATTGGAATCACTCGCTTGCTGAGTGATTGGGATCATTCCCCTGCTGCCTTATTGCGATCACTCCCTTGCTGAGTGATTGGGATCATTCTCTTGCTGAGTGATTGGGATCACACCCTTGCTGAGTGATTGAGGTCATTCACTTGCTGAATGATTAGAATCAGTCCCCTGCTGAGTGATTGCGATCACTCCATTGCTGAGTGATTGGGATCATTCCCTTGCTCAGTGATTGAGATCACTCGCTTGCTGAGTGATTGGGATCATTCACTTGCTGAGTGATCGGGATCATTTTCTTGCCGAGTGATTGCGATCATTCCCTTGCGGAGTGATTGTGATCATTCACTTGCTGAGTGAATGGAATCATTTCCTTGCTGAGTGATTGCGATGATTCCCTTGCTGAGTGATTGGGATCATTCACTTGCTGAGTGATTGGAATCATTCACTTGCCGAGTGATTGCGATCATTCCCTTGCTGAATGATTGGGATCATTCGCTTGCTGATTGATTGGGATCATTCACCTGCCGAGTGATTAGGATCATTCCCCTGCCGAGTGATTGGGATCATTCCCTTGCTGAGCGATTGGGATCATTCGCTTGCTGATTGATTGGGATCATTCACCTGCCGAGTGATTAGGATCATTCCCCTGCCGAGTGATTGAGATCATTCCCTTGCCAAGAGATTGGTATCATGCCCCTCCTGAGTGATTGGAATCACTCCCTTGCTGAGTGATTGGGATCACTCTCTTGCTGAGTGATTGGTATCATTCTCTTGCCGAGTGATTGGGATCATTCCCTTGCTGACTGATGGGGATCATTCCCCTGCCGAGTGATTGAGATCATTCCCTTGCCAAGAGATTGGTATCATGCCCCTCCTGAGTGATTGGAATCACTCCCTTGCTGAGTGATTGGGATCATTCCCCTGCTGCCTTATTGCGATCACTCCCTTGCTGAGTGATTGGGATCATTCTCTTGCTGAGGGATTGGGATCATTCCCTTTCCGAGTGATTGGGATCATTCCCTTGCTGAGCGATTGGGATCAATCCCTTGCTGAGTGATTGGGATCCTTCACCTGCCGAGCGATTAGGATCATTCCCCTGCTGAGTGATTGAGATCATTCTCTTGCCGAGTGATTGGGATCATGCCCCTGTTGCGTGATTGCGATCATTCCCTTGCTGAGTGATTGGTATCATTCTCTTGCCGAGTGATTGGGATCATTCCCTTGCTGACTGATGGGGATCATTCCCCTGCCGAGTGACTGAGATCATTCTCTTGCCGAGAGATTAGGATCATTCCCCTGCCGAGTGATTGAGATCATTCCCTTGCCAAGAGATTGGTATCATGCCCCTCCTGAGTGATTGGAATCACTCCCTTGCTGAGTGATTGTGATCACTCGCTTGCCGAGTGATTGGAATCATTCCGTTGCTGAGTGATTGACTTCATTCCCTTTCTGAGTGATTGCGATCATTCCCTTGCTGAATGATTGGGATCATTCACTTGCTGAGTGATTGTGATCATTCCCTTGCTGAGTGATTGGGATCATTCCCTTTCTGAGTGATTGGGATCATTCACTTGCCGAGTGATTGGGATCATTCCCTTGCCGAGTGATGGGGATCACACCCTTGCTGAGTGATTGAGGTCATTCACTTGCTGAGTGATTAGAATCATTCCCCTGCTGAGTGAATGCGATCACTCCTTTGCTGAGTGATTGGGATCACTCGCTTGCTGAGTGATTGGGATCATTCCCTTGCTGAGTGATTGGGATCATTCCCTTGCTGAGTGATTGGAATCATTCGCTTGCTGAGTGATTGGGATCATTCCCTTGTTGAGCGATTGGGATCACTCCCTTGCTGAGTGATTGGGATCATTCACCTGCTGAGTGATTGCGATCATTCCCTTGCTGAGTGATGGGGATCATTCACTTGCTGAGAGATTGTGATCATTCCCTTGCTGAGTGATTGAGATCATTCCCTTGCTGAGTGATTGGGATCATTAACTTGCTGACTAATTGTGATCATTCCCTTGCTGAGTGATGGGGATCATTCACTTGCTGAGTGATGGGGATCATTTTCTTGCCGAGTGATTGCGATCATTCCCTTGCTGAGTGATTGTGATCATTCACTTGCTGAGTGAATGGAATCATTTCCTTGCTGAGTGATTGCGATGATTCCCTTGCTGAGTGATTGGGATCATTCACTTGCTGAGTGATTGGAATCATTCACTTGCCGAGTGATTGCGATCATTCCCTTGCTGAATGATTGGGATCATTCACTTGCTGAGTGATTGTGATCATTCCCTTGCTGAGTGATTGGGATCATTCCCTCGCTGAGTGATTGGGATCATTCACCTGCCGAGTGATTAGGATTATTCCCCTGCCGAGTGATTGAGATCATCCCCTAGCCAAGAGAATGGTATCATGCCCCTCCTGAGTGATTGGAATCACTCCCTTGCTGAGTGATTGGGATCACTCACTTGCTGAGTGATTGGTATCATTCTCTTGCCGAGTGATTGGGATCATTCCCTTGCTGACTGATGGGGATCATTCCCCTGCCGAGTGACTGAGATCATTCTCTTGCCGAGAGATTGGGATCATGCCCCTGCTGAGTGTTTGGGATCACTCCCTTGCTGAGTGATTATGATCATTCACTTGCCGAGTGATTGCGATCATTCCCTTGCAGAGTGATGGGGATCATTCACTTGCTGAGATATTGTGATCATTCCCTTGCTGAGTGATTGGAATCATTCCCTTGCTGAGTGATTGGTATCATTCCCTTTCTGAGTGATTGCGATCATTCCATTGCTGAGTGATTGGGATCAATTCCCATGCTGAGAGATTGGAATCATTTCCTTGCTGAGTGATTGCGATCATTCCCTTGCTGAGTGATTGGGATCATTACCGTGCTGAGTGATTGGTGTCATTTAATGCTGAGTGATTGCGATCACTCCCTTGCTGAGCGATTGGGATCATTCCATTTCCGAGTAATTGGGATCATTCCCTTGCTGAGCGATTGGGATCAATCCCTTGCTGAGTGATTGGGATCATTCACCTGCCGAGCGATTAGGATCATTCCCCTGCTGAGTGATTGAGATCATTACCTTGCCGAGTGATTGGGATCATGCCCCTGTTGCGTGATTGCGATCACTCCCTTGCTGAGTGATTGGGATCATTCACTTGCTGAGTGATTAGAATCAGTCCCCTGCTGAGTGATTGCGATCAATCCATTGCTGAGTGATTGGGATCATTCCCTTGCTCAGTGATTGGGATCACTCGCTTGCTGAGTGATTGAGATCATTCACTTGCTGAGTGATGGGGATCATTTTCTTGCCGAGTGATTGCGATCATTCCCCTGCCGAGTGATTGAGATCATTCCCTTGCCAAGAGATTGGTATCATGCCCCTCCTGAGTGATTGGAATCACTCCCTTGCTGAGTGATTGTGATCACTCGCTTGCCGAGTGATTGGGATCATTCCCTTGCTGACTGATGGGGATCATTCACTTGCTGAGTGATTGGAATCATTCCCTTGCTGAGTGATTGACTTCATTCCCTTTCTGAGTGAATGCGATCATTCACTTGCTGAGTGATTGGAATCATTCACTTGCCGAGTGATTGCGATCATTCCCTTGCTGAATGATTGGGATCATTCACTTGCTGAGTGATTGTGATCATTCTCTTGCTGAGTGATTGTGATCATTCCCTTGCTGAGTGATTGGGATCATTCACTTGCCGAGTGATTGGGATCATTCCCTTGCCGAGTGATGGGGATCACACCCTTGCTGAGTGATTGAGGTCATTCACTTGCTGAGTGATTAGAATCATTCTCCTGCTGAGTGAATGCGATCACTCCTTTGCTGAGTGATTGGGATCACTCGCTTGCTGAGTGATTGGGATCATTCCCTTGCTGAGTGATTGGGATCATTCCCTTGCTGAGTGATTGGAATCATTCGCTTGCTGAGTGATTGGGATCATTCCCTTGCTGAGCGATTGGGATCACTCCCTTGCTGAGTGATTGGGATCATTCACCTGCTGAGTGATTGCGATCATTCCCTTGCTGAGTGATGGGGATCATTCCCTTGCTGAGTGATTGGGATCATTAACTTGCTGACTAATTGTGATCATTCCCTTGCTGAGTGATGGGGATCATTCACTTGCTGAGTGATGGGGATCATTTTCTTGCCGAGTGATTGCGATCATTCCCTTGCTGAGTGATTGTGATCATTCACTTGCTGAGTGAATGGAATCATTTCCTTGCTGAGTGATTGCGATGATTCCCTTGCTGAGTGATTGGGATTATTCACTTGCTGAGTGATTGGAATCATTCACTTGCCGAGTGATTGCGATCATTCCCTTGCTGAATGATTGGGATCATTCACTTGCTGAGTGATTGTGATCATTCCCTTGCTGAGTGATTGGGATAATTCCCTCGCTGAGTGATTGGGATCATTCACCTGCCTAGTGATTAGGATTATTCCCCTGCCGAGTGATTGAGATCATCCCCTAGCCAAGAGATTGGTATCATGCCTCTCCTGAGTGATTGGAATCACTCCCTTGCTGAGTGATTGGGATCACTCACTTGCTGAGTGATTGGTATCATTCTCTTGCCGAGTGATTGGGATCATTCCCTTGCTGACTGATGGGGATCATTCCCCTGCCGAGTGATTGAGATCATTCCCTTGCCAAGAGATTGGTATCATGCCCCTCCTGAGTGATTGGAATCACTCCCTTGCTGAGTGATTGGTATCATTCCCCTGCTGCCTTATTGCGATCACTCCCTTGCTGAGTGATTGGGATCATTCTCTTGCTGAGTGATTGGGATCACACCCTTGCTGAGTGATTGAGGTCATTCACTTGCTGAATGATTAGAATCAGTCCCCTGCTGAGTGATTGCGATCACTCCATTGCTGAGTGATTGGGATCATTCCCTTGCTCAGTGATTGGGATCACTCGCTTGCTGAGTGATTGGGATCATTTCCTTGCTGAGTGATTGCGATGATTCCCTTGCTGAGTGATTGGGATCATTCACTTGCTGAGTGATTGGAATCATTCACTTGCCGAGTGATTGCGATCATTCCCTTGCTGAATGATTGGGATCATTCACTTGCTGAGTGATTGTGATCATTCCCTTGCTGAGTGATTGGGATCATTCCCTCGCTGAGTGATTGGGATCATTCACCTGCCGAGTGATTAGGATCATTCCCCTGCCGAGTGATTGAGATCATCCCCTTGCCAAGAGATTGGTATCATGCCCCTCCTGAGTGATTGGAATCACTCCCTTGCTGAGTGATTGGGATCACTCACTTGCTGAGTGATTGGTATCATTCTCTTGCCGAGTGATTGGGATCATTCCCTTGCTGACTGATGGGGATCATTCCCCTGCCGAGTGATTGAGATCATTCCCTTGCCAAGAGATTGGTATCATGCCCCTCCTGAGTGATTGGAATCACTCCCTTGCTGAGTGATTGGGATCACTCACTTGCTGAGTGATTGGTATCATTCTCTTGCCGAGTGATTGGGATCATTCCCTTGCTGACTGATGGGGATCATTCCCCTGCCGAGTGATTGAGATCATTGCCTTGCCAAGAGATTGGTATCATGCCCCTCCTGAGTGATTGGAATCACTCCCTTGCTGAGTGATTGGGATAATTCCCCTGCTGCCTTATTGCGATCACTCCCTTGCTGAGTGATTGGGATCATTCTCTTGCTGAGTGATTGGGATCACACCCTTGCTGAGTGATTGAGGTCATTCACTTGCTGAATGATTAGAATCAGTCCTCTGCTGAGTAATTGCGATCACTCCATTGCTGAGTGATTGGGATCATTCCCTTGCTCAGTGATTGGGATCACTCGCTTGCTGAGTGATTGGGATCATTCACTTGCTGAGTGATCGGGATCATTTTCTTGCCGAGTGATTGCGATCATTCCCTTGCGGAGTGATTGTGATCATTCACTTGCTGAGTGAATGGAATCATTTCCTTGCTGAGTGATTGCGATGATTCCCTTGCTGAGTGATTGGGATCATTCACTTGCTGAGTGATTGGAATCATTCACTTGCCGAGTGATTGCGATCATTCCCTTGCTGAATGATTGGGATCATTCACTTGCTGAGTGATTGTGATCATTCCCTTGCTGAGTGATTGGGATCATTCCCTTGCTGAGTGATTGGGATCATTCCCTTGCTGAGCGATTGGGATCATTCGCTTGCTGATTGATTGGGATCATTCACCTGCCGAGTGATTAGGATCATTCCCTTTCCGAGTGATTGGGATCATTCCCTTGCTGAGCGATTGGGATCAATCCCTTGCTGAGTGATTGGGATCGTTCACCTGCCGAGCGATTAGGATCATTCCCCTGCTGAGTGATTGAGATCATTCCCTTGCCGAGTGATTGGGATCATGCCCCTGTTGCGTGATTGCGATCATTCCCTTGCTGAGTGATTGGGATCATTCCCTTGCTGAGTGATTGGGATCACACCCTTGCTGAGTGATTGAGGTCATTCACTTCCTGAGTGATTGCGATCACTCCCTTGCTGAGTGATTGGGATCATTCTCTTGCTGAGTGATTGGGATCATTCCCTTGCTCAGTGATTGGAATCACTCGCTTGCTGAGTGATTGGGATCATTCCCTTGCTGAGCGATTGGGATCAATCCCTTGCTGAGCGATTGGGTTCATTCACCTGCCGAGTGATTAATATCATTCCCCTGCCGAGTGACTGAGATCATTCTCTTGCCGAGTGATTGGGATCATTCCCTTGCTGAGCGATTGGGATCAATCCCTTGCTGAGTGATTGGGATCATTCACCTGCCGAGCGATTAGGATCATTCCCCTGCTGAGTGATTGAGATCATTACCTTGCCGAGTGATTGGGATCATGCCCCTGTTGCGTGATTGCGATCACTCCCTTGCTGAGTGATTGGGATCATTCCCTTGCTGAGTGATTGGGATCACACCCTTGCTGAGTGATTGAGGTCATTCACTTGCTGAGTGATTAGAATCAGTCCCCTGCTGAGTGATTGCGATCAATCCATTGCTGAGTGATTGGGATCATTCCCTTGCTCAGTGATTGGGATCACTCGCTTGCTGAGTGATTGAGATCATTCACTTGCTGAGTGATGGGGATCATTTTCTTGCCGAGTGATTGCGATCATTCCCCTGCCGAGTGATTCAGATCATTCTCTTGCCAAGAGATTGGTATCATGCCCCTCCTGAGTGATTGGAATCACTCCCTTGCTGAGTGATTGTGATCACTCGCTTGCCGAGTGATTGGGATCATTCCCTTGCTGACTGATGGGGATCATTCACTTGCTGAGTGATTGGAATCATTCCCTTGCTGAGTGATTGACTTCATTCCCTTTCTGAGTGAATGCGATCATTCACTTGCTGAGTGATTGGAATCATTCACTTGCCGAGTGATTGCGATCATTCCCTTGCTGAATGATTGGGATCATTCACTTGCTGAGTGATTGTGATCATTCCCTTGCTGAGTGATTGGGATCATTCCCTTGCTGAGTGATTGGGATCATTCACTTGCCGAGTGATTGGGATCATTCCCTTGCCGAGTGATGGGGATCACACCCTTGCTGAGTGATTGAGGTCATTCACTTGCTGAGTGATTAGAATCATTCTCCTGCTGAGTGAATGCGATCACTCCTTTGCTGAGTGATTGGGATCACTCGCTTGCTGAGTGATTGGGATCATTCCCTTGCTGAGTGATTGGGATCATTCCCTTGCTGAGTGATTGGAATCATTCGCTTGCTGAGTGATTGGGATCATTCACCTGCCGAGTGATTAGGATCATTCCCCTGCCGAGTGATTGAAATCATTCCCTTGCCAAGAGATTGGTATCATGCCCCTCCTGAGTGATTGGAATCACTCCCTTGCTGAGTGATTGGGATCACTCACTTGCTGAGTGATTGGTTTCATTCTCTTGCCGAGTAATTGGGATCATTCCCTTGCTGACTGATGGGGATCATTCCCCTGCCGAGTGATTGAGATCATTCCCTTGCCAAGAGATTGGTATCATGCCCCTCCTGAGTGATTGGAATCACTCCCTTGCTGAGTGTTTGGGATCACTCACTTGCTGAATGATTGGTATCATTCTCTTGCCGAGTGATTGGGATCATTCCCTTGCTGACTGATGGGGATCATTCCCCTGCCGAGTGATTGAGATCATTCCCTTGCCAAGAGATTGGTATCATGCCCCTCCTGAGTGATTGGAATCACTCCCTTGCTGAGTGATTGTGATCACTCGCTTGCCGAGTGATTGGAATCATTCCGTTGCTGAGTGATTGACTTCATTCCCTTTCTGAGTGATTGCGATCATTCCCTTGCTGAATGATTGGGATCATTCACTTGCTGAGTGATTGTGATCATTCCCTTGCTGAGTGATTGGGATCATTCCCTTTCTGAGTGATTGGGATCATTCACTTGCCGAGTGATTGGGATCATTCCCTTGCCGAGTGATGGGGATCACACCCTTGCTGAGTGATTGAGGTCATTCACTTGCTGAGTGATTAGAATCATTCCCCTGCTGAGTGAATGCGATCACTCCTTTGCTGAGTGATTGGGATCATTCCCTTGCTGAGTGATTGGGATCATTCCCTTGCTGAGTGATTGGAATCATTCGCTTGCTGAGTGATTGGGATCATTCCCTTGTTGAGCGATTGGGATCACTCCCTTGCTGAGTGATTGGGATCATTCACCTGCTGAGTGATTGCGATCATTCCCTTGCTGAGTGATGGGGATCATTCACTTGCTGAGAGATTGTGATCATTCCCTTGCTGAGTGATTGAGATCATTCCCTTGCTGAGTGATTGGGATCATTAACTTGCTGACTAATTGTGATCATTCCCTTGCTGAGTGATGGGGATCATTCACTTGCTGAGTGATGGGGATCATTTTCTTGCCGAGTGATTGCGATCATTCCCTTGCTGAGTGATTGTGATCATTCACTTGCTGAGTGAATGGAATCATTTCCTTGCTGAGTGATTGCGATGATTCCCTTGCTGAGTGATTGGGATCATTCACTTGCTGAGTGATTGGAATCATTCACTTGCCGAGTGATTGCGATCATTCCCTTGCTGAATGATTGGGATCATTCACTTGCTGAGTGATTGTGATCATTCCCTTGCTGAGTGATTGGGATCATTCCCTCGCTGAGTGATTGGGATCATTCACCTGCCGAGTGATTAGGATTATTCCCCTGCCGAGTGATTGAGATCATCCCCTAGCCAAGAGAATGGTATCATGCCCCTCCTGAGTGATTGGAATCACTCCCTTGCTGAGTGATTGGGATCACTCACTTGCTGAGTGATTGGTATCATTCTCTTGCCGAGTGATTGGGATCATTCCCTTGCTGACTGATGGGGATCATTCCCCTGCCGAGTGACTGAGATCATTCTCTTGCCGAGAGATTGGGATCATGCCCCTGCTGAGTGTTTGGGATCACTCCCTTGCTGAGTGATTATGATCATTCACTTGCCGAGTGATTGCGATCATTCCCTTGCAGAGTGATGGGGATCATTCACTTGCTGAGATATTGTGATCATTCCCTTGCTGAGTGATTGGAATCATTCCCTTGCTGAGTGATTAGCATCATGCCCTTTCTGAGTGAATGGGATCACTCGCTTGCCGAGTGATTGGGAACATTCAATTGCCGAGTGATGGGGGTCATTCCCTTGCTGAGCGATTGGGATCATTCTCTTGCTGATTGATTGAGATCATTCACCTGCCGAGTGATTAGGACATTCCCCTGCCGAGTGATTGAGATCATTCCCCTGCTGAGTGATTGGGATCACTCGCTTGCTGAATAATTGGGATCATTCACTTGCTGAGTAATGGGGATCATTCTGTTGCCGAGTGATTGCGATCATTCCCTTGCTGAGTGATTGGAATCATTCCCTTGCTGAGTGATTGGGATCACACCCTTGCTGAGTGATTGAGGTCATTCACTTGCTGAGTGATTAGAATCATTCCCCTGCTGAGTGAATGCGATCACTCCCTTGCTGAGTGATTGGGATCATTCCCTTGCTGAGTGATTGGGATCACTCGCTTGCTGAGTCATTGGGATCATTCACTTGCTGAGTGATTGCCATCATTCCCTTGCTGAGTGATTGGGAGCATTCACTTGCTGAGAGATTGTGATCATTCACTTGCTGAGTGATTGAGATCATTCCCTTGCTGAGTAATTGGAATCATTCCCTTGCTGAGTGATTAGCATCATGCCCTTTCTGAGTGAATGGGATCACTCGCTTGCTGAGTGATTGGGATTATTCTCTTGCCGAGTGATTGGGATCATTCAATTGCCGAGTGATGGGGATCATTCCCTTGCTGACTGTTTGGCATCATTCCCTTTCTGAGTTAATGCGATCATTCCCTTGATGAGTTATTGCGATCATTCACTTGATGAGTGATTGTGATCACTCCCTTGCTAAGTGATAGGGATCATTCACTTGATGAGTGATTGTGATCACTCCCTTGCTAAGTGATTGGGTCCATTCCCTTGCTGAGCGATTTGGGTCATTCTCTTGCTGAGTGATTGGAATCATTCCCTTGCCGAGTGATTGCGATCATTCCCTTGCTGAGTGATTGGGATCATTCACTTGCTGAGTGATTGTGATCATTCCCTTGCTGAGTGATTGGGAGCATTCACTTGCTGAGTAATTGGAATCATTCCCTTGCTGAGTGATTAGCATCATGCCCTTTCTGAGTGAATGGGATCACTCGCTTGCTGAGTGATTGGGATTATTCTCTTGCCGAGTGATTGGGATCATTCAATTGCCGAGTGATGGGGATCATTCCCTTGCTGACTGTTTGGCATCATTCCCTTTCTGAGTTAATGCGATCATTCCCTTGATGAGTTATTGCGATCATTCACTTGATGAGTGATTGTGATCACTCCCTTGCTAAGTGATAGGGATCATTCACTTGATGAGTGATTGAGGTCATTCACTTGCTGAGTGATTAGAATCATTCCCCTGCTGAGTGAATCCGATCACTCCCTTGCTGAGTGATTGGGATCATTCCCTTGCTGAGTGATTGGGATCACTCGCTTGCTGAGTCATTGGGATCATTCACTTGCTGAGTGATTGCCATCATTCCCTTGCTGAGTGATTGGGAGCATTCACTTGCTGAGTGATTGTGATCATTCCCTTGCTGAGTGATTGGGAGCATTCACTTGCTGAGTGATTGTGATCATTCCCTTGCTGAGTGATTGGGATCATTCCCTTGCTGAGTGATTATGATCATTCACTTGCCGAGTGATTGCGATCATTCCCTTGCTGAGTGATGGGGATCATTCACTTGCTGAGAGATTGTGATCATTCCCTTGCTGAGTGATTGAGATCATTCCCTTGCTGAGTGATGGGGATCATTCACATGCTGAGAGATTGTGATCATTCACTTGCTGAGTGATTGAGATCATTCCCTTGCTGAGTAATTGGAATCATTCCCTTGCTGAGTGATTAGCATCATGCCCTTTCTGAGTGAATGGGATCACTCGCTTGCTGAGTGATTGGGATTATTCTCTTGCCGAGTGATTGGGATCATTCAATTGCCGAGTGATTGGCATCATTCCCTTGCTGAGTGATGGGGATCATTCACTTGCTGAGTGATTGTGATAATTCCCTTGATGAGTGATTGAGATCATTCCCTTGCTGAGTGATTGGAACCATTCCCTTGCTGACTGATTGGCATCATTCCCTTTCTGAGTTAATGCGATCATTCCCTTGATGAGTTATTGGGATCTTTCACTTGATGAGTGATTGTGATCACTCCCTTGCTAAGTGATAGGGATCATTCACTTGATGAGTGATTGTGATCACTCCCTTGCTAAGTGATTGGGTCCATTCCCTTGCTGAGCGATTTGGGTCATTCTCTTGCTGAGTGATTGGAATCATTCCCTTGCTGAGTGATTGCGATAATTCCCTTGCTGAGTGATTGGGTCATTCACTTGCTGAGTGATTGGGATCATTTACTTGCCGAGTGATTGCGATCATTCCCTTGCTGAGTGATTGGGATCATTCACTTGCTGAGTGATTGTGATCATTCCCTTGCTGAGTGATTGGGATCATTCCCTTGCTGAGCGATTGGGATCATTCACCTGCCGAGTGATTAATATCATTCCCCTGCCGAGTGATTGAGATCATTCTCTTGCCGAGAGATTGGGATCATGCCCCTGCTGAGTGTTTGGGATCACTCCCTTGCTGAGTGATTATGATCATTCACTTGCCGAGTGAATGCGATCATTCCCTTGCTGAGTGATTGGAATCATTCCCTTGCTGAGTGATTGGCATCATTCCCTTTCTGAGTGAATGCGATCATTCACTTGCTGAGTGATTGGGATCATTCACTTGCTGAGTGATTGGGATCATTTACTTGCCGAGTGATTGCGATCATTCCCTTGCTCAGTGTTTCGGAGCATTCACTTGCTGAGTGATTGTGATCATTCCCTTGCTGAGTGATTGGGATCATTCCCTTGCTGAGTGATTGGAATCATTCGCTTGCTGAGTGATTGGGATCATACTCTTGCTGAGCGATTGGATCATTCCCTTGCTGAGTGATTGGGATCATTCCCCTGCCGAGTGTTGAGATCATTCCCTTGCCGAGAGATTGGGATCATGCCCCTGCTTTGTGTTTGGGATCACACCCTTGCTGAGTGATTGGAATCATTCCCTTGCTGAGTGATTGGGTTCACACCCTTGCTGAGTGATTGAGGTCATTCACTTGCTGAGTGATTGCCATCATTCCCTTGCTGAGTGATTGGGAGCATTCACTTGCTGAGTGATTGTGATCATTCCCTTGCTGAGTGATTGGGATCACTCGCTTGCTGAGTCATTGGGATCATTCACTTGCTGAGTGATTGCCATCATTCCCTTGCTGAGTGATTGGGAGCATTCACTTGCTGAGTGATTGTGATCATTCCCTTGCTGAGTGATTGGGATCATTCCCTTGCTGAGTGATTATGATCATTCACTTGCCGAGTGATTGCGATCATTCCCTTGCTGAGTGATGGGGATCATTCACTTGCTGAGAGATTGTGATCATTCCCTTGCTGAGTGATTGAGATCATTCCCTTGCTCAGTGATGGGGATCATTCACCTGCTGAGAGATTGTGATCATTCACTTGCTGAGTGATTGAGATCATTCCCTTGCTGAGTAATTGGAATCATTCCCTTGCTGAGTGATTAGCATCATTCCCTTTCTGAGTGAATGGGATCACTCGCTTGCTGAGTGATTGGGATTATTCTCTTGCTGAGTGATTGGGATCATTCAATTGCCGAGTGATTGGGATCATTCCCTTGCTGAGTGATGGGGATCATTCACTTGCTGAGTGATTGTGATAATTCCCTTGATGAGTGATTGAGATCATTCCCTTGCTGAGTGATTGGAACCATTCCCTTGCTGACTGATTGGCATCATTCCCTTTCTGAGTTAATGCGATCATTCCCTTGATGAGTTATTGGGATCATTCACTTGATGAGTGATTGTGATCACTCCCTTGCTAAGTGATAGGGATCATTCACTTGATGAGTGATTGTGATCACTCCCTTGCTAAGTGATTGGGTCCATTCCCTTGCTGAGCGATTTGGGTCATTCTCTTGCTGAGTGATTGGAATCATTCCCTTGCTGAGTGATTGCGATCATTCCCTTGCTGAGTGATTGGGTCATTCACTTGCTGAGTGATTGGGATCATTTACTTGCCGAGTGATTGCGATCATTCCCTTGCTGAGTGATTGGGATCATTCACTTGCTGAGTGATTGTGATCATTTCCTTGCTGAGTGATTGGGATCATTCCCTTGCTGAGCGATTGGGATCATTCACCTGCCGAGTGATTAATATCATTCCCCTGCCGAGTGATTGAGATCATGCTCTTGCCGAGAGATTGGGATCATGCCCCTGCTGAGTGTTTGGGATCACTCCCTTGCTGAGTGATTATGATCAATCACTTGCCGAGTGAATGCGATCATTCCCTTGCTGAGTGATTGGAATCATTCCCTTGCTGAGTGATTGGCATCATTCCCTTTCTGAGTGAATGCGATCATTCACTTGCTGAGTGATTGGGATCATTCACTTGTTGAGTGATTGGGATCATTTACTTGCCGAGTGATTGCGATCATTCGCTTGCTCAGTGTTTCGGAGCATTCACTTGCTGAGTGATTGTGATCATTCACTTGATGAGTGATTGGGATCACTCCCTTGCTGAGTGATGGGGATCATTCACTTGCTGAGAGATTGTGATCATTCCCTTCCTGAGTGATTGAGATCACTCCCTTGCTGAGTGATGGGGATCATTCACTTGCTGAGAGATTGTTATCATTCCTTTGCTGAGTGATTGGAATCATTCCCTTGCTGAGTGATTGGCATCATTCCCTTTCTGAGTGAATGCGATCATTCACTTGCTGAGTGATTGGGATCACTCACTTGCTGAGTGATTGGGATCATTCCCTTGCTGAGTGATTGGGATCATTCACTTGCTGAGTAATTGTGATCATTCCCTTGCTGAGTGATTGGGATCATTCTCTTGCTGAGTGATTGAAATCATTCCCTTGCAGAGTGATTGGGATCATTCCCTTGCTGAGCGATTGGGATCATTTCCTTGCTGATTGATTGAGATCATTCACCTGCCGAGTGAGTAGGATCATTCCCCTGCCGAGTGATTGAGATCATTCTCTTGCCGAGTGATTGGGATCATGCCCCTGCTGAATGATTGGGATCACTCCCTTGCCGAGTGATTGGGATCACTCGCTTGCTGAGTGATTGGGATCATTCTCTTGCCGAGTGATGGGGATCATTCACTTGCTGAGTGATTGTGATAATTCCCTTGATGAGTGATTGAGATCATTCCCTTGCTGAGTGATTGGAACCATTCCCTTGCTGAGTGATGGGGATCATTCACTTGCTGAGAGATTGTGATCATTCCCTTGCTGAGTGATTGGAATCATTCCCTTGCTGAGTGATTGGCATCATTCCCTTTCTGAGTGAATGCGATCATTCACTTGCTGAGTGATTGGGATCACTCATTTGCTGAGTGATTATGATCATTCCCTTGCTGAGTGATTGGGATCATTCACTTGCTGAGTAATTGTGATCATTCCCTTGCTGAGTGATTGGGATCATTCTCTTGCTGAGTGATTGAAATCATTCCCTTGCAGAGTGATTGGGATCATTCCCTTGCAGAGCGATTGGGATCATTTCCTTGCTGATTGATTGAGATCATTCACCTGCCGAGTGATTAGGATCATTCCCCTGCCGAGTGATTGAGATCATTCTCTTGCCGAGTGATTGGGATCATGCCCCTGCTGAATGATTGGGATCACTCCCTTGCCGAGTGATTGGGATCACTCGCTTGCTGAGTGATTGGGATCATTCTCTTGCCGAGTGATTGGGATCATTCAATTGCCGAGTGATTGGGATCATTCCCTTGCTGAGTGATGGGGATCATTCACTTGCTGAGTGATAGTGATAATTCCCTTGATGAGTGATTGAGATCATTCCCTTGCTGAGTGATGGGGATCATTCACTTGCTGAGTGATTGTGATAATTCCCTTGATGAGTGATTGAGATCATTCCCTTGCTGAGTGATTGGAACCATTCCCTTGCTGAGTGATTGGCATCATTCCCTTTCTGAGTTAATGCGATCATTCCCTTGATGAGTTATTGGGATCATTCACTTGATGAGTGATTGGGATCACTCCCTTGCTGAGTGATAGGGATCATTCACTTGATGAGTGATTGTGATCACTCCCTTGCTAAGTGATTGGGTCCATTCCCTTGCTGAGTGATTGGAATCATTCCCTTGCTGAGTGATTGCGATGATTCCCTTGCTGAGTGATTGGGATCATTCACTTGCTGAGTGATTGGGATCATTTACTTGCCGAGTGATTGCGATCATTCCCTTGCTGAGTGATTGGGATCATTCACTTGCTGAGTGATTGGGATCAATTCCTTGCTGAGTGATTGGGATCATTCACCTGCCGAGTGATTAATATCATTCCCCTGCCGAGTGATTGAGATCATTCTCTTGCCGAGAGATTGGGATCATGCCCCTGCTGAGTGTTTGGGATCACTCCCTTGCTGAGTGATTATGATCATTCACTTGCCGAGTGATTGCGATCATTCCCTTGCTGAGTGATGGGGATCATTCACTTGCTGAGAGATTGTGATCATTCCCTTGCTGAGTGATTGAGATCATTCCCTTGCTGAGTGATGGGAATCATTCACTTGCTGAGAGATTGTGATCATTCACCTGCCGAGTGATTAATATCATTCCCCTGCCGAGTGATTGAGATCATTCTCTTGCCGAGAGATAGGGATCATGCCCCTGCTGAGTGTTTGGGATCACTCCCTTGCTGAGTGATTATGATCATTCACTTGCCGAGTGATTGCGATCATTCCCTTGCTGAGTGATTGGAATCATTCCCTTGCTGAGTGATTGGCATCATTCCCTTTCTGAGTGAATGCGATCATTCACTTGCTGATTGATTGAGATCATTCTCTTGCCGAGTGATTGGGATCATTCCCCTGCTGAATGATTGGGATCACTCCCTAGCCGAGTGATTTGGGATCACTCGCTTGCTGAGTGATTGGTATCATTCTCTTACCGAGTGATTGGGATCATTCAATTGCCGAGTGATTGGGAGCATTCCCTTGCTGAGTGATGGGGATTATTCACTTGCTGAGTGATTGTGATAATTCCCTTGATGAGATTGAGATCATTCCCTTGCTGAGTGATGGGGATCATTCACTTGCTGAGTGATTGTGATAATTCCCTTGATGAGTGATTGGGATCATTCACTTGCTGAGTGATTGGGATCAATTCCTTGCTGAGTGATTGGGATCATTCACCTGCCGAGTGATTAATATCATTCCCCTGCCGAGTGATTGAGATCATTCTCTTGCCGAGAGATAGGGATCATGCCCCTGCTGAGTGTTTGGGATCACTCCCTTGCTGAGTGATTATGATCATTCACTTGCCGAGTGATTGCGATCATTCCCTTGCTGAGTGATTGGAATCATTCCCTTGCTGAGTGATTGGCATCATTCCCTTTCTGAGTGAATGCGATCATTCACTTGCTGATTGATTGGGATCATTCCCTTGCCGAGTGATTGAGATCATTCTCTTGCCGAGTGATTGGGATCATACCCCTGCTG
The DNA here is from genome assembly GCF_044704955.1 of Pristiophorus japonicus. NCBI lineage: Eukaryota > Metazoa > Chordata > Chondrichthyes > Pristiophoridae > Pristiophorus > Pristiophorus japonicus. The sequence continues at coordinate 119,727,139 of NC_091988.1, read as the reverse complement.
AATGATTGGGATCACTCCCTTGCCGAGTGATTTGGGATCACTCGCTTGCTGAGTGATTGGGATCATTCTCTTACCGAGTGATTGGGATCATTCAATTGCCGAGTGATTGGGAGCATTCCCTTGCTGAGTGATGGGGATCATTCACTTGCTGAGTGATTGTGATAATTCCCTTGATGAGTGATTGGGATCATTCACTTGCTGAGTGATTGGAACCATTCCCTTGCTGAGTGATTGGCATCATTCCCTTTCTGAGTTAATGCGATCATTCACTTGATGAGTGATTGTGATCACTCCCTTGCTAAGTGATGGGGATTATTCACTTGCTGAGTGATTGTGATAATTCCCTTGATGAGATTGAGATCATTCCCTTGCTGAGTGATGGGGATCATTCACTTGCTGAGTGATTGTGATAATTCCCTTGATGAGTGATTGGGATCATTCACTTGCTGAGTGATTGGGATCAATTCCTTGCTGAGTGATTGGGATCATTCACCTGCCGAGTGATTAATATCATTCCCCTGCCGAGTGATTGAGATCATTCTCTTGCCGAGAGATAGGGATCATGCCCCTGCTGAGTGTTTGGGATCACTCCCTTGCTGAGTGATTATGATCATTCACTTGCCGAGTGATTGCGATCATTCCCTTGCCGAGTGATTGGAATCATTCCCTTGCTGAGTGATTGGCATCATTCCCTTTCTGAGTGAATGCGATCATTCACTTGCTGATTGATTGGGATCATTCCCTTGCCGAGTGATTGAGATCATTCTCTTGCCGAGTGATTGGGATCATGCCCCTGCTGAATGATTGGGATCACTCCCTTGCCGAGTGATTTGGGATCACTCGCTTGCTGAGTGATTGGGATCATTCTCTTACCGAGTGATTGGGATCATTCAATTGCCGAGTGATTGGGAGCATTCCCTTGCTGAGTGATGGGGATCATTCACTTGCTGAGTGATTGTGATAATTCCCTTGATGAGTGATTGGGATCATTCACTTGCTGAGTTATTGGGATCATTCACTTGATGAGTGATTGGGATCACTCCCTTGCTGAGTGATAGGGATCATTCACTTGATGAGTGATTGTGATCACTCCCTTGCTAAGTGATTGGGTCCATTCCCTTGCTGAGTGATTGGAATCATTCCCTTGCTGAGTGATTGCGATGATTCCCTTGCTGAGTGATTGGGATCATTCACTTGCTGAGTGATTGGGATCAATTCCTTGCTGAGTGATTGGGATCATTCACCTGCCGAGTGATTAATATCATTCCCCTGCCGAGTGATTGAGATCATTCTCTTGCCGAGAGATTGGGATCATGCCCCTGCTGAGTGTTTGGGATCACTCCCTTGCTGAGTGATTATGATCATTCACTTGCCGAGTGATTGCGATCATTCCCTTGCTGAGTGATTGGAATCATTCCCTTTCTGAGTGAATGCGATCATTCACTTGCTGAGTGATTGGGATCATTCCCTTGCCGAGTGATTGAGATCATTCTCTTGCCGAGTGATTGGGATCATGCCCCTGCTGAATGATTGGGATCACTCCCTTGCCGAGTGATTTGGGATCACTCGCTTTCTGAGTGATTGGGATCATTCTCTGACCGAGTGATTGGGATCATTCAATTGCCGAGTGATTGGGAGCATTCCCTTGCTGAGTGATGGGGATCATTCACTTGCTGAGTGATTGTGATAATTCCCTTGATGAGTGATTGAGATCATTCCCTTGCTGAGTGATGGGGATCATTCACTTGCTGAGTGATTGTGATAATTCCCTTGATGTGTGATTGAGATCATTCCCTTGCTGAGTGATTGGAACCATTCCCTTGCTGAGTGATTGGCATCATTCCCTTTCTGAGTTAATGCGATCATTCCCTTGATGAGTTATTGGGATCATTCACTTGATGAGTGATTGGGATCACTCCCTTGCTGAGTGATAGGGATCATTCACTTGATGAGTGATTGTGATCACTCCCTTGCTAAGTGATTGGGTCCATTCCCTTGCTGAGTGATTGGAATCATTCCCTTGCTGAGTGATTGCGATGATTTCCTTGCTGAGTGATTGGGATCATTCACTTGCTGAGTGATTGGGATCATTTACTTGCCGAGTGTTTGCGATCATTCTCTTGCTGAGTGATTGGGATCATTCACTTGCTGAGTGATTGGGATCAATTCCTTGCTGAGTGATTGGGATCATTCACCTGCCGAGTGATTAATATCATTCCCCTGCCGAGTGATTGAGATCATTCTCTTGCCGAGAGATTGGGATCATGCCCCTGCTGAGTGTTTGGGATCACTCCCTTGTTGAGTGATTATGATCATTCACTTGCCGAGTGATTGCGATCATTCCCTTGCTGAGTGATTGGAATCATTCCCTTGCTGAGTGATTGGCATCATTCCCTTTCTGAGTGAATGCGATCATTCACTTGCTGAGTGATTGGGATCATTCCCTTGCAGAGTGATTGGGATCATTCCCTTGCTGAGCGATTGGGATCAGTCCCTTGCTGAGCGATTGGGATCATTCTCTTGCTGATTGATTGAGATCATTCACCTGCCGAGTGATTAGGACATTCCCCTGCCGAGTGATTGAGATCATTCCCCTGCTGAGTGATTGGGATCACTCGCTTGCTGAGTAATTGGGATCATTCACTTGCTGAGTAATGGGGATCATTCTGTTGCCGAGTGATTGCGATCATTCCCTTGCTGAGTGATTGGAATCATTCCCTTGCTGAGTGATTGGGATCACACCCTTGCTGAGTGGTTGAGGTCATTCACTTGCTGAGTGATTAGAATCATTCCCCTGCTGAGTGAATGCAATCACTCCCTTGCTGAGTGATTGGGATCATTCCCTTGCTGATTGATTGGGATCACTCGCTTGCTGAGTCATTGGGATCATTCACTTGCTGAGTGATTGCTATCATTCCCTTGCTGAGTGATTGGGAGCATTCACTTGCTGAGTGATTGTGATCATTCCCTTGCTGAGTGATTGGGATCATTCCCTTGCTGAGTGATGGGAATCATTCACTTGCTGAGAGATTGTGATCATTCACTTGCTGAGTGATTGAGATCATTCCCTTGCTGAGTAATTGGAATCATTCCCTTGCTGAGTGATTGGCATCATTCCCTTTCTGAGTGAATGGGATCACTCGCTTGCTGAGTGATTGGGATTATTCTCTTGCCGAGAGATTGGGATCATTCAATTGCTGAGTGATGGGGATCATTCACTTGCTGAGTGATTGAGATCATTCCCTTGCTGAGTGATGGGAATCATTCACTTGCTGAGAGATTGTGATCATTCACTTGCTGAGTGATTGAGATCATTCCCTTGCTGAGTAATTGGAATCATTCCCTTGCTGAGTGATTAGCATCATTCCCTTTCTGAGTGAATGGGATCACTCGCTTGCTGAGTGATTGGGATTATTCTCTTGCCGAGAGATTGGGATCATTCAATTGCTGAGCGATTGGGATGATTCACTTTCTGAGTGATGGGCATCATTCTCATGCCGAGTGATTGCGATCATTCCCTTGCTGAGTGATTGGAACCATTCCCTTGCTGAGTGATTGGCATCATTCCCTTTCTGAGTTAATGCGATCATTCCCTTGATGAGTTATTGGGATCATTCTCTTGCTGAGTGATTGGAATCATTCTCTTGCTGAGTGATTCGGATCATTCCCTTGCTGAGCGATTGGGATCATTCCCTTGCTGAGTGATTGGGATCATTCACCTGCCGAGTGATTAATATCATTCCCCTGCCGAGTGATTGAGATCATTCTCTTTCCGAGAGATTGAGATCATTACCGTGCTGAGTGATTGGGATCACTCCATTGCTGAGTGATTGTGATCACTCCCTTGCTGAGTGATTGGGATCATTTCCTTGCTGAGTGATTGGGATCACTCGCTTGCTGAGTGATTGGGATGGTTCACTTTCTGAGTGATGGGCATCATTCTCATGCCGAGTGATTGCGATCATTCCCTTGCTGAGTGATTGGGATCACACCCTTGCTGAGTGATTGAGGTCATTCACTTGCTGAGTGATTAGAATCATTCCCCTGCTGAGTGAATGCGATCACTCCCTTGCTGAGTGATTGGGATCATTCCCTTGCTGAGTGATTGGGATCACTCGCTTGCTGAGTGATTGGGATCATTCACTTGCTGAGTGATTGGGAGCATTCACTTGCTGAGTGATTGTGATCATACCCTTGCTGAGTGATTCGGATCATTCCCTTGCTGAGTGATTGGGATCATGCCCCTGCTGAATGATTGGGATCACTCCCTTGCCGAGTGATTTGGGATCACTCGCTTGCTGAGTGATTGGGATCATTCTCTTACCGAGTGATTGGGATCATTCAATTGCCGAGTGATTGGGAGCATTCCCTTGCTGAGTGATGGGGATCATTCACTTGCTGAGTGATTGTGATAATTCCCTTGATGAGTGATTGAGATCATTCCCTTGCTGAGTGATGGGGATCATTCACTTGCTGAGTGATTGTGATAATTCCCTTGATGAGTGATTGGGATCATTCACTTGCTGAGTGATTGGAACCATTCCCTTGCTGAGTGATTGGCATCATTCCCTTTCTGAGTTAATGCGATCATTCCCTTGATGAGTTATTGGGATCATTCACTTGATGAGTGATTGGGATCACTCCCTTGCTGAGTGATAGGGATCATTCACTTGATGAGTGATTGTGATCACTCCCTTGCTAAGTGATTGGGTCCATTCCCTTGCTGAGTGATTGGAATCATTCCCTTGCTGAGTGATTGCGATGATTCCCTTGCTGAGTGATTGGGATCATTCACTTGCTGAGTGATTGGGATCATTTACTTGCCGAGTGATTGCGATCATTCCCTTGCTGAGTGATTGGGATCATTCACTTGCTGAGTGATTGGGATCAATTCCTTGCTGAGTGATTGGGATCATTCACCTGCCGAGTGATTAATATCATTCCCCTGCCGAGTGATTGAGATCATTCTCTTGCCGAGAGATTGGGATCATGCCCCTGCTGAGTGTTTGGGATCACTCCCTTGCTGAGTGATTATGATCATTCACTTGCCGAGTGATTGCGATCATTCCCTTGCTGAGTGATTGGAATCATTCCCTTTCTGAGTGAATGCGATCATTCACTTGCTGAGTGATTGAGATCATTCTCTTGCCGAGTGATTGGGATCATGCCCCTGCTGAATGATTGGGATCACTCCCTTGCCGAGTGATTTGGGATCACTCGCTTTCTGAGTGATTGGGATCATTCTCTGACCGAGTGATTGGGATCATTCAATTGCCGAGTGATTGGGAGCATTCCCTTGCTGAGTGATGGGGATCATTCACTTGCTGAGTGATTGTGATAATTCCCTTGATGAGTGATTGAGATCATTCCCTTGCTGAGTGATGGGGATCATTCACTTGCTGAGTGATTGTGATAATTCCCTTGATGTGTGATTGAGATCATTCCCTTGCTGAGTGATTGGAACCATTCCCTTGCTGAGTGATTGGCATCATTCCCTTTCTGAGTTAATGCGATCATTCCCTTGATGAGTTATTGGGATCATTCACTTGATGAGTGATTGGGATCACTCCCTTGCTGAGTGATAGGGATCATTCACTTGATGAGTGATTGTGATCACTCCCTTGCTAAGTGATTGGGTCCATTCCCTTGCTGAGTGATTGGAATCATTCCCTTGCTGAGTGATTGCGATGATTTCCTTGCTGAGTGATTGGGATCATTCACTTGCTGAGTGATTGGGATCATTTACTTGCCGAGTGTTTGCGATCATTCTCTTGCTGAGTGATTGGGATCATTCACTTGCTGAGTGATTGGGATCAATTCCTTGCTGAGTGATTGGGATCATTCACCTGCCGAGTGATTAATATCATTCCCCTGCCGAGTGATTGAGATCATTCTCTTGCCGAGAGATTGGGATCATGCCCCTGCTGAGTGTTTGGGATCACTCCCTTGTTGAGTGATTATGATCATTCACTTGCCGAGTGATTGCGATCATTCCCTTGCTGAGTGATTGGAATCATTCCCTTGCTGAGTGATTGGCATCATTCCCTTTCTGAGTGAATGCGATCATTCACTTGCTGAGTGATTGGGATCATTCCCTTGCAGAGTGATTGGGATCATTCCCTTGCTGAGCGATTGGGATCAGTCCCTTGCTGAGCGATTGGGATCATTCTCTTGCTGATTGATTGAGATCATTCACCTGCCGAGTGATTAGGACATTCCCCTGCCGAGTGATTGAGATCATTCCCCTGCTGAGTGATTGGGATCACTCGCTTGCTGAGTAATTGGGATCATTCACTTGCTGAGTAATGGGATCATTCTGTTGCCGAGTGATTGCGATCATTCCCTTGCTGAGTGATTGGAATCATTCCCTTGCTGAGTGATTGGGATCACACCCTTGCTGAGTGGTTGAGGTCATTCACTTGCTGAGTGATTAGAATCATTCCCCTGCTGAGTGAATGCAATCACTCCCTTGCTGAGTGATTGGGATCATTCCCTTGCTGAGTGATTGGGATCACTCGCTTGCTGAGTCATTGGGATCATTCACTTGCTGAGTGATTGCTATCATTCCCTTGCTGAGTGATTGGGAGCATTCACTTGCTGAGTGATTGTGATCATTCCCTTGCTGAGTGATTGGGATCATTCCCTTGCTGAGTGATGGGAATCATTCACTTGCTGAGAGATTGTGATCATTCACTTGCTGAGTGATTGAGATCATTCCCTTGCTGAGTAATTGGAATCATTCCCTTGCTGAGTGATTGGCATCATTCCCTTTCTGAGTGAATGGGATCACTCGCTTGCTGAGTGATTGGGATTATTCTCTTGCCGAGAGATTGGGATCATTCAATTGCTGAGTGATGGGGATCATTCACTTGCTGAGTGATTGAGATCATTCCCTTGCTGAGTGATGGGAATCATTCACTTGCTGAGAGATTGTGATCATTCACTTGCTGAGTGATTGAGATCATTCCTTTGCTGAGTAATTGGAATCATTCCCTTGCTGAGTGATTAGCATCATTCCCTTTCTGAGTGAATGGGATCACTCGCTTGCTGAGTGATTGGGATTATTCTCTTGCCGAGAGATTGGGATCATTCAATTGCTGAGCGATTGGGATGATTCACTTTCTGAGTGATGGGCATCATTCTCATGCCGAGTGATTGCGATCATTCCCTTGCTGAGTGATTGGAACCATTCCCTTGCTGAGTGATTGGCATCATTCCCTTTCTGAGTTAATGCGATCATTCCCTTGATGAGTTATTGGGATCATTCTCTTGCTGAGTGATTGGAATCATTCTCTTGCTGAGTGATTCGGATCATTCCCTTGCTGAGCGATTGGGATCATTCCCTTGCTGAGTGATTGGGATCATTCACCTGCCGAGTGATTAATATCATTCCCCTGCCGAGTGATTGAGATCATTCTCTTTCCGAGAGATTGAGATCATTCCCGTGCTGAGTGATTGGGATCACTCCATTGCTGAGTGATTGTGATCACTCCCTTGCTGAGTGATTGGGATCATTTCCTTGCTGAGTGATTGGGATCACTCGCTTGCTGAGTGATTGGGATGGTTCACTTTCTGAGTGATGGGCATCATTCTCATGCCGAGTGATTGCGATCATTCCCTTGCTGAGTGATTGGGATCACACCCTTGCTGAGTGATTGAGGTCATTCACTTGCTGAGTGATTAGAATCATTCCCCTGCTGAGTGAATGCGATCACTCCCTTGCTGAGTGATTGGGATCATTCCCTTGCTGAGTGATTGGGATCACTCGCTTGCTGAGTGATTGGGATCATTCACTTGCTGAGTGATTGGGAGCATTCACTTGCTGAGTGATTGTGATCATACCCTTGCTGAGTGATTCGGATCATTCCCTTGCTGAGTGATTGGAATCATTCGCTTGCTGAGTGATTGGGATCATTCCCTTGCTGAGCGATTGGGATCATTCCCTTGCTGAGTGATTGGGATCATTCACCTGCTGAGTGATTAGGATCATTCCCCTGCCGAGTGTTGAGATCATTCCCTTGCCGCGAGATTGGGATCATGCCCCTGCTGAGTGTTTGGGAGCACTCCCTTGCTGAGTGATTATGATCATTCACTTGCCCAGTGATTGCGATCATTCCCTTGCTGAGTGATGGGGATCATTCACTTGCTGAGAGATTGTGATCATTCCCTTGCTGAGTGATTGAGATCATTCCCTTGTTGAGTGATGGGGACCATTCACTTGCTGAGAGATTGTGATCATT